>NC_142677.1:9299137-9661637 GCF_964200805.1 Pocillopora damicornis | reverse complement strand
AATGTTCAGTTCACATCTCCTCAATCAATCTCTGGGGATGTCTGTGAGAGCGGGATGATCGACGCAGCATAGGACTTGTGGAGGCAGGAGTTGTCTCCGATTGAGCTGAGTTATCAGGTGGATGTGAACTGGTTTCAGGTGTGCTAACTGGTTTGGGTTCTGGAACAATTTGGGTTGCCGTCTCCAAAGATGGTACACCAGATTCAGCTGTTGTAGAGTGGGAGTGGTTCTGCAAGACGTCATCCACATGTCGCCTCCAAACTCGCCCATCATCAAGGTGAACTTGGCAAGAGTGTGAAGAGGGGCGTTGTACGACGGTTCCAGGCTGCCACTTTTGCCCTGACGAGTGGTCGCGTGCAAGGACTGTGTCGCCAACAGCAATTTCTCGGAATTTAGCATGCTTGTCATAGTGCATCTTCATCCTTACTTGCTGGTGGGAAACATGAGTGGCGAGGTCCGGTCTCACTAGAGAGAGACGTGTGCGCAATTCTCTTTGTAGAAACAGTGTGGCTGGGGACGAGCCAGTTGTGGCATGCTGGGTGCTTCTGTAAGACAAAAGGAAGTTCTGAATTCTCTGCTGCAGTGTGCAGGATGGATCAGATGATGAGGATTCTAGAGAGCGCTTGAAGGTTTGCACAAACCGCTCAGCTAGACCATTTGAAGATGGATGATACGGGGAAACCAATATCTTCTGGATGCCATTTTGTCTCAAGAATTCCTCGTACTCAGCAGACTGAAAAGGTGGGCCGTTGTCACTAACGATTTGCTTCGGAAGGCCGTATCTTGCAAAAATGTTGCGCATCGCATTGGCTGTTGCTTCAGTGGTGGTGGTTTTCATGGGACCAATCACTTCTGGCCACTTTGAGTGAGCATCAACCATAATGAGATAGTGGTTGGACTGGTGGGTGGCAAAGTCTACATGGATGCGCTGCCAAGGAGCTGTAGGCCATGACCAAGGAGAAAGTGGTGCTGCTTGCGGCGCCCTTCTGGTTTGGAAACACTGCTTGCACCTACGTGCTCTCTCCTCGATGTCGCTGTCTATCCCAGGCCACCATACATGACTGCGGGCAGCTGCCTTCATGCGTGCGACTCCTGGGTGCGCCTTGTGTAGCTCACTTAAAATCTGCTCCTGCAAGGAGGGAGGTATGACGGTTCGCAGGCCCCATATCAGACAGCCTTGCTCGACAGATAGCTCATCCTTGCAGAGGAAGAATGGCTTGAGCTCAGGAGTGGAGTTTATTTTGAAAGAGGCAGGCCAACCATTTTGGGTCATCGCGAGAGCCTTAGCTAGGACTGGATTTCTAGCAGTTTGGCCTGCAATTTCTAAGACAGAAACAGGGTGTTTACGTAATTGCACTGCCGAGACCTGGAAGATTTTGTCCTCGACACTGGCATCCTTCCTGTACTGCAGGGGTAGTCTGGACAGGGCATCGGAGCTGGCTACTGCAGCAGAAGGCTTGAATTCAATTTCGTACTGGTACGACGAGAGGAGCAGGGACCAACGCTGAAGACGCGCTGCTGCCAAGACAGGTGTGGCAGAGTCTGGTGCAAAGATCTTTAGCAAAGGTTTGTGATCAGTTCGAAGTGTGAACTTGCGCCCAAATAGGTACATGTAGTACTTGGTCACGCCAAAAATGATGGCTAGGCCCTCCTTCTCTATTTGACTGTAATTCTTCTCAGATGAATTTAAGGACCTTGAGGCATATGCGATTGGTCTCTCGTCTCCGTTGGGGAAACGGTGAAGTATGACAGCCCCTATACCATATTGGCTTGCGTTGCTTTCAAGAATCACAGGGAGACTAGGATTGTAATGCACCAGAACATGGGAGGGAAGAGAGAGATTCTTTTGCATTGCTGAAGGCCTCCTCGCATTGGGGGGACCACCGGAACTCTTGATCTTTCTGAAGGAGCTGATTAAGTGGCTGAAGAATTGAGCTCAAATTGCGGATGAACTTCCCGTGGTAGTTTATCATTCCCAGGAAGGCTCTTAATTGGGTGCAGTTTTCAGGGCGTGGTGCTTCCTTTATGGCTTCAACCTTATCCTCCGTTGGGGAAATTCCTTCAGCATGAACTTGCACTTGTCGAGCTGGAGTCGCAAGCCGTAACTGTCTAAGCGACTGAGAACAGTGTTCAGATTCTGGATATGCTGCTCATCATCCTTGCCCGTGATCAGAATGTCATCTTGAATGGCTGCGACATGCTCAAGACCTTGAAGAATGATGTCCATAGTCCGCTGAAAAATTGCTGGGGATGAGGCAATACCAAACGGTAGCCTTTTGTACCGATATAGACCACGATGTGTGTTGATGGTTACGAACTGCTGACTGTCAAGATCCAATGGGAGTTGCTGATAAGCATTCTTTAAATCAAGCTTGGTGAATCGTTTTCTGCCTCGCAACTTGACAAATACATCCTCAGGCAGGGGAATTGGATACTGAGGGACATTGAGTTGGGGGTTGACCGTAACAGCATAGTCTCCACATGACCGTGTGGTGCCATCCGCCTTGGGAACATGAACCATGGGTGTTGCCCATTCACTGAATTCGACCTTTTCCACAATACCTTCGGATTCGAGTCGGTGGTACTCTGCATCTACTGCTTCCTGGAGAGCGTAAGGTACTGGGCGGGCCTTGCAGAACTTTGGCTGGGCATCCGGCTTCATCTCCAATTTAGCTGTGATTCCCTGAATGGTACCAAGGCCAGGCTTGAAGACATTAGAGTGACACTGGATTGTGTTGTGCAATTGTGACTTGACCTCTGGTGTGAGGCCTGGGTCTGAGACATGGATGCTACATATTTTCTTCCAATCCAGGTTGACACGAGAGAGCCAATTCCTTCCAAAGAGTGATGGTCCAGAGCCTTTAACTACAAGGAGTGGCACAGTGACACGCTGACTTTGATACTTGAGTTGCACTAAGAACTGACCAGAGACTTGGACTGGGTCCCCTGTGTAGGTGTGCAGGCGTGTATCAGAGGGTTGGAGCTTGGTCTCCTTGAAATGCCTGTTGTAAGTCTCCTGGGAGATAATTGAAACTCCAGTGCCGGTGTCCAATTCCATTAAGATTTGGGTTCCGTTCAATTCAACGGGTACTTCTATGCCATGGTTCTGTGCATTGATGCTGAAGATCGAGAGAGAGAATGGATTTGAAGTGGGGTCGAGTTGTGACTCTTCTGGCTCTGCAACCGTGTGGATCTTCTGAGATTTAGACTTGCATGCGTCTGTGATATGACCCGATCGCCCACAGGAATGGCAGGTATAGTTCCTGTATTTGCACTGGGAACGTGCGTGGCCTGTTTTGCCGCAACTAAGACATTCAGAAGTGCTGTTGTTTTGATTCTGGTTAAGTGGCTTTTTGCCTCGGCCCTTGCACGGAGGCCTGCGTGTTCTACGCGGACGATATGTCTGACGGCCAACAGAATCGAGCTTGTTTACCGGAGTGGCGTCTTTTCGAGAGAATGCAGCGACATCTGTCTCGGCAGCCTCAGCGCCGAGCGCCTTTTTGAGAGCTTCGTCAAAGTTGTGTTCTTCGGTTAACAACTTTTTCTGTATTTCCTTGTTGCGAAGTCCACAGACCAAGCGATCACGTAGAGCTTCATTTAGATGTGTGCCGAAGTTGCAGGTAGAAGCGAGGTGTTTGAGCTTAGCGGTGAAAGTGGAAACGCTTTCTCCTTCGAGTTGAATGCAGTTGTGAAACCGGTATCGTTCTGCGATAAGAAGTTTCTTCGGAGCAAAGTGGTCCTTGAGAATGGTTGCGAGATCACCGTAAGTTTTCTCGGAAGGAGCTTCTGGTGAGCACAGGTCCGAAAGGACGTCGTAAGCTTTGGAACCGATGACAGAGATCAGGGTTGCTCTGCGTTTGAATCGTTCGCCTGTATCCGCTGGAACGCCGTTCGCGATAAAATATTGCTCCAAACGCTCCAAATAACGATTAATATTGGTGGAGGTTGGATCGAACTCTTCTATTTTGCCTAAGTTTGGCATGATCCCATCCTCGTCGCCAGATATGTTATGTTTTTGGGGTTTAGAAGAGTGTACACGCACACAAGATGGCGAGTCAACAGCAAGATTATATTGTTAAGAGCACATGGTAACATTACCGCTGCATACTACGCGGGCTCACAACAACGGACAGTCAATACCAAACATCTCCATACTATAACATAACTGAGGCCACCTGACAAAATTTTCTACAAATTAAAAGACTAAGTATCATGGAGGTTGACAGTAATTTTCCAACAAATGACTACAATTCTGTTGCCTTGTATTGTACAGCTTGATTACAAGGATAATTTGTTGGAAACTATTGTTAACCTCCTTGATTTTTATTCGTTAAATTTGTGGAGAATTTTGTCTGGTGGCCTCGGTTGGAGTAGCCACACTGTAAATAAAAGAATACAATACAAGCTTATGTGTATATAAAAAAGTTAAATTAACCATAATTTCATTTATCACTAAGCTTAATTATATAAAATATAGTTTGGTCATTCACACTTTATAAGTTTATGCACCTATCAATGTTAAGCTCCTGGGGGGGTGGGGGAGGTGGGGGGGGCATAAGCAGGGGATTTGAACTCAGATTAGTTTTTCTGTTCAAATGCCAAGCCCTAGGGAAGTCACCCTGGGTCAAAAAAGTGCAAATTCCTCACTCCAGGAGCATTATTGTTGGTCAAAAGAACTCAACGAATGATCAAAAGTCCCTACCACGGGCAGACTTGTGAAGTCAAATCCCCCTCCTATGCCCGGCCTCCCTCCCCCCCTTACCCCAGCGGCTTAACATTGATAGGTGCATTATGTGTCAGGAATGACAGGACCAAAACAAGCAACAGAACACCACAATTACAAATCCGAATAAAAGGTAAAGAGGCACTTCGGCAAATTATTAGATCATATTTACACACCAACCTTTGTCTTCAGCCGGGTTATTCTCCTGTTAATTGTGTTCAGCTCTGTTTTCATTGCTCTAGACTGTTCCACGGCCTTCTGCCCCACATCCTTACATGCCTTCATGAAGTTGCGAGATCGAACCTATTACTCTTCGACGGAGGCATCGCTTATCCGCTTATCCAGCCCGACTATAACCTTGACATTTCTTCCTGGGTGTTATGGTTTGCTTGCAAAGGTAAGACATGAGGTATCTCTCACATTGTCTTCAAAATATTGAGTGCGCTTTCAGTCCTATATCTTTGATACAAAGAGAAATTCAGCAAAACAAAAATCATACGAATTTTACCTGGTCTTCAACACATCTTTGTGTGTTCCTTATATCAGCTTTCACTTCGTCTGTTAAAAACCTATCCAAGTACAATTATCTAGTTCACTTCTTTTTCTTTGAATTTTTCCGATAGCAGGCCAAAAATACTCGAGTTTGGTATCGAAAGAAAGCTCTCGAGTTCAGCTGTCGACCGAACCACGTTTTGAGACCTCATATGTATCCCAGAATGCATTAAGAGCCGTGATTTTATGCAAAAATAATCTAAGCCCCAGTCTTCTTGCGGCAATTTTGGCTTCGGGCGCCATATTTAAAGACAATTTGATGCCTTTTTTGACCACCCGCTGACCCAGCGTGAAGCAGGGTATTCAACAATGCTGAGCATCTTTTGATTCAAGGATAGGCCATATTGTGCATTTGAAGATACTGATAACTGTTCCCACATAATATCTAGTACACTGAAATCACCTGCAAGTACAACACATGGGCATCCATTGGATTAAAGAGAGAGAGCAAAGATTGTTCATGCTCATCAAGGGGCCCTTCTTGGCATCCTGGTGGTCAATAAATAGATGCTAAATAGGGAGGTTTTTGCTTGACAAATTCTATTTTAACCCAGATGGCTTCAGTTTAATTGTCAAGGTTTGGTTGGTGTGTTGCCAGAATAGAATTATGGACAGTGATAAAAACTTCTCCACCAGGATTGTTGCTTGTTCTGTTGATCTTATAATCCTGTGGGAAAACTTCATTGCGGGAAATTGAAGAGTCCAACTTTGAGTCACAGCCCAGAATAATATGAAGTTTCTCAGAGTCAATGAGAGTTTTTAGAAGACCACTTTTGTGTTGACTTCTAATGCTATTACAATTTAGACTCAGAATAGTCTGATAGTTTTAAGATTATTTTTGTTGGAACGTCTCTCCTTATTAGGTTTATCATTTGAGGGTTCAGTAAAAGTTGACTGTTGTAATAATGAAAATTCCTGCAATAATGAATCCAGTAATGAAAAGGAATTGAATAGATCAAGTGATGTTTCAATTAACGAGTTGGAAAAAACTGGGTAGCCCACAGTCCACACATACCCATGTACAAGGCGAGCTAGCAAGGATACGGTACATTTTGTTTGATACCACACATCACAATTATCACACTGGTTCGCCCTCACAGTCTGAATAGAGGGGATCTTCCTCTTGAGTGTCATCATCAGAGGGCATGTCTTTAAATTGGCTTTAAACGACTTAAAAGCCTCTGTAATGGCATTAGTCATATTTGCTGATTTTTTAACAAATCCTTCTTGAATGGCAGTTAAAAAGGCAGTTGAAGGACCTTTGTCATATGAAGGAGAAGCGCCAGTTGTGGTGCCATTTTCCACAACATTGACTTCAATGTGCTTGGACATACATTTAGATTTAGAGCTATGGCTAGCTTTCCTTTTCCTTCTTATAGGTGGAATCTTCATTGTTGTCTGGCATTCTGACGAACTGCTGTGTAGAAAATTACTGCTTATAATTTTCATCAGAACATAAAATAATGTCTGTTTGCTATTTAAGGCGGCAATACACTGAGTTTGTGCAGGCGCAATGCTATTGCATGTGAGCTCTCAGTGCAGTGACGGAATAGAATCACACCTACTTTTTAGATCATTCATACTGTTGGAGGTTTTGTCACAGATAAAATGCATTGCACATACTGTGTGTCATGAGTTGGTTAGCTTCATTAGGAATAATCTTAGGGCTTGAAGAGCCAAAATGTATTAGGGGCTTGGGACATAAGCTGAAGTTACTGGGGGTGAATTTTAAAAAAACAACTGTACAAGTGTCTTGTTGACCGCAGATCATGCTTTGAATGGCTGAACAATAAGTTAGTGCTAATTAATGTCAAAATAAGCTCAGTTATGGAAATGAGAGTCAACAAGACTCAATATCTTTTAATTTATTAACACAAAACACACAAGTACTTTTTCCATGCTGATTGTTTTACTCATGGTGGGACTGTTGGTTGCCATATTGGATGATTATTGCATTTGAGCTGAAGCAAAGGGGCAGAGCCAACCCATTTAAAGTGTGCCTTCGTGTCTAAATGTCATTGACAAGTAAGCATTGTTGGATGCTAAACAACTCTTTTCATATGCTGGGAATCTACAAGTAGGAAAAAAATAATAAAAGGAAATGTATGATCAATCGCAAAGTGTTGTCATGAACAGTAACTAACCGTAACACAAAAGTTTACATTATTAGCTTAACATTAAGACCAAAATAGCAAGAAACTGAACAAGATAAGGAGGTTTCAACTCAGTGCATCATGGCACCCTTCAAGGATGCCTGCCACTGCACATGCACTAAAAAACTTAAAAGTCCCATATGGGTACCTAGGAGAAGGTTGGGCGTTGAGCAGCCACAACATGGCTCCCCAGAATGTTAGTTACATTTTCTCCAAAATAAAAATTATAAATGTCATCACCACAGTGCCTTACTCCTTTCTTAACGTAAGCATTCTTTAAATGTTCTGGCTCCTTCTTGGGAACCCTGGTATCTGTTGTGCTTCTACGAGCAGTATGAGCTTGCTGACATGTCTTTCCAATTTGGAGTAGTTACTTGTTAGCATAGCTACAGATCGGAATTGATCTTGATCATCAGTATGTGTAAATAACACTTTAGTCATTGGCCATCTGTTCCTTGGAGATTGATCTTCTTTCAATAGCACATCATCTCTAACTTTATAATTTCAAGGTTGGGTCCACTTAGCTCTTGCTTGTGACTACTGGAGATATGCTTTACTCCACCTTGACCAAAACTCTTGTGCTAAATGCTGTGTGCATCTCTATTTCTTGCTACAGTTAAGGTCCTCTCTCTTAAACTCTCCAGCTGGAGGCAGCACAAGCCTTGTCTTTCCTGTCAGCAGAATACTTGGTGATAAAGGCAGTCCCAAAAGAGGGTCATTGAGTGTTTCCACAGTCCAGGGCCTGTTGTTGATTGAGGACTCAGCTTCAGACAGGAACGTCCTCAGGGATACTTTATGAAACAGTTGCCATGTTCCTTCATAAGACTGTTCATGATATTTCTTATAGACCTGATTTGCCTTTCCCAGATACCTCTGAATTGGCTGGAAGATACTGGGTTTTTGATCTAGGCAATATTGGCTTTAAGAAGGTCTGCCTTGATCTTTTTATCATCCATTTCTTCTATAGCCCTGTTAAGTTCGGTTTCTGCGCTAGTGAAATTTGTTCCTCTGTTGCAGTGGATTTCTTGGACAGGTCCTCTTTCTTTGACAGATGAATCTTCTCAGTGCTTGAAAGAATCGGTTGGAGGGAATCTGCTACCTCTATATGTACTGCTCTGCTTGCCATGCAAGTGAACAATGCTCCATTTCTCTTCACAACAGATCTTCCGTATTGAACATGCCAAGAACCAAAGAAATCAATACCACAATAGGTAAATGGGGGTGCTGGCTCCACATGCAACTTTGGTTAGTCAGCCATCTTTTGTTCTCCCATGGTACCTTGGAGATAAGGATATGTGACTCATTTTTTCTGATTTTTTCATTTGGAAATAAACCATCTCACCATTGTGCTTCTGCTGATAATCCAATAGCCAATGGCACAAATTTTGTTCAAGGTGATCCCTCTTCCACTTTGGTGCGTTCTTCCACGTGTGTGCCTGATAACCAGTGAAGCGACATTGCTTGACTTTGGCAGGATGACTGGGGTCTTAAGAACCTCTGACAAGTCAGCCTTTAGTATTTGTCCACCAACTCTTATGATGCCATCTTTGTCTAGAAATGGATTCAGTTTCCTTAACACAGTCTTTTTTTCTTAGTCCAATGCATGACTACCATAATGGGCATTTGCTTGAATGTTTTGGAGACTTAATTTCTGAAGGGAAAGCATCTCTTTGCAATTGCCTTATTATCTCTGCTTCAGCTTCCTCTAAGTCGGCAACACTGGGTCCTGCATCAGCAGAGTTGTCAGTTGGCCTACTTTAAGTTCTCTGAGGAAGTCAGGAACCTTAATCCATTCTGATTTTCTACAAAGTCTTTCAGTGACATGCCCCTTGAACCTTTGTCTATAGTATTCGAAGTAGAGTCCACATAGTGCCTCAGTGCTGGGGTAGCGTCATCATGAATGAGTTGAACTCTATTAGCTAAATAGATATGAAAATGACTGGATTCATTGCTTATAAATCCTAGAACAGCCTTACTGTCCATCCAATAGTCCTCATTGTTTCCATATTCCAACTCATTCTTCAAAATATCACCAATCTCAACAGATAGAGTGGCAGTCGCCAATTCCAGCCTCGGGATGCTGACCGTCATCTTTGGTGTCATACCAGCCTTTCCCATAACAAACGAAATGTGCACATTGCCCTTTTCTTCCTTGAGCCTTAAATGCGAGCATTGACCATAGCCATACATTGAAGCATCGGACATGCAATAAAGTTGTACTGAAACAATTGTTCCAAACTCTGATGGCTTAAAACATCTTGGTGTTTTCAAGTTTTCAAGTAAGCAAAGTTCGTTCCTCCATTTTTCTCATGTGCTGCAGATCACGTCGTTGACTGGTTCATCCCAGCTATTAGACTGCCAAATATCTTGCAATATCTTCTTTCTGACAAGTTCCATGGGTGATGAGACCTAAGGGGTCACAAATTGAGCTGACTGTTGAGAGGATTCCTTTACGCATATAAGGCTTGTCCTTAAGCTTGATCCTGAAGTTGAGAGTATCAGTTTTGATGCACCAAATAACTCATAGCACTCTTTCAATGGGTTACTTATCTATCTTGACCCAATTTTAGGCTGTTTACCTTCTCTGCCCAGCATTCTTGAGGAATTGAGCAAATGGTGTTTTCCGTGTTTCCAACAAACTTAGTTAAGTGCTTGCTGTGTTAAGAACATCGTCCTCATAGAAATTCCTTCCAAGGGTGTCAGCTGTTCTAATGCCATACTCATCTTTGTGGTCATCAACTATCAGCTGTATGTCTGAGAGTATAGTTAGCGCATGGAGGGGACGACACTGTGCCAAATAAATGCACAGTCATACAATACTCTACTGCTTTCTTTTTCATGTCTCCATCTGGCCACCATGGAAACCAGAGAAAACTTTGATCTTTCTTTCTCACATTTACTTGAAAAAACATTTTTTTTTATGTCTGCCATAAAGGTGTACTTCTCCTGTTGGAATCTGGTTAGAACACGAACCAAGTTACTGGTAAGATCTGGTCCTTGACGCAATGTTTTATTCAAGGAGTGTCCTTTGAATGTTGCCGAGCAATTGAACACCACCCATACTTTAGTTGGTTTTTGTGGGTGTTAAATTGTGTGGTGCAGTAAGTACCAAGTTCTTCCATCCTGACCTTTGAATTCTCCCACCTTATGAGCATAACCTTTGGAGACGATTTCAGACACAAAGCTGCAGTAATCTGTGTAATATCTGGCATTGGATACCGGGCACTTTTTTAGGCTGTTCAGGCATTTCTCTCGCTTGCAGTTGTTTGGCAGCTGAAGGTCCTGATGTTTAAATGGGAGGGGCATCTCATAGTGCATGTATTCAAAATGGACAACACCATTTTCCATTGTTTGGTAGAACTTGATATCATCAGGTGACAATGCTGTCCCTTTTTCCTTCTTGGAGAAGTCCAAATCAGACTTTTCCTTGACTGCCTGTGGTGTAATCTGTTCCTTAACCATTCTTTGTGGGACCACATATCATTAGAAGGCTGTTGATCAAGATGAATTCTGTTGCACATATTGCTGTCACCCCTTTGGGAAGAGAACAGAGGGCCATTAATGTCCCATCCAAGGAGCGAGTGTACTACATATGGATCCGATTCTTCACTTTAAATAATTTCTCTATTGAGATTCCATTTCCATATTCAGAAACCTTTCACCTTATCTGAGCCATGGAGTTGATCTCTCAATGCTGTATCTGTGGGAGGAGTGTTGAGCAGTGATATAACTAGAAATAATTCTGTATCCATTGAAGACGAATGCGAATGTGACACTTCAAATTTGACCTCTTCAGAATAAGATGTAGATGCCTTGTTTAAGTTTTCCTTATCCGTAGTCAACCTTGAGAACCATAAATCCATTGCAAATCCACAGATGAATTGAGTGAACCACAGTTATCCGTGCAGAGTAAACCACAATCCAGAGAAAAACATCTGTGAGGTCGAGTTGAAACTGTTGCCATGAACAGTGACTAATCATTTTCAATATGAAACATTTAATCCACAAAGGCTTTGAGATAACTCATGCAAAATTTTGCATTATCAGCTTAATATTAAGACCAAAAAATTGGAAAAACTGAACACCATACTGAGGTTTTAACCTGGTGGCCTCATGGCGCCACTCGAGGATGCCAGCCACCACGCATGCACAAAAAAGCTTAAATGTCTCATATGGGTACCCATGCAACAGCTGGGCATCAGCCAGCTGCAACACAAAGTGAAGGTTTCTTTGCTTATACTGTATTGTTCATAAGGGGTTCCTTACTCGTGCATGATGTAATGACAACAGAGATGGGTTTAGTTGTTGTCAATGAATTACTGGAATTAGAAATGTATTAATGGATTGTTAATGTATGGAATTTCAAAGGAGTTAAAACAATTTCTGTTTTGTACTTATAGTTAGAGCTTTTTGTGCTAACAGCTAAAATTTTTCACTTAGTATCACTCTCCATGGAGTGAGAGTTTCCTATTTTCATCATTGCTAGTTGATGTAAAATACTTTTGTGTAGATTAGAGTAAATGAATTTTTCCATTTTTTGGTATTCAGTTTCAGTTACCGTAAATGTTTTAGTTCAAGGGTTAATTGCAAATGATAGACCTCCAAAATGTTACTCTGCTGAATGACACTAATACAATCTGGATTAAGAATGAAGCCTTTAGAATCCAGAGGAGCATGAACAAGATATGGCATAATAATTTGAACCAAAGAAAGCAAGCCTTTTGGAACATGCTGAAAAATAAGAACACTCGTGTCATTTATGTTGATTGGTTTTACAGGGACAATTTCCCAGCAAGCCAGAGGAGCAAAAAGATTTTCATTGGAAAAGATGAAGGCATAAGCCAAACTTCACCATGTGGTAGCAGAACGCAACAAGGCAAAATTCAAAGAAAAGGACAGCAAAATGCTTAATGAGATATAGACAATCTCTTCTGTCCACATTCGCCAACAACTCCAAGAGCTTTGGAGGAGTGACTGTAAAAAGCAAGAGGAAAAATCCCAAAACATGTGGGAAGTAAAGAAAAGTTGGTTTGAGAAATTCAAATGCAACAGAGAAAATATCACCAACTTGGAGGATACGGCACCTAACCCGTCAACAAACCAAGCTCAGAGACGCAGAAAGTCCAAGCAACCGTCAAACAAATGGCGAAACAATAGCTGCCCCAGAAAGAACAACCAATACTTCAATAACACAAGTGGCAGAAACAGAGATACCACTAATAGTTGAAATAGTGGCAACAGAGTCTCACAACAACCAAGAAAGAGGAACCAACAGTGAAACTCATTTCAAAGTAGCTGTCAACAGAGAAGTCGACCACAGGAAAGGAACTCTAACCATAACACTGGAAACAACCGCAGGATTCATAACAGTAATCGCACCAGTAGGAATAATGACAGGAGCACTGGCAGGTCAAATTACAACCAGAGGCCTTTTTTGGGGCAGGGGCGGTACAGCAATCAGAATCAAACATGACTTTGGAGATGTTTAGGGAAATGACAACTGAGGAGTGTTTCTGCAATTTAAAGATAGTGAATCTGTCTTCTAAAGAACTTACAGAAGGGCAGATCAAACTTTTATTGAAGGGTCTCAAGTTTACACCAACTCTGAAAAAAGACATGAGTGAAATCAGTGCCAATATACAGAATTTCTCCACGAACTTATGGAAAAAGGAATTTTTTGAAGATAAATCAGACACTTCAGACACCGATAAAAGTCTGGCAAAAAATATAAGTAACTTCTGCCATTACCCTAGGCAAATATATAGATTTCCTCACAAAATTTCCACTTGAAGAATTACAAGTGAGACATTAAACATTCCAATTTAACCAAAGAGGAGCAGAATGCCCTACAGGAACTCAGAGGGGGTTCTGAAATACTTATATTCAAAGCTGACAAAGGAGGAGCAGTCGTTGTTATGGACCACACACACTATACTAATTAAATACTTGAAATGCTGAATGACTCACTAACATATGAGGAAACTACCGCTAACAAGGACAAAAATGTTATGAAACTTATAAAGGAGTTGGCAAGTAATCACAGTCACAACCTTATGGAGAAAGAGGTGAACTACCTGTGCCACTTTGATTTTAAAACTAGTGGTTTCGATGGCCTTCCAAAGATTCATAAAAGTAAGATCATTTGTCAGGAAGCTAAAGTCTAAAAGAGACCATACATTACAGTTTTTAGGCCAGCAGATCTCAAATTTAGGCCCATAGTAGCTGGTCCTAGATGTCCAACGAGTAGACTCAGTAACTTTGTGGAGATCCTTATCAAGCTGTTTACTTTCCATATCCGAAGTTATCTGAGGGACGCTATCAATTTCCTCAATTATTTACCAAAGACAGTAACTGAAAGTACAATATTAGTCTCATTTGACGTGACCAGCTTGTACACAAACATCAACCATGAACTCGTCGTTAAAGGCCATGGAATACTGGACCAATAAACATCCATTTCAAACTCACATTTCAGCAAAGAAGATTCCTTCAAAAGAAAGGTACTGCAATGGGAACGAAAATGGCTCGCAGTTATGCAACCCTTGTTCTCGGATATTTGGAGAATGAATTATACAGCCAGGTCTCTAATAAAATGGGAGAAGAAATAAGTCATTATGTGTACGCAAACTGGATAAGATTCTTGGATGACTGTTACATAAACTGGCCTTACGGTGAAGATAAATTAAAAGAGCTTCATGATATTCTTAACAGCCTGGATGACGGCATTCAACTTTCTGCTGAAACTAGCTGCAAAGAACTTCCATTCCTTGATGTGATGATAAGAAAAGACAATACTCACTTAACAACTGATATTTATTATAAACTGATGGATTCATTCCAATACCTCCCATCTACATCCAGCCATCCAAGACACATAAAAAATAACATACCATACAACCTGGCTCGAAGGATATGTTTGATTGTTGAGGACCAGGACATAAGGAAACATCGTCTCCATGATCTCAAACAAATCCTGCTGAGAAAACAATATCCAGCTGAGATCATTGATTACAGTGTAAACAAGGCCCTCACCCAAACAACGGAAGAGGTAAGAAGGGTGAGAGCGCAAGCTTCCAAAAATAACCTCCTTTTTCTGGTAACAACTTACAATCCCAACAATCCACAAGTATTTCAGCTGGTCAGGAAAACACTTCTCATGTTGAACCAAAACTCCTTAAAATCCATTATGAGCAAGACTAAAATAATTCACTGTCAGCAACAACCCAGAAACCTAAAACAGATGCTAACAAACTCCTATTTCTCCAAGCAAAAGGACACTATTTCAGAAGTTAAAATCTGCGAAACAAATTGTTGTGGAACATGCCCCTATTTAAAACAGGGTAAAGAATTCACCTTCACCACCATGAATGAAACATTTTGGATGAAACACTCGATGAACTTCACCTCAATGAACTTGATTTATGTAATAACATAAGCAGGATGTGGACATAATTATATAAGAGAAACGGGTGATGTCCTGAGAAATAGAGTGAAAGTTCATAAACAACAAATTAGAGACCCACACACATGTATGCTGGGAGTCAGCAAGCATATTGATAAATGTGCTGCAGGATTGACCCCTCAGCTCGCTATCTTTCTGTTTTACAAGATTCTCAGCCCCTCTGAGGTCACGAGAAATAACAAAAAGAGGTTTTTTATTTCGAAATATCAACCCGTTCTTAATTATCATTATTATTGTAATTACAATTAGATCAGTGACGTAACAAGTCAATACCACTTTGCTTTGCCTGAAGAGCTGCAACAAGGGTGAAATGCATAGCGCAAAAGCAAAGTAAAAGTTAAAAGAAGACTTTCGTTTTTCATTGGTTTTAGTATATATATATGTATAGCATTTATTTGCCACATTGCAGAATTAACAGAATTAAAGGGCTATGAATTAACAATCAACTAATAATTAACACTACTACTACTATAGAGACAATAAAAATATCATAATTATTTACATAATCACATATTTACTATTGAATGAAATAAAGGAACCTGAATGCTAGGTCTTGCATTATTATTGTAATTACTGTTGCAATATGTACGTGATTACATGCGCCATCAATGTCTAACTAGACTGAGATCGAGTTACATCTGTATTGTCTTACAACGCTGTATGCTACCGAATGGTTGATAAAAACAGATCTTGAAACAATTACAATTAGATCAGTGACGTAACAAGTCAATAAACACACTTTGCTATGCCTGAAGAGCCGCAACAGTGGTGAAACGCATAGCACAAAAGCAAAGTAAAAGTTAAAAGAAGACTTTCGTTTTTCATTGGTTTTAGTATATATATATATATATATATATATATATATATATAAATATTTTGAGAGGAAAAAAGGACGTAACTACATTTCCCGACAAGCCTGTTTCGTGAATCGCTTCACTCTTCAGGGGTTTAATTAATTAAGACGAAGGAGTTAATACGCGCACGGACGAGCGCACGGACGAGCGCGAGCAAAGCAGCGAGGACGATGTTACACCATCAGCTAGTTTCATCGAAACAGCGAATCCAGCGAGGAACCCTCAAATAACGGAAAAACCAACAGATCTTGGATGGAAAGTGTACTCCCTAAAAGAAAGAAACATGAGGATGAAACTACACGTTGAATTCCTGAAAACATGCATAGAGGAAGATATTATTCCGAAAGGATTAACCATTGATTTGCGATCGACGACAGGCCGACAAGATGAAACCTTCCAAAACAAATGGAAAGAAATACTAAGCAATTGCTCACGGCAGCTCGCGGAATGTCTCGTGGAACACTACGAGAGGCAGCTGGCACAAAATATTGCCGTGATAGCCGACACTTTCGAGTCACTCGAGAAGATTGAGGACTGGACGGACAGGGACAAGCAACAAGTAGAACAAGAAATAGAATCAATTATTGACACGAAAGAAAAACAGCTAAAGGAGAAAAAAGAAAAGAAGCTGGAAACTGCCCGTAAGAACAAACAACCGGTGCAAGAGGCAGAACATCAACCACTTGATCGGGGCACTGAAACATATGCAGAAGTAGTCAAGAAACACATTCGTCAGAAACTGACCCCAAATAAGTCAGACCCCACAAGAAGAAAAATACCACCTGAAGAACGTGGCCAAAGAAGGTACTATGAAAGATCATCAAGGGACAGAGAGTGGGGCTACAGACGCTACCAACAACAATCACTAGATTACAACCAGCATGAAGGAGGTAAGCGCCAATCACAACGGCGGTATTTTTTAAGCGGTCGCCCACCCGCCAGGAACAGATACAAAGATTGAGATTGAAACCAAACCGAAAAGATATCAACGGAAATTTGACATTGGAACGGAAATGGACAATGAGTAAAGTCAAACCCAAAGAAATGACACGTGAGAAATCCACACAGATAGAGAATATTTTAAATAGACGAACAGTAAACTTATCTGGCATTCAACTTACGCAGTCGGAAACAAACCTTCTACGTAAGGGACTTAACTTTTGCCCAACACCACCGCCACCAGGAAAATATGAAATCAGTAAGGACATTGATGCCTTTGCCCGTAGACTAACCCTTAAGGAATATCACACTCCTGAGAATATAGAAGACGTAATAGACGGCCCTGGATACCAACCATCGATTCTTCAAAAATTGAACCAGAAGGAGCGCAAGGTGTATACTGGACCTTCAAGGGAACCATACCTTAATACATATATTGACAAATTAAGGCAAGAAATCAGTGATGAGACTTTGCACAATCTACGATCTCCACGTAATAATCTAACCAAACGTGAGAGAGCAGCTTTGTTTAGACTAAGCAACAACACGGACATAATCATCAAGCCCGCAGATAAAGGCGGAGCTACGGTCATCATGAATGCAAAGGACTATGTAAAGGAGGCTAAACGCCAACTAGACAATGAAGAATATTACAAGAGAGTAGGAAGAGATCTCACTCTTGAACACGAACAGCTCATAAACCAGTGCTTAGATACACTTATTGACCCTATGCAGAACGAAAAGAGACTGGGAGCGATCAACTTGAAAACGAGGCTAGTTGGGCCTTGTTTACTCGTGTTAGAAATATGGCCGCTCATGGCTCTGTAAGTAGCCGTCTTTCTCAGAGTCTTACGGAGGAAGATATCCCCGGAGCATCGCTTCAGGGAAGAAATCCGACTGCTCTTAAAACAGATGAACTTCGCTTTTGGTTAAAATGTCGTGGCGATCCAACAAAGGGATTAAAAACAAAGGCACAATTGACGAAAAGGTAAGTACAGTATTTGTCAGTCGTTCGTGATACTTTTTAGAATTAAAAGAGACTTTGATATTGTAAATGGAGATCAAAAGATTTAGGAGTTATTTTTCTCGATAAAATGTTTCAAAAATGTAATGATTAATAGTTTTTCTACTTTTCATTTTGAAGAGTTCTTGAATATGTTGCGTCTGGTCGTGATAAAGATGTTGTGGATCCCGATAAAAATCTGATATACACGCGTCGAAAGGCGAGACAAGAACAACTCGCTCAAAGTGATGCGATGCCTGAGGAAAGTACTGTTAAATTTCCATCAGCGGGATGGTCCACAAGTTTGCAACGAATGCCGTTATTCACAAGGGCAGAGATGAATTTACATATTTCTAAATCTGGAAAAAACTTTGACAGAAATAAACAGAACCATGCTGTTCCAACAAGCATGAAAAAGGCAAAAACATTTCTTGATGATGAATACCTGAAAGACTTAACTTGCGCAAGTGATGACCAATATTTCTATTTCAAATGCTTGTGTTACCATAGCTTTAAAAAAAAATGAGCCACCCCATAAATTACAAGTTGCACTTTGTTTAGTGAGTGGAGTTGTTAAATATGCTTTGTGTACATGTGTAGCAGGATCTGTTGGTTTTTGCAATCATGTGCTTGCTGTTATGATGAAACTCTGTCAGTTCAGCTTGTATTGTATACGTCCCAGAATTGAGGATCAGATGTGATCCTCTTTATACTCATGCCTTTGTTAGTATAGATAACAAAGTCACACCAACTTGCTCCTGTAATACCTAGTTGACCCTGTATCTGAAAGTAGTACTGGTGCCCCCTTTTTAGCCTCGGCTTTCCATTTACATTTTCTGCATAAAAAGTTTCATCGGCACATGCTTCTAAAGGACTCACATGAAATTTAGAGTAGGGATATTTAACCTCTACCAGCCCAAAAGGCTTGCTACAGCCTCGGTCAATGACCTTGCCATCTGGTGATGCTGCTAAAAAGGGAGAGGCCATACTGACAACAAGGCCACTTTTGAACACTGAAACTGGGTTCCTTGTTGAAAACATATATTTTTCATATTCTCTTAAGGCTACAGGCTCATAGGTTTTCCCATGTGCAGTTTGTTTAGCAGTGAATGGTTTGGGATGAAGCAGATTATTTACTAGATTGTTATGATTCCTTTGCCTTTTACAATTGTGTGGAAATTAGATGCTGTATACCGAAATTTCCTTTCAGCCTGCCATTCCTGTGAGGCTGCTTGTTCACTTGTTTTCTTCTCTATGGTATTAAGCTTTGCCTCATCAACAATCAAATGATCCAGGAGTACTTCCTGGTTGCTGCTTAAATCATCTGGCTTTTCATACTGCTCAGATTGTTGCAAAGGGAATGGAGGATATACGGAAATAGCATTTTGTTCATCCGATTACAGTCCACTCTAGGCACTGAGTCAATATTACAGAAAACTTGAAAATTAGACTCTGTGAACTGTAACTGGTAACTTGCATATGAGCCACTAGGACATTTTCCAAATTTTGTTTCCTGTAAGTTGGTACCACCAATGGAAATTTAACAGTACTTTCCTCACGCATCGCATCACTTTGAGCGAGTTGTTCTTGTCTCGCCTTTCGACGCGCATATATCAGATTTTTATCGGGATCCACAACATCTTTATCACGACCAGACGCAACATATTCAAGAACTCTTCAAAATGAAAAGTAGAAAAACTATTAATCATTACATTTTTGAAACATTTCATCGAGAAAAATAACTCCTAAATCTTTTGATCTCCATTTACGATATCAAAGTCTCTTTTAATTCTAAAAAGTATCACGAACGACTGACAAATACTGTACTTACCTTTTCGTCAATTGTGCCTTTGTTTTTAACCCCTTTGCTGGATCGCCACGACATTTTAACCAAAAGCGAAGTTCATCTGTTTTAAGAGCAGTCGGATTTCTTCCCTGAAGCGATGCTCCGGGGATATCTTCCTCCGTAAGACTCTGAGAAAGACGGCTACTTACAAAACCATGAGTGGCCATATTTCTAAGACGATTAAACAAGGCCCAACTAACCTCGTTTTCAAGTTGATCGCTCCCAGTCTCTTTTCGTTCTGCATAGGGTCAATGGACGACGGAGAATTAGAAGAAGAAGTAGCTAAACTCTTAAGACCAGCACAATCAAGGACTCCTATATTCTATATGCTCCCCAAAATACACAAAGTTAACAATCCAGGTAGACCAGTAGTATCCTCCGTGAACAGCCACACGGAGAAGCTATCAGCTTATGTGGACGAATTTTTGAGACCTATAGCAGAAAAGCTACCGTCATACATACAAGATACCACACACTTCATTAAGCGAATACGGAGTTTGGGCAAGTTACCCGAAAAGTGTTACTTAGCAACTCTGGACGTATCAAGCCTATATACGAATATAGACACAGACGAAGGACTCACTATTGTGGAGGAAGAGCTAGGCAAAACGAACCAGAACAAGCCATCACCGATGACATTATCGTGTCTCCTCGAGAAGGTTCTTAAGCTTAACAACTTTACCTTTGGCAATGAACACTACATTCAAATCAAAGGAACAGCCATGGGAACCAGAGTCGCTCCCAACTTTGCAAACGTATACATGGGTAGACTTGAAGAAAGATTCGTGTACCAAACAGAGTGGATGGACCATATCATACTCTGGGTACGCTTTATAGATGATATATTCCTTATCTGGAAAAGTGATAAAGACTCTTTGATTAATTTCATAAATTGCCTTAACAGTGTAGCACCCTCAATCAAGTTTACACACGAAATCTCTGCACATTCAGTGAATTTCCTTGATACGACCGTTCTAAAGGACGATCAAGGCAACATCAGTACAGATGTTTATCAGAAACCAACTGATACTCATCCATACCTCCATTGGACAT
Source organism: Pocillopora damicornis (assembly GCF_964200805.1). NCBI lineage: Eukaryota > Metazoa > Cnidaria > Anthozoa > Scleractinia > Pocilloporidae > Pocillopora > Pocillopora damicornis. Next base: position 9,641,052 of record NC_142677.1, on the reverse strand, counting down.
CAGCACATCCACCTCATCTGAAACGGAGCATCCCATACAGTCAAGCCTTGAGGTTGAGGCGAATATGCTCTTCAACAGACACATTGAAGAAACGAATCCTGGAATATTCGGATTTCTTTGTAGCGTGTGGTTATGCACAACGCAAAGTTCTCCACGAAATGCAGAAAGTGCTAACATTGACTCAAGAGGAATGTTTACAGACCAAAGAACGTGAACCAACAGATCGAATTCCTCTGGTTACTACATTCAACCCCCATACCACATTTATTGCAGAAATTGCTAAACGAAATTGGAACTTTCTCAAATCAAAAGAAAGATTATCATTCATCTTCAACAAGCCACCTTTAGTAGCCTACCGACGACCGAAAAGTCTACGAGACAGACTTGTTCGTTCAAGATTTGTAAATGAAACACCTCAGAATTTGATACCAAAGGGATGTAGAGCATGTGAAAGAACGAAGTGTAGTTGGTGTAAAAAGATCAACCAGACCACAACTTTCACCAGTCCCAATAACAACAAGACCTATACCATATTTCATACAGTGGACTGCCAATCGTCATGGATCATTTACATAATCGAGTGCAACATTTGCAAACTTCAATACACTGGCAAAAGCGAAACTGCATTTAACCTACGGTTAAACAATCACAGAAACCATATTAAAAAGGGAGTGAGTAGCTGCGAACTCACGGAACACTTTTTACATAACAAACGAACTCACGACTTTAACAATAATGTTACCATAACCATTATAGAGCAAACCCGAAAAGATCATTTAGAGACTGACAAAAAGAAAGAAGTCCTTAGAGAAAGAGAGATTTTTTGGCAAAGAACATTAAACTCCTTTCAGCCATATGGACTAAACAAAAGAACTGGATAAAGCTTTTACGCGAAAACCTTTATAAAGTTTTAGGTACATAAATTGTTTATAACATACGTTATAAAGGTTTTAAAACTGTTAACCAATTAGAAACACTAATTGTTTACGAGAGATTTTACTCAGCATTTAATTAAGCAACATGCACTGTACTACGTCACACAATTAACCAATTACGACTCTGTAACAATTGCATGTTAAGGCCCCTGAGGAAGGCAAATGCCGAAACGCGTCGGGTCTTGAATAAAGCGTTGAAAACGGAAGCACACTCTCCATTGTGCAAATTATATATATATATATATACCATTTATTTGCCACATTGCAGAATTAACAGAATTAAAGGGCTATGAATTAACAATCAACAAATAATTAACACTACTACTACTATAGAGACAATAAAACTATCATAATTATTTACATATTCACATATTTACTATTGAATGAAGTAAAGGAACCTGAATGTTGGGTCTTGCAACAACTCCTATCAGCATAAATAATATTTCTATTGTTGTTGCTGGCCTGCAAGTTGTAACTATGATGACTAGATGCTGTTCTTGGCTTGAGGAAATTAATGGTGTGGTCCTTTTGACTCATCTTCTAAACATATTTACAGCAGAGCTGAGTTGGATTTCCTTTCAAGCTGCTAAGGTTGGTAGTATTAAGGGCATCTAAGTAACTATGGATGGATAGATAATATGTAGTGCCCTTTTTTTTTAATTGACTCCTGGCTGCTTATATGAAAGACATTCAGGAATATCTTGCCAGACTTGTATGCCATATTCTAGTATAGATCTTATTGTTGTCAAGTAAACTTTGACAATTCCCTCTCTATTGACACCCACTTTTTTAAGAATCTTCAGGGAATACAGGTGTTTCAAACCTTTTTTCGACATGTAATCAATATGCTTGTTCCACTTTAAATCAATACTGATTGTAACACCGAGTAATTTATAAGTTGTTACACATTCAACCATGTTGTTACCTAGGGTAACTGGTCTTGTAGCAAAATTATCAATTTGCATGAAGTTAATTAACATTTCTTTTCATTTTTCTGGTTTAATTTCATATTAAATTTGATTAAAAAAAAACTTGTAAATATCATTGACAGCTACATTTAGTAAGCTGATACCATTTCTTGGCTGGATTTCTAATGCTGTGGTATCATCAACGAATTTAATCCTCAAATGCCATTCACACAAAAGATTGTTGGTCATTACCGAGTATTGGATACAGTATTGGCTATCAAGCTATTTGGTACAGTCATGGACTGGAACTTCGAGGAGTGAATTCTTTTGAGGCCATAGAGCATTGTTCTTTGTTCCTGTGAGGGTTTGCATATCAGTCTTATTGTTCTGTCTATAAACTGGAAGAAATTTTGTAGTGCTGCATTTTTATCGGAAATAGCAACTGTGTAGGTGTTGGATTAATGTGGATTTGGTGAAAAAAGGAAAAGAGGAAAAGGAAACTCCTTTCAGACCATCTCCCACTGAGATGTTATTTGAAACTTACCCAGATCAGCTAGAAGTGATTGAGTACATGTTAGTGTGCCACTGGTCAACAGAAATGATGTCATAGAGTCAGAAAGGAAATGAAATGAAGAGAGTAGTAGATGTTTAAACATTTTATTGATTTTTTTAATGGACATAAGAGAGAAGATCAAGGGATTCAAGACACACTTGCTCATTTACATTTATCAACTACAACAAAATGTTATTCTTTTTCTTCTCGTTTTTATTACAAGAATGATTATTTTTTGATGCTTGAGAAATTTTTGATGTCTTTGGGTGGCAGCTTCTAAAGCCTTTTGGCACCTTATATGATGACTTTTGATACAGCTCCAGCTTCTATGGCTTCTCCACCCTTTATGAGAGCTGGAGTAAGAGCTGCTAATGGGAAAAGACCATCTTTTTACCTTCAGGTTCTTAGGGTTTGTTTTTTACAGCGATTGGTGTCATTTTCTCTTCATGTTGCTTGATGTGCATGAGGGAACAAGTTTGGATGAGGGTTTACGCACATCTCTATATGTAAGTACCTCACTCACTCACTCCATCATTTTTTAGATAAACCCTAATCACATGGATTTTAGAAAAATGAAAATTGTCAAATGGTGTCGGGAAATTGAGATCAATGTGTTTTGAAGGCGGAAGAGTTAAGTTATGAAGACATACTTCTGTCTCAAGCTCTATTGAATGAATCACTTCCAGCTATATTTCTAGTTTTCTCTTCATGACCTCAAGTCCTGTATCCTTTTGAAGTTCAAAATTGATGTGACAACTGACACTCTGCTTTCAAGAGTTTGACATCAGAGATGCAATACTCTTCCATTTCTTGATGTGAATGAACATTTACATCTTGTCTCGTTTGATCATGGCACCAGGTCTCAAATTCTTGTCACTTGTCATGATAAATACCATTAGGATTAAAGTGTCGCACTATGGTATGGGTCCTCCATAACCGTGATGTTCACATGAGTTAAACAAGTGAGGGAGAAATTACCTACCTGAGTTCCATGAGACCAAAGGCTTTAGGAAATGACATGGTAGGACCTAATGTCACAGATACAGTTGATTCTCATCTGCACAATGTTGTCTATAAAGCTCTTATTATACAAACATTGCTTCCTTTCAGATTGTAAAACAGTAGTGCGACACACTATGCAAATCCATCATCGTTCACAGCTACTTCATCTAAGAAGTCAAAATATTACTTGGAACTGTCTTCCCCATAAAATACTTGTGTCTTCATCCTCCTCTTCATTGCCAACACACAAGAGTAGGATGATGTTCTCTTCATCTTGTATGATTTTATAATCAGCATACAGGAAAAGCAGTGGATCTAAAAACACCAAATCTCTCTCCAATTCTAGAGTGTTTCGTCTCTAAAATGTTCTGATCTGATTCTTATTTCTTTTTAAGTTCTGATATGTTTTTTTCTCTTCTGCTGTTTGAATGTTACACTTGTCACATTCAATGTTGACATATTCTTCACAAACTCTACATTTGGCCAAGGATCTTTGATCTCCTCCATTTTCCATTTTCTTGTTGTTTTCAACTACCTTGAAACATTTTGCTTGCCTAAACTGGGTGCCATTTCACTCAGTGCCGAGCTTGACATACTTCTTTATTGTACGTAACCTAGCTGCCTATAAATATCTCCATCTCAATAGCTGGGTATTAGTAAGTCTTGCTTCACTAGCTTTATATCAGAAGCTTTGTAATGGTTGTTCTTTGTCATTAGCTCATATCAGTATCATCTGCATCAGAAGTTCTATATTAAGGAATTGGACTGTGCCTATCATGCATATATCAATTCTAAATGCACTTGGGAAGTTTGTCGAGTGACTCTTATGCTGCTATCATGCTCTCCAAACTTCCCATGAACCAATTATTTTATAACATAGCATGTAGACAAAAGTTGTGTTTAAAAAAAGAGATTATTACAGCTATCTCAGGTCTACCTCGTGTTATACCCAAAACTATGAATAAATGAGAAGGCAAAACCGACCAAAAAATATTTCGTGACCAAATCTTTCTCTAAAAAATGGTAAATTTTCTGGTCAGAAGGGAAAAATGAATAAATTTGTTCCGTGTACCAAACCATGAGGTAGACTCACCATGCCTGAATTGTTGTTAACTAGAATTGACAACCAGTAAATGGCGAGGCTCTGTGTTGAAATTTCTGAGAATTGTACGATTTCAAAACATTCAACAACACTTTTAGGATATATCAACACTTCAATTAATATTTGCTGTTTAATGAAGATTACCCAACATCGCAAAGCCTCAGTTGAAGTCAGAAAGCTTAGTTTTGTTTCCAGCCACAATTTATATTGTGTTTGGGAATGAAATATCATGAACTCCAAAACTAATTTCCTTACTAGAAAGAGCTACATGCTTATTTTACCATGGTATCTCCCAAGGAAATAGATAGGCCTTACATGCTTGCTATGTTATAATAGTAGCTCTATATTACTAGCTCCATATCAATACCTCAGTATCTACAGCTCTTTATCAGGAGCTCCATATTGGTCACTCTAATGTAGGAGATCCATATCGGTAACTCTATTGTAGGAACTCCATGTTAGAGGCTCCTAATCAGTAGCTCTGTATTAGTAGCTTGGAATCAGTGGTTTGCTACCAGTAAAACCATATTAATGTACTCTGTAGCTCCATATATGTAGCTCCATACCATTAGCTTCCTACCAGTAGCTCCATATCAGCAGCACTGTATTAATAGCTTCATATCAATAGCTCCATCACGGTAGCTCTGTACTATAAGCTTTGAATCACAATTGATCAATTAAACTCTTTAGTGGCGAGCTCATTGGTGGAGAGTTGACTGCATACCCTTCTCATTAGTAGCTTGGTATCAGTAGCTCCAAATTCATATCAGTCAGTTGGCCACTGTTGCTCCCTATCAGCATTCCTGTCCTAGCTTGGCATCAGTAACTCTATATTAGAAGGTCCGTATTGTTAACTCCATATTAGTGGCTTTTACTAATTTCTTCTGAATCAGGAGCTTGGTATCAGTAGCCCTGTTTCACTAGCTCCATATCAGTTGCTCCAATATTGTAGCTCTGTATTACAAGCCCCCTATCATCAGCTCTGTATCAGAAGCACCTGCAGCAGCACCTCCTGCATCAGTAGCTCCATCATGGCTTGGCACAAGTAACTCTGTATCAGAAGCTCGACATTAGAAATTTCATATTAGTACTTCCATAATAGTAACTCGGTATTAGGAGTGCCCTAACAGTAGCCTCATATTATAAACCCTGTATCAGTAGCTCTTGATCAGTAACTCCATCTCAGTGGCTCCATATCAATTGCAGTCTGTTAAGTAGTATGCAATATACAGTATATAGTATGGTATATAGTAGCTTCATATCTGTACCAGTGGTAGATGCAGTGGCTCTGTACTAGCAGAGCAGTCATAGCTCAGCATCATCAACTCGGTATTAGTAGGTCCTCATCTGTAGCTTGTTATCAGTAGCTCCATAAGACTAGCTCCCCATTAATAGCTTCTGTGTTAGTAGCTCAGTACCATTAGCTCCTGTATTGGTAGCTTCATGTCAATAGCTCCACAAAAGTAACTCTATGTCAGTAGTAAAAAATCAGTAGTTCAAGTGTCAGTAGCTCCGTATCATTAGCTCCTGTATTAGCAGCTCAGTATCAGTAGTTCCTCAGTTAGTAGCTCCTGTATCAATAGCTTCTGATTGAAAATCCTTATTAGTAGCTCTTTATTAGTCACTTCATGAGAGAGGCTCTGTATTAGTAACTCCTTATCATTTTCTTTACATCAGTAGCTCTGAATCAAAAGCTCCTATCAGTAGCTCCATATAAAAAGCTCCGTTTCGGGTGCTCTGTATCAGTAGCTCAGTGTCAGGCACTTCATATCAGTAGCTTCTGTGATAGTAGCCCTATACCACTTGCACCTGTATCAGTAGCTTCATATCAGTAGCTCCATAAAAGTAATTCTGTATTAGAAGTTAGCTATCAGTAGCTTGGTGTCAGTTACTCTGTATCAGTAGCTTTGTGTCGGTAGCTGCATATCATTAGCTCCTGTACTAATGGCTCTACATCAGTAGTTCCTCAATCAGTAGCTCCTTTTCAGCAGCTCCTTATTAGTAGCTTCATATCAGTCACTCCATGAGAGAGGCTCTATATTTGTAACTCCTTATCATTACCTTTGTATCAGAAGCTCTTATCAGTAGCTCCATATCAGTAGCTCCTGTATTAATAGCTCTGTAACAGTAGCTCCATGCTAGGAGCCCTGTAACAGTAGCTCTGTAACAGTAGCTCCTGTATTTGTACCTTGGTACTAGTAGCTCGGTATCAGTGGCTCCTGTATTAGGAACTCCAAATTAGTAGCCTCACATCAGTGGCTTTCTATCAGTATTTTAGTGTCGGTATCTCCTGATCAGTAGGTCCAGACAAGGAACTATGTCTCAGTAGCTTTCTATTAGTAGTTTTCTGTCATTAGCTCCTGTATCATTAGTTCCTTTATCATTAGCCAGTATCCATAGCTCCTTATGTATAGGTTCATCTAATTAGCTCTGTATCACCCGCCCTTTATTACTATCCAGGTAGTAGTAGCTTTATATCAGTAACTGTGATAGAAGGAGCTTTTTATCAATAGGTCCTGTATTAGTAGCTTTGTAGTAGCTCTTTTTTAACAGCTTGCAGTTAGTAACTATGTAGCTTTTACTCCAAATTAGCGGCTTTTCATTAAAAGCTTTCTATTAGAAGTTTAAGTATGATTTACTAGCTCAGTATTGGTTACTTCTTATCAGTAGCTGTGTATAAGGAGCTCTATATCAGTAACTCCTTTATCAATCATTTTGTAGCAGAACCTCAACATTAGTAACTCCGTAGCAGTAACAGTAACTCCATGTCAGGAGCCCTGCAACAGTAGCTCCTGTATTTGTACCTTGGTACTAGTAGCCCTGTAGCAGTGGCTCCTGTATTAGGAACTCCAAATTAGTAACCTCACATCAGTGTTTCTCTATCAGTATTTTGATGTCAGTATCTCCTGATCAGTTGCTCCATGCAAGGAACTCTGTCTCAGTAGCTAACAATTAGTAGTTCTGTGTCATTAGCTCCTGTATCATTAGTTCCTTTATCATTAGCTCAGTATCCGTAGCTCCTTATGTATAGGTTCATCTAATTAGCTCTGTATCACTAGCCCTTTCTTTACTATGCAGGTTGTAGTAGCTTCATATCAGTAGCTGTTGTACAAGGAGCTTTTTATCAATAGGTCCTGTATTAGTAGCTTTGTAGTAGCTCTTTTTTAACAGCTTGCAGTTAGTAACTATGTAGCTTTTACTCCAAATTAGCGGCTTTTCATTAAAAGCTTTCTATTAGAAGTTTAAGTATGATTTACTAGCTCAGTATTGGTTACTTCTTATCAGTAGCTGTGTATAAGGAGCTCTATATCAGTAACTCCTTTATCAATCATTTTGTAGCAGAACCTCAACATTAGTAACTTCGTAGCAGTAACAGTAACTCCATGTCAGGAGCCCTGCAACAGTAGCTCCTGTATTTGTACCTTGGTACTAGTAGCCCTGTAGCAGTGGCTCCTGTATTAGGAACTCCAAATTAGTAACCTCACATCAGTGTTTCTCTATCAGTATTTTGATGTCAGTATCTCCTGATCAGTTGCTCCATGCAAGGAACTCTGTCTCAGTAGCTTTCTATTAGTAGTTTTCTGTCATTAGCTCCTGTATCATTAGTTCCTTTATCATTAGCCAGTATCCATAGCTCCTTATGTATAGGTTCATCTAATTAGCTCTGTATCACCCGCCCTTTATTACTATCCAGGTAGTAGTAGCTTTATATCAGTAACTGTGATAGAAGGAGCTTTTTATCAATAGGTCCTGTATTAGTAGCTTTGTAGTAGCTCTTTTTTAACAGCTTGCAGTTAGTAACTATGTAGCTTTTACTCCAAATTAGCGGCTTTTCATTAAAAGCTTTCTATTAGAAGTTTAAGTATGATTTACTAGCTCAGTATTGGTTACTTCTTATCAGTAGCTGTGTATAAGGAGCTCTATATCAGTAACTCCTTTATCAATCATTTTGTAGCAGAACCTCAACATTAGTAACTCCGTAGCAGTAACAGTAACTCCATGTCAGGAGCCCTGCAACAGTAGCTCCTGTATTTGTACCTTGGTACTAGTAGCCCTGTAGCAGTGGCTCCTGTATTAGGAACTCCAAATTAGTAACCTCACATCAGTGTTTCTCTATCAGTATTTTGATGTCAGTATCTCCTGATCAGTTGCTCCATGCAAGGAACTCTGTCTCAGTAGCTAACAATTAGTAGTTCTGTGTCATTAGCTCCTGTATCATTAGTTCCTTTATCATTAGCTCAGTATCCGTAGCTCCTTATGTATAGGTTCATCTAATTAGCTCTGTATCACAAGCCCTTTCTTTACTATGTAGGTTGTAGTAGCTTCGTATCAGTAGCTGTTGTACAAGGAGCTTTTTATCAATAGGTCCTGTATTAGTAGCTTTGTAGTAGCTCCTTTTTAACAGCTTGCAGTTGGTAACTCTGTAGCTTTAGCTCCAAATTAGTGGCCTTTTACTAAAAGCTTTCTATTAGAAGTTTAAGTATGATTTATTAGCTCAGTATTGGTTACTTCTTGTCAGTAGCTCCATATCAGTGACTCCTTTATCAATCGTTTGTATCAGAACCTCAACATTTGTAACTCTGTGTTAGTACCTTGTATCAGTAGCCTTGTATCAGTAGCCTTGCATCAGTAGCTCCCTATCAATAGATTCCTACGTGAGGATTAGTATCAATAGCTTTGTATCAATAGGTCTGTATCATTAGGTCTGTATCATTTGCTTTATATCTGTAGCCTTGTATCAGTAGCTCTCTGTCAGTAGGTCTGTATGAGAAGCTCCTTACGGAAAGATCCTTCTGAGAAGATATGCTCTATATCAGAAGTTCTGTATTAGTAGCCGCTTATCACTATGTTGGTATCAATACCCCCACATCAGTAGGAACGTTATTAATAGCTTAATAATAGTAGCTCCATATCAGTATCTGTATGAGTACCTGTGTATCAGTAGCTCTGTATCAGTTGCTCCATATCTGTAGCCTTCTATCAGCAGCTCCCTGTGACTAGCTGCATACCAATAGCTCCCTGTCAGAAGCTTTGTATCAGTAGTTCTACCTAAGTTGTTCATTATCAGTAGATTTATGCTCTACATCAAATATCAGTAGCTGCAAATCACTACCTTCTTAGCAGTACCTCTATATCAGTAAGAACTTTGTAAATAATAGTAGCTCCATTTCAGTATCTCCCTATAAGTAGCTTGGTATCACTAGCTCTGTATCACAAGCTCCGTATCTGTAGCTCTGTATCAGTAACTCTACATAGGATCTCCACATTAGCAGCTCCTGTATCAGCAGCTTCTGTTACAGGACCTCCAAATTAATAGCTCTCCATATTTTTGGAGCTTCTTATTAGTCATGGCATGTAGGAAACATCAAGTCAGTAGCTACCCGTTAGTAGCGCTGTGTCATTAGCTTCATATTACTAGATCTATATTGGTGGCACATCCGTACTCATAGCTGGGTATCAGTAGCCCCTTACCTTTAACTGCATATCTTTACCTCTGTATTAGTAGCCCCTCATCAGTAGTTCCATATCAGATGGTCTGTACCAGTAGTTCAATAGTAGTAGCTCCATATCTTAAGCTCCATATCATTAGATCCATATCTGTTGCTTGGTATCATTAGCTTTATATCAGAGGCTCTATATCAGTAATTCCATATCAGTAGCTCATAATTAATATCTCATGTATTGGTATCTCTTTATCACTAACTCCTGTATCAGTAGCTTCATTTAAGTAGGTTTGTGTAAGTAGCTCGATAATAGTAGCTCTGCATTAGTAGCTCCATATAAGTAGCTTGACACCAATAGCTCGGCATTGGTTGCTTCATCTTATTAGCTTGAGACCAGTAGCTTCTGTATCAGTAGCTCTGTATCACAAGCTCTGTATCAGTGGCTCCTATTAGTAGCTCCACAACAGTAGCTCCACATCAGTAGCTCTGTATTAGGTACTTAACATCATTAGCTTTATATCTGTGGCTTGGTATCATTAGTTCTATATCGGAAGCTCTGCATTAGTAATTCCATATCAGTAGCTCAGTTAATAGCTCATATGTTGGTATCTCTGTATCAGTAACTCCTCTATCGGTAGCTCTCTATAAGTGGGTTTGTATGAGTTACTCTGTATTATTAGCTCCTATTACTAGCTTAACACCAGTAGCTTCTGTATTAGTAGCTCTGTATCAGTTCCTCAGTATCAGTAGCTCTGTGTCAGTAGGTCTGTTCAAGTAGATCCTCGATTGGTAGCTGGATGTTAGTAGCTTTGTACTAGTAGCTCCACATCATTAGTTCCATATCAGTAGCTCCAGTATCATTAGTTTTGTATCAGTAGCTCCATATTATTAGCTCCATGTCTGTTGCTTGGTATCAGTAGCTTTATGTGAGAAGCTCTGTATCAGTAATTGTACAAGTAGCTGCGTATCAGTAGCTCCATGTAAGTAGTTCCGTATCAGTAGCTTTGTACGAGCAGCTCCTGTATCAGTAGCCCTTGCATTGGTATTTCTGGTTGGTTAACTCTGTATTAGTTGCAGGTTTTCAGTACCTCAGTTACTGTACTTCCTTATCAGTAGTCTCAGTATTAGTAGTCTGTATGAGTAGCTTCTGCATCTGTAATTCCTCTATCAATAGTTCCATTTTATAAGTTTGTGTATTAGTAGCTCAATAGCTCTGTTCTAATACTTCGGTAGTAGTAGCCTCACATAAGTGGCTTCTTAGTAGTAGCTTTGTATCAGTACCTCTGACTTTGCTTCTCCGTTTTAGTAGCTCTTTTCTAGTTGCTCTGAACCAGTGGCTCCATATCAGTAGCTCTCTCGTAGTCTTCATCTCAGTATAGCTGGATTATTTCCTCCATATTGGTAGCTCCTTATCAGTTGGTCCATATAAGTAACTCAATGTCAGTAGCTCCATATTACGATCAATAGCTCAGTATGAGTAGCTCTGTATTGGCTGCCTACACTAGTAGCTCTATATCTGAGGCTGTGTAGCAGTACCACTGTATTAGTTGTTACTGAGCAGCTCCATATTACTAACAGTGGCACAGTATCAGCAGATAAATATCAGTAGCTCTGCACTAGTAGTGCCACATTAGTAACCCAAGTTTTTTTAACAGCCTTCTAGCTCTGTATTACTTAATCTGGAAAAGAAGCTCCACATTGGTAGTGTGGTATAAGTAGCTCAGTATCATTGACAAATGTCTCAGGAGCCCCTGTATCAGTAGCTCTTTAGAAGTAGCTTCATATCAGAAGCTCTGTATCAGTAATTCAGAATCAGTGGCTCCTAATTAATAGCTCCTGTATTGGTAGCTCTGTATCAGTAACTCCTGTATCAGTAGCTTCATAAAAGTAGATCCATAGAAGTAGCTGGATAAGAGCAGCTACATGATACTAACAGTTTCTCTATCAATAGCTCCATATTAGTAGCTCTGTATCAGTAACTCCATATTAGTAGCTTGGTATCAGTAGCTCCATATCAGTTGCTCCGTGGCAATAACTTTGTATTAGTAGCTTCTATTTTTAGGGTGTAAACTCAACAAAGAAACAAAACAGAACTTTTTCCCTACTTTAAATCAGAACAAAACTATTGTATAATCAAAGTCGTCTTCAAGTGTTCATTACACTCCGCGCCCAAGGATTCTAATCGTTGCTACTCAAATACATTGGCGTTTACTGTTGGTCTGAACAGACTGGGTGGCTCAGGAGTAGAACTAGCTCCTTGATCGGCTGTAGGTAGGTTTTCCTTTCTCTGTCTCTGACCATATCTACTTTGACTTTCCTGACCCTGCTATTGTCGCTTCTTAGATTGATCGCATCTGAGGAGTTTGGCATGGCCGCATAGTGCGAAGAACCTCCTAAATGAACAGATAAAGGTGCTGAAATCTGTGGCCTCTAAGACTTCAATGTGAATGGTTCTGCTGCTGAGGCACGTGAACACTAGGCCCCACCGCTTAGCGTTCACTTCTCTTCCTCTTGTCTTACGTGTTGGCACCATCCAGGGGCCAAAGATGTCAAATCCAATGTTAGTCAAGGGGGGACAGACTTAGGTCCTCTCAGCTTCTTGCAGAGTATGCAGGCTCCAATCACTTTCGTCACTGTGTCATGACCTTTAATGAGCCAGAATCCTACTTGTCTGATCGCACCTTGTGTAATCTGTTTCTCTTGGTGGTGTGCCTTGTGATGATAGTGCTTAGCCACTAGCTGTGAAACATGGTGGTTTTCGGTAGCGTGATTGGATGTTTCTCTCCGTACTCTATCTCTGCTCTCTTTAATCTGCCTCAGATGTGGGGGATCCCATGGCTGTCCAGAAATGGGTTGAGATGGTACAATTGTGAACCTTTGAGTGCTTTCATGGCACTGCTTTAGATTTGTCTCGGAAGCTGGGGTTCTTTTCTGGTGTCTCTTGTTAGCTTGCTAAAGGTGGCTTTTTGTGTGCTGGGGATTATGACTTGCAGGGCTCGATCCCATTCTTGGACTGTCAGTGGTCTGAGTATACCAGTGTCATGTAACATGTGTATCAGGAAAAGATAGCTTTTCATTTCTTCAAGGACAATACCAGTAAACTAGCTGGGCCAGATGAATTTTTAGCTCTCTCCAAGGTGAATTACATCCAGCAAAGTTAGGAGGGGATAGTTCCATGGGTAGGGTTCCATCCATCACCATTGCGTCCAGTGTTAGCAGTTATTTCTTGTTACACTCTTCAGTATTGGTTACAAGGACAAAAAGGACAAATCTGTCGCACTTTAAGCCCACATTGAGACACTTGTTGCAAGCTTGTAATGAGGGAATATATGACAGGTGGCCTCTTTCTTTACCGTTTGAACAGACCTTACTTTCAAACTGTCATTGCAATTGCCACAGCATAATGAGTTTTGACAGGATACAATGTGGTTGGTTACAGGCTGGTGCTTTAAACATTGCTCCAATGTCTGTAGTAAATCCGACTTTAAAATGGTTAGATGAATTTGTTGAAGGATCACAGAGGTTACAATCTGAAAATGTTTGGAATTCTTTCAATAATCTTCTTTCAGTTCCGAAGAAAGTTCCGAGTTATTCCACCTAGGTACTCAATGATATAAAAAACTGGCACACACCTCTATTCCACACTAAGTCTGATACAGAATGTGGATTGACTGAAGCAAATGCAGCCGTGTTGTTGATAGATTTAAAATATAAACAATCTTTTGGAACCTTTCCTTCTTTTAGAAGATGATTCAATCTAATAGCAACTGGATGGGCATTGTCTAAGCAGCTGAGAAGATAAATTGTAACAGGCATGATTATTTCAAAGCTGGTTTATTGCAAGGAACTTACTTCCTTGGTTATTGAAATTCATCTTTTTGTCTTGTCAAGTATGGTCGCCATCTTGTAGCAAAATTAAAGGATGAATATTTATTTCAAAATCAGCAAATTGATACTAAATTCAGTGATTTTCTCTCAACATCAATGCCATCAACTTGGCACTTTCAATGCTGTTTTTAACTCTTAAATCAAGAGAGAAAATCATCCCCAAAAAAGTCTCTTATGCTTCATTATTAAGACTATCTAACCACTTTAAAGATCAACAAACAAAAATTTGCATCAACAAATTGGGTGAAATCTACCTCATACTAGCAAGACGGACTGGAAACTACTATCTTGAAGCAAGATGGCGGACCGTATCAAAGAGAGTGAACAAAACGGTGTAAAAACATGGGTAAACAGCCAATGGATTTTATTTTTTACCAATTTAGAGGAGCTGTTGAGTGCATACGAACAAAAAAAAATTCAACAAATGACACTGTTTTAAGGAAAGTTTAAGTATTAGTTTGGAAAGTGCTGTGCAAGCTTTGCAAAATTTACCCGTGTTTGTGTAGGGAAGCAGTTCTCTGGTAGTAGTCACATGTTTTGCCCAAAGCAGGGCAAGAAGAACCACAAAATGTGCACTTTCTTTATAGTGAGCCTGAACCTCAGTTGGCATGAAGGATTTTTTCTGTCTGCTGCTGCCAGCTTGAATTTCATTCCCGGTTGGATTTTCCATGTTTTGCTCCTTTGGCCCATCACTTTAATGTGTTCTTTTGAAGCCTCGGATGCTCTTGCAATAGAAATAGCTTTTTCCAGTGTAAGCTTCTCTTCCCTCAGTAATCGTTCCTTCACTTGTAGATCTGGTATACTAAACACGAACTTGTCTTGCACCATGTCATCAACCAGCAATGAGTACTCGCAAGATTTCACCTTGTTTTTCAAAAGTGTGACGAACTGATCCACGGTTTCAGAATCTTTCCGTGTTTTCTGCCAAAACTGATGTCCCTCGAAGACTATGTTCTTCCTGGGGTTACAATGTTAATTTTTTGAAAGACTTCTTTAGAAGTGACTAGTAAAATATGAATGTTGGCCTTCTTAGTGCTCAACACGCATTCTCTTAAGGTCGTGCAACATTAAACTAAATAATTATTCAGCAGAACAGCTGGAAATATATGAAAGAGAAAGAATACTTTAAGATGCCAGACTGCCTGTAAATATTTCAACAGTGACATTTAATTATTTTTCATTTCTTGAAAATGGGGTATAGAATTAAGTTGAATAATAACCTGGATGTCTCTTTTTCTTTCAAGGTTAGTCAACATCCACAAAACTTATGCAGATAAAAGAAAAGACAAATTTTCATCACCATGACAAGTTACTGATATGTGATGTACACATTGGTGATGTACACATTTTTCTCTGATAAAATTAATAAAACTCTAGGAGGAGATTTCTTACAGAGGCCCGAAGCATTTGGTGAAGCTGTGTTCACCACTTGCATCCTGGTTACAAGAATACTGAAAATACAGACAATTTAGCACAGTGCTCAGGCTGTTGTGAATGATGAACCATTGATAACAGTTCTCCAAAATTATACAGCTTTTGACAACAAGTCAAAAGCTGTATAATTTTGGAGATTCTTTGGAAGCTTAAGCACAAGAAGACATGTTGATGAGAAAATACTGTCACCACTATTATAACAATATACTGATATGCGATTGGGCAAAGTGGACTTTAAAACTTCAGATGTGCCTGTGACAAACCTAAGAAATTTCTTCAAATCATCTACAGATAGAGTTGTTATGAAAGTCTTTAGCATTTGGTACACACAGTCATCACTTCCGTCCTTGTCAGATGAATCTTGAAAATACAGGCCGCTGATTACAAAATCATTTGTAAGTCCACCCTGATGAACAAACAATTATTCAAATAATCCTGGATTATGTTCCATCTCTGCTAAAATGCCTAGGGTGGAGAGACCTTTTCTGAACTGATCAAGGATAGACTTTCTTTTTACAAGAATGCCATGAAACATAAGTGACTGTCAGGCTGCAAATGTACACATAAGTAATTGTCAGGCTGCAAATGTAAAGGAATTTCACAGTAAGCTGGAAGATACTACAAGATAAGATAAAGATAAACACTTGAGCTACTTGGGTGTATGTTTAGATCTACCTATTGTCAAAGGCAATAAGGATACATGAATATCATTGAAGGAACAAATTCTTTTTTGTTCTGATATACATTAACGTTAATATGATATAGTTAGGATGACTTACAGCGACAACTCTGGTTTCCCCAGCCTCATACATTAGTTGCACAAACTCTGATTCAAATGCAGTTGCTGCTAGCTCCGTGTCAGATACATCTGATATCTACAAGAGAAAGAGAAAGGAATTTTTGTGGTCATCCTTAAAAAAAAATTCTAAGGGTTGCTGAAAGGACAGGGAAAGTTGAAAAGCAACTTTTATACAGCAAAACGTGGAACTATTGCATAATTGTAAAATATTCAATTTTAACAATCTGTTGTTGCTCTGTCGTAGTTCGCGGTTCGCTCAATCATTCGAGACAGGATAAAGGCTCATTTTCCAAACAAAAAACATTTATAAACAACAACATTACCACGACATCTTGAAGGCGTGCTCATACAGTTTTATCCGTAACACATTAGGGACTTTAAGAACTGAGAACGCGGTGGTCTGGAAAACGTGAGGACCGAGAGTGGGGCTGGGGCGAGCACCGCGTTCTAAGCGCGGGAAATATGTAGTTAAGATCAACAACGCGATCATTTAGACTAATAGTTATGGTCTGGAAAACAGTGAAAACGCTTTTCGCCTTTCCCTATAAGAATGACTCAAAACTCATTTAAGACTTTACAGGAAGCTTTGCTCCTTTCTCTGGAAGAAAAGCTAATAGATGACGAAGAATTTGCCGTGCTGTATGAAGAATTCACTCCCCAAAACCTTCCGTTTCGCCACTGGGATTATGAAAAATTTTCCCTCGAAAACAAAGACCCCGCAGAGTGTAAGGCAGACTTCAGATTTGAAAAGAGTGACATCTCATTGTTGGTGGATGTTTTACAGATGCCTGATACCTTCACATGCCCCGAATGGTACAGAAGGACTTTGTGTTATACTAAAGCGTTTTAGCTATCCATGTAGGTTGTCTGATATGATTTCTACTTTTGGTCGATCAGTACCCGAGCTCAGCATGATTAGCAACGAAGTTACTGAATGGATGTACAATGCTCATGGCCACAGGATTACCGAATGGAATCATTTCATTATGTCTCCTAACCTACTGCAAACTTACTCTGTAGCAATTCATGACAAAGGTGCCGCCTTGGACAACTGTTTCGGCTTTGTTGATGGAACAGTTCGTCCCATATCAAAACCAGGAGTCAATCAAAGAGCTGTTTATAATGGCCACAAGCGTGTTCACGCTCTTAAATTTCAATCCTTGGCCCTACCAAATGGATTGATTGGCAATCTGTTTGGACCAGTAGGTAACGGTATATTCATTCATTTTTTATAGTGGGATAGTGCCGTAGCTGTTTTCACTTGGATAGACATTTTTTATCACTTATGTGAAGTTAAAAGTTAGATTGATTTCTTTTCTCAAAAGGTTAAGCTAACGTTTCTTGATGACTTCCTCCCGGTCTCTCAAATCAGAGGTATTTTCAGTAGCTCCCACTCCCAATTTTTATTAGAGGAACTAGTTTTCCTGTCACCACAGACCAATAAATTCTAAACTCTGACTTACAGGCCATAAGTACCTGGACTGCAAGAATAATAGCCAGCCAATCCTATGTTGTTTTTGGCCTACTCACTTACTAAGCTAATCAATGGTCTACAGAGGTAACAGTTTGTCAGCCAGCCAATGTGTAACTGATTGTGGTTCAAAAATTATTTTTTTTGCCCTTGTTCAGAGGGACGAATGCATGATGCAAGAATGCTGGACACATCTGGCCTTTATGTTGACCTGGCACAGTTCGCCTTTTCTCCTGCTGGACAAGAGATGTGTATCTACGGGGATCTGGCCTATCCTCTACGTACCCATCTGCAGTGCCCCTTCAGACATGGGGTGTTAACAAGACAAATGGAAGAGTTTAATGCATCTATGAGTTCTGTACGCACAAGTGTGGAATGGTTGTTTGGAGACCTTATAAATTATTTCAAGTTTCTCGACTACAAAAAAAATCTCAAAATTGGCCTTAGTCATGTAGGAAAAATGTACATTGTTTGTGCACTTTTGCGGAATGCTTTAACATGTCTTTACTGCAATACGACTGCTGACTACTTTGGCCTTGATCCACCACCACTAATCGATTACTTTAGCTAAAATACTGTAACAAAAACATCTGTCAATGCCTAAGTTTGCATAAAATCTTGCATAAAATCCTGATTGAACAGTCTGTGGGAATGTTACGACAAGCAGATCTAAACAAAGGGGTGGCAAATAACACTTTGAGTTCAACATTTTGTGAAAATGTAAATCTTAAACATGTAAACATCGAGAAATAAAAATTTAATGTCTACTTGTTAAGCATTTTACTCATGACGCCCATGACCTGCTGCATTATGAGCATTTGTTGCTGCTGGAATTGTTGCTGTTGCTGTTGATTTTGCAGTTGTTGCTGCTGGAACTGTTGCTGTTGTTGCTGGAACTGTTGCTGTTGTTGCTGGTGCATTAGCTTCAGCATATCAGCCTGTTGTTGTTGCACTTGAAGTTGTTGTTCCTGTCTTCCCTTTTCCAGCTCAAGTTCCTTTTCTCTAATTTCTGCAGACTTCTGTGCTCTTTCCTTTATAAACTCCATGGCATCTCCAGTTTTTCTTCTTGTTCGTTTTGGTTTGTCCTCACCCTCTTTGGCTCCCTCTGAAGCCCTTTTTTGGCTTTGGGAAAGCCTTTCCATAGCTTTCATTCTTGCATCTTCTGCTTTACCTTTGTCAGCTTTATCCTTACTACATGTATCTGTGGGAGAACTCTCTTCAAGTGCAATAATTTGCTGTATTAGGTCATCTAATTCACTTGGCTCATCTGGGGATATTCCTGATGCTCTTTCTTCAGCTCTGATTTTTTTCTTGTACTTGTTTACCAAGACATTAATGTGGTCCCGGATGGCTCTGTGGTCAACATTAAATTGTGGGGAATCACATTTGTTTAGAACATCTACAATTTTCTTCCAAGTTTCACTGCGCTGGGGAGTCCCCTTTTTGTATACATAGGGATTTTGAAACACTACTTCTCTGCACAGTATAATATTGTACTGTTCAGTCCAGTACATTACATTGCTATGTGAAAATAAAAACAAAGAAAATATTAGAATAAAATTCACTCCAAAAAAACCCTTTCTTTTGAATTGAAACTAAATGTTATTAATCTCAAAGCTAATTTTATGCTTGTTCAAAAAAGTGAGATTTTTCTTTAATGACATCTAAAGCTCACAAATCTAAAGAGCGGCCTTGCTGAGTGAGGGAGACCTCACCCATAACTTTACACTTTCAGGATTAACAGCAGTGGAATAATGCATTCAAAGCCTGACCAAAGATTCACATTATCAAAACTTCATATGAGATAGGCAACAACATCTAACCTCAAATGAAATCTCTTTTTAGTTCTGATTTTTCTTGGTTTGTTTTCAGTTCAGAGTATTATCTAAAACTTGGCTCGTTAGTAACGATTTCAAAGAAATAAAAAAATGGAAATAACACAATGGCAGAAATGTCAGTCTTACCTTTTGAAATGCTACGCTTTATGACAGTGGTCAAGGTAAAGAACTAATTAAACTTATGTTTCCTCTTATAGTCAGTATAGCGGGCGATTTTTGAAAGTTAGCTTTAATAGACTCTGTCTAGTTGAGTTTTAATCACACTCAATATCAGGAAATTCAACTTCAGATCATCATGAATTATCAAGCCTGGATCTGGTAGAGACTCAACTGATAAACAGAAAAGTCTTAGATAAATTAATTATGAAGGTAAAATCGATCATCCGTTGATGGAACAACCGATAAAGCTTTATTCTGATATTTCACATCGGAGCTCTTTGGATTAATCAAAACAAAACGAAGACCAAGTAGTATGATAAGACGCCTGATAACTAAATTGTATCATGCATGAGAATAGCCGCATGAATGTAGTAATAAATTCCTTTAACTGTGAAAGAAAATGAGACTTTGGGAAATATTTCAAGGATAATTAGATGACTTACTTTGAAGATCTGCTAGACGCCATTCACTTCACCACGAGCTTGCTCACCTTGAGGGAAGAAAACGTTTTAAACCATTCAACTTTGGTCCTTTAGTTTCAAAAATGATGCCTAACCCATGAAGAGGCAATAAATTTTAAATTCCAATTGACAGAATAGTTGTGATAGACGGTTAATTATAGTGTTTTGCTTTAAACAACTCACGTTTTCCAGACAACGCCAAATCCCTTCAGGCCGCGTTCTCGAGTTCGGGAGAAAACGCCACGCGCATGCGCTCTTCATCCGAAATTGGAAAAATCACTTCCGGTCGCGTCTCCGACCCACCGCGTCCTCGGTTCTTAAAGTCCCTATTGCGAATATAGTCGTGATGCGATGTCACGACATATGTAACGACATCCGTATCACATAATTTATAGAAGTCTACATCAAATACTGTAACATAAAAATAACACTGTAGATTCAAAATCGTGGAATGTGAGATAAATGGTAAGCAATATTACAGACACATTTTGCTATTATTAATTTTTTTCCATTTTTTTTCCCATAAAGGTCAATTTATGTACATCAAACAATACAGCAATCAATAACTATTTCAAGATAACATTAACACAAATAAAGGAAACAAAGCACAAATTATGTAATCTTAATTGTGACTTGATCTTGAGGGTCTGCTCTCAACTTCTCTCTCATCCCTCTTGGAGGCATTTTTTATTCTCAATCTCTCAAGTACTTTAGCGCAGTTCTCTCCATTTACAGCTTAGGGCCCTCTGTCATCTGATCACCAATTTCCCTCTCTGATGCTGAGCCAGCAAGGTCTCTTGCAGTTGAAGCTGTTGAAAAGTGGCACTTCCAGTCGCTGTAGCTATCTTAAAATCTGTCGATGCTAAAAGTCCCTAATGGAATTTACCAATTCCTGTTAATCAGAAGCTGAAGATTGATCTTCCTGTAGTTCTAAGGGTGTTGATTGACTTTCTTTGTTCACTAGACTATTGAAACAATTGACGTCTAAGTCATCATAATGGTCGGT
Source organism: Pocillopora damicornis (assembly GCF_964200805.1). Classification (NCBI taxonomy): domain Eukaryota; kingdom Metazoa; phylum Cnidaria; class Anthozoa; order Scleractinia; family Pocilloporidae; genus Pocillopora; species Pocillopora damicornis. The sequence continues at coordinate 9,620,052 of NC_142677.1, read as the reverse complement.
GACATCGGCATTCACTTCTGTACTTTTGAGCATAGGACGCGACTCAAGTCAGATACATTGTTTGTGCACACTAAGACTGACTAATGTTGCTGAGATTTTCAAAAGGAGAGTGTTACTTAGAGACTCTTTGTATTCCACAGCTGCCAGAACACTAGCATGATATTGCAACAAGTGCAACTTTGATTCAACTTGATAAGTAATTCATGCAAGCAAAAGGTGAACACGATTGGATGCATGACAATGAAATCTTTGTGTAGCAGCATAGCTACTGATTTGTTCCTAAAACCACAAGAAAATAATCTTTTACGTTAACATCCAATGTTATAACATAGCTAGTAAATTTTCCTAATCAAATTCAATTGCACAAGTGTGCTTCCTATTCCTATTGTGCACGCTCATGACGTCAGCAAGCAAATCCCTCTAGGGAAAAATTTTCCATCGGGTTGAAAATGTTATAAAATGATTGGTTCATGTGTCAGCTGTGCGTTCATCGAGATATGAAGCACTTGGGAAGTTTGGAGAGCACTCAAGAAGCTAGAGTTGCTCTCGGCTACGCCTTGAGCAACTCTTACACATCTTTTGTGCTCTCCAAACTTCCCGCATGCTTCATATCTCGATGAACGCACGCTGACGTATGAACCAATTGTTAATTATTACCCTGTTGTCAGTGATCATTGACCCAGTTTCATGAACTTCTTTAAATTAGTGTGTGACTGACTTGCTAGTGAGGGGCAAGGAGTCAGGCAGAAAGATAGGGAAATGCCTTGATTTATCTAATATTCCCTTTTGATTTCTTTGCACATTAAACTGTAAAAAGTTTCTTACTTAAATGTACTTGATGTTGGGCTCACTTGATCCAGAATGTAGTCTATTTCTTTATTTCTTCAGTTGTAAGGGGTGCAAGAACTCTCTGTTTCTGGGCAGTTGTCATGTTTTGGAGGAATCTCACAATCCTGGCACCCACTTGCAACACATGCCACTGCTTGTGTTTGTTGAGCAGCTCACTGAAGGTGTCGCTCTTCTCTGTTTTCTCTGCCACTATGGCAAACAACTTGGACATTTGTTTTACTTCTTCTGCTTTTGATTCCTTAAGTGGATTTTGTTACAAGGTCTGGTGGCCAGTCCTGTGGTTGTGATAACCAGCTTGGTCCCTGCCGCCAAAGAGCTCTCAATCTGTTAACATCTCCTCCCCAACTCCACACATCTGGGAGTCTCTTGGATTCTCTTCTGTTGGTACATGCCTACAGTTGATTTGTTTTACTTGGATATTCCTCACCCAATATCTTACTAGCTGCTTGCATTTTCTGTTTCCATGGATCCAGTGCAGTGTTACTGAGGTATCCAGCCAACCATAAACAGTTCTCACATGAAAACCCTCCAGGACTTCTTTGATGTTTTGTGCTAGGTATGTAGCCATTTTTCCAGCCAATAGTTCTAAAAGGGGAATTGTAAGTTCTTTCTTTGGGAGCCATGACTTTGCCATTACAAGGCCTTGATTTGTGCCTGATGGTTGCTCCAATAATGCGCAAACCGTGGCTGAAACTCCTTCCCTGCTTGCATCTCTGAATGTTTGAAAGTCAGTTGTTAGGATCTTGTGCTCCACTACGTGCATTCACTAGCTCTGAAAGTCATTGTTCCCATTTCCTCCATTTGGCTGGTAAGTCACATGGTAGGGGGTTATTCTATGCAATACATGTGTCACAGGCATCTCTGTAAAGCTTTTTTTCCAGAGAGGGTCACAGGAAGAAGACAAGTTAGACTGTAATCCTCGATAAAGTAATCAAGACCCGCGAATGTTGGTAAGCGATAACTTGTTTTGTGATCATGTTATCTAGCAACACGAAATTTATCGCTCGTTTTTACCTTTCTTTTGGCTCTTTTAATTGTCACATGTTTGTTTCCAAAATTGAGATTATTCTTACGCTATGATCACAATACTTAGGTAATTTCTTCACGTAATGATTTCAGTTGACCGCTTTGATATAATAACGCCCCAAGGAATAGGAAAAAGAATAAAGGAAGAAAAGATCCTATATTGGTTTGGTGTTTATTGCATGCGTGTCTATCAACCTGGGAATCGAGTTTCCACTCTAGCTTGAAAAGAAACATTTACAGATGTTTTTTAATAACTGCAGCTAGGGGGAATGGAGACAATGCTAAACCAAAGGGTACTCGAAAGAATTGCAAGGTTTCTACTGGCTTGCTTGTCAGATCTTTTCACCAACAAAAGTATAAGGCATCTCGGTCTCCTCTTCACGTGCAAATTGGCAAAAATGCTTGCTTCAAATCGCTAGTTTTTGCTAGGGGATAGAACCACGTTCGAAAGCTGGTTCTGTAGCAGAGGGCTAATTTCAAGACACTTGTTGAGTCTGGGGACCCTTGCATTTTCTCCTATGGAAGTATCATAGACAATATGCATCTTTGTAGACTCTGTGTTCGTACGACCTCTTTTTGAGGAATTTAGAGCTCTCTCTGCTTGTTGAATTTTGCACAACATTTGTTTGAACATTCATGATGAAACTGTTGTGGATATCCACATTGGTGGACAGTACCCTGTTCTCCCACTACCATGATGCAAACCATGAAGGCACAAGGTTACCAAGTAGAATAGGAGAACCTTTTTTAGTGTTCTATTTTTTATTGCCAACATTAACAGTGTGTGCTATTAATAAAAAAAAACTTTTTCCCCTTTACATTCGAGAACATTTGAAATTCAATGGAAAACATAGTTAGAACTTTTAACCACTTGGGTTTTTTGTTGAATGCCATCAAAATGATTAAGTACCTTGACCTCAGAATTTTTATTTAGTTGTAAATTGACTGATCTGTGTAGAATTTCTCTCCATATGTATTATTATTTTGTACTTTAACTTGATTTATTAACATGTTACACGCTGTGTTTGTTCATGTATTGAATCCAATTAAAACTAAATATGGTATTGTGAACTTTCACTTAGAAAATACAGCATGAAAAGCTTCAACTGTAACTGATGTCTAGAAATATTTCACCTGACTATACACACTGTCTGTATAGACAAAGCGTATATACACACTGTCTGTATAGACAACAAACCCGCATTCTGCAACTTTCTTAGGTGTTATCCTTGGTTAACAGGCAAGCACTTCAATAATGTTGTCAAAAAATGGGAAGGTTCTTTGATCATTTCTGCTTTTCCTCTTATGATCCTTGATCCTTTTATATTCATGTTCCAAATTTTTATTGTGTGCTTTGTATTGGGGTGCATTATGAATGCAGCAAAGATTTTTGCCCAGCAAGCAGCTTATTTAACTGCTTTGAGATATGTTCCCAAACAGTAGAATTGTTTCTCTTACTGATAAGGAAATATTCCTTCTACTCAGCTTGTGCGTGTGACAAACAGAGCACAAAAATGTAGTTTCATTTTAAATTTTGTTGCATTTAGTAAAGACTAGCAAATATTGTAAATAAATTATTGTGGGAGGACTGAAAGAACGGCCTCCTCAAAGGGGTGAAAATTCTATCATGCTTGATGACAATCACAGAGTGTCAGGGAGAATATTCCAGTCAGACTCTAAATATTATTCAGATGCTAATTAAAACACCTTTTACTTCGCTGCCTGCTTTCCCTGGGAGCATGATTTGTAGCTCTAATTGCCACTGTTTATCTGTGGTTATGCAAAATTTTCAGTTTTTTTTCAAATTCCCTTTGACATCCTGTGGAGCTTTACTTCATAATCCCCAAGCCTATATTTTGTTGCCAGTTCATTCAAGACTAGACCACCAGATGCTTCTTTAAAGACTACAGTCTGCAAATCACCTTTGATAGATATTCAGCTTCTATGATGTTCAAATGCTGTACCGGAATGAATAATAATAATAACAATAGTAATACTAATAATAATGTCTTTATACAGGGAGCTCACATCACTGGAAAGTGGTATTAAGTGAGGCCCTGTGACACAAAATAAAATTCATCATAAATAGATAACAAGTTGAAAATATAAAAACTGTGAAATACACTGAATATGTTTTAAAAAATTGCTTAATTGTGGAGGCTAAAAAATCTTGACACTGAGTTAACTAAATATATAGTTTTTCACTCTGCTTAAAAATAAGCAAAGAGTTGATTTCTTTCAAAGAAGTGCCTAAAAGATTCTATTCTTTTGAGCATATGTATTGAAGTCTTTGTTTTCCATAGTTTCTTTTAACAAGAGGAAGGCGGAAATTGTTCTTTCTTCCTGTATTATAACTGTGGATGTCAGAATTTCTAAAAACGTTAAAGCTATATTCCACAAGCCCATGAATGTATTTATGTATAAAGTGCTGTTGGAGCAGTGTTGGCCAGCCAAGAGTTCTTAAAGTATCAGTGGATGAAGCATAGCTTGGCAAATCGAGGATAACTTTTGCAGCTTTATTTTGCAGTATTTGCAAATACTGTTTTAGATTGAAACAATCCCACTGAGTTTTAGAAGATGATAGAAGCCTTTAATAACAGCAGACATTATGATTCTCCCTGTGGCCAGAGGCATTTGACCTTTAATTAAGGATCAAGCAACAGATAGTATTAGAGTCAAATTGTTAGTGATTAATGTTAACAGACTTAGTAGAAAACTCACTGGGATGGTTTTGGTCTAACACAATCTCACTTGGGCGTAATAACGTAGGCTTTTTATTTGGTGGGGCAGTTTTATTTCATTTTATTTATGTTTATTTAAACTTGCGGGTTTCCAAATACAACTGAAACCATTTTTATGAATTCCCTAATATACCTTAAAGGATGTTGTGATCAGTGGAATCAAAAGCTTCCTTTAGATCTACAAAAATAACTGCATTGATTTTCTCAGCGTCTAGATAACATGGCCAGGAGTCAGTTGCCTCAAGGAAAGCTGTAGCAGTTGAGTGAATAATACCAAAATCCAACTGATATTTGCTTAGTATATCGTGCTCCTCTAAAAACGCATATAAATGTTCATAGACTATTTTCTCCAATACCTTGACCACAACTGGGATAATGAAGATTGGACAGTAATTGTTCACGTCATCTAGATCACCTTGCTTGGACATGGGTGTGACTAACAGATCATCAGTCTTGGGAATTTACCTTATTGACTTACTACTGAGGTTCTCTTCTTTCTTGAGAATTAGGGCCATGTGATGTAACCCCTTGTGGTATAGATTAGAAGAGCCTTTAATTTTTGAGTCTCATTAAAAAAAAAGTTGAGGCCTATTTTGTAAAACGACCATTACCTCAAATATTATGATCAGTGTTAGGAAATATGATTTAAAGGCTACTTTTTGTAACTGGGGAAAAGGACTGTGTGATTTATTGATTTATTTGGCAAACAAAACACATCCACCTCTTGTTTGTGTTACAGATCACAAACCAAGGAATGTTACTGCAAGTTGTATGTTACCATTCAGTGCATTTGTTACACTAGACATACTTAGCTTTGTCATCTGGAAGTTGACGTGTGCAATCGATTTGAAGAGTCTCACTTAAAACTGGGACAATAACAAGTGCCACTCTTTTCTCTGTTGTTGGAAACTCCATTATCTCTAGTACTTCAAGACAGTTTACCAGATGATTACACATGGCTCTCTGGTCATATCTTGTCATGGTGGAGTTTTTACCAGAGCATAAGGTGGTTGCAAAGAGTCCACAACAATTTGAACTTTACTGTTTTTGGACTCTCTGGTATTTTTCCCTTGTGAAGCAACATTCTACATGCCTGCTGAACAGCTTTATTGCTGGTTTTCCGAACAGGCTGGTGGAGACTCTCACGACAGCAACAGGACAGGATAGTGTGCTACTAATGCACAACTACTGTGAGCCAACATGAATTATCTGCCAAATTCACTTGTGGAAGGAGTGACCAAATCGCCAAGTATAGCTGGATCTCCCAAACCATTGTTCAGTGGAAAACTTAGTTCAAGAGGTTTTGTGAAGCCTCTACCTCCGAGTCATTAAGCCATCTTCTAGGGTCCAAGATTAGTTTTTTCTTGCTCTCAGCATAAAGTTTGATGCTATTTTCTGAAGTTTCATCTCTGTGATCTGTCCATACAGCAGGTTCTGGAGAGTTCTCATCTATGATAACTGTATTGTCCTTGGTGGTGGAGGACTAACTTTGGGCAAATGATCCTCTTCGACTTCAGTCTTTAAGTCTGCTTCGGTTAATTTGTATTTTACGTTACATTTGAGTTCTATATCGTGTCCTTTTTTCAAGCGGCTTGCTCCTTGAGTGATTTTGCCTTTATCAGTTGGAAGAGGTCCAGGTATTTGAAGACAATTAGATGATTCTTTGGCTGATCTCTCTGTGTTTTTCTGAGTACAGGGTTTACTCTAACTGAATCTTCAGACTTATCATTTGCCATAGTGGCATCTTCGTTGCTATTTTGGAATGGTGAACTTGGTCGTTTACTTTATTTTGGGATTAGATTGCGATCTTCTGGAAATAAGTTTCTTACTATTTCTATCTCCAGAAACTCCTTTTGCTGCTTAGGATTTTCAGAAGACTCAAAGGGGTCCACATGCCAGCCCTATTTCAGGTTGTTTGCTATCTGTCCAACTCTTCCTTCCTATCTTCCTATTTACTCTTAGGTGTAAAAACTTTGTACCACGCATCCAACATTGCTGTTTGGCTTTGAACTTCAAACTGACCTTCAACTTTGCAGATGACATGATGAGAGGGGATTGATTTTGCTAAATTTACCTTTTCCAAACAGTGCTGTACTATATGGCGTGGTCTTTTGTGTAGGTAGGATGGCATCCCTAGATGAATCCTTTTGTAATTGTTTGACAACCTTGTTTTCCTCAATGTGCCTCTAATTGTAAAATTTTATTGAGTGTCAGGTAACTTATTTTCTATGATCATTTATAATTACAGTGAAGAAGGGACCCTTCTTTAATTAAGAACAGAGGTGTTCTTTTGAGTAAGTTAGAGGTCATATTAAGGATATTTTACAGGTGGGGGTGAAACAATGACAATTTTTCCTAGTATAGAAAGTGTGCTAATTTTAAAGGACCTAGAATTGCGTACCAGCTCTGTGTCCAGGTAAAGGATCCCCAGGTACAAAAGGGGGAGCTTTTATGGTACTATAATATTTCACCACAGTATTGCCAATTATTTTCCAGATACTGTGAAACTGTCACCAAAATCATTGTTGGTTGGAACAGAACTTACTTCATATATTTGTCTGGCAGGAATTGTGCAATCAGAATTTTTACCATGGTAGTAATGTTGGCACTTCTGTTTCCCTTTAGATATTCATACTTGAAGGATTTATTTTTCTTTTCCACTTCATCGGTAGTGTAGATCGCAACGGCTTACATTCTTTTTCGTTTATTGTTCTTGTGCAAGAGTGCTAATTGTAGTAAAATTTTGTGTGCGCTTTCTTTGTGTCATTGTGTAACGTTGCGTAATGTAGTGCGTATTTAACCGTATTGTTCATCGTAGTTTGGGGCAGTTTGGCGTGTGTTTCGTCGAGTGTGGTTTGGTATATTTGTTCTTTCGCTTCATGCTGTTTGTTCGCCACTAGGCAGGACCTTTAACATCGCAACAAATGTAAGTTTTGTATCATGTAGTTTTCTTCGTTGTTCTCGTTGTAGCTTTCCTTGTGTATTTAGTCTAGTTTATATTGTAATAGTTTTCGTTCGCTGTTTTATTTGCAGTTTTAGCCGTACCGTGTACCGTTCGCGTTTAAAATTGTTAGAATTAGTTAATGTAAATCGCCAGTGGTAGTTACAGGTAGTGCTCACAGAACAAATTGACAATCCTTTGTACACCATCTGGGCTGCACAAAATTAATTTGCACTTAGTGCAAATGGTATCTATTCCTAGTATAGGAAACTGGCTTCTACAAGCGTCTACAGGCTTCTACAGGGATTAACATATCTTTTTAAACTTTACAATCGTGTGCGTCATCTCAGCATTTTTTCTTCGCTGCTTATCAGTTGCTTGCCTATCAGTGCCCTAAAGGCAATCATTCACACACTTTTCAGTGATAATAAAAGGAATTCTTGGTTGGGACACCTTAAAAAAATACCTCTTTTCCTTTCATTTCCACATTCTCTGTGACAAATCAAAAGGACATTGGAGAGAAATTCATTCATTCAGTCATTCATTTATTAATTTGGTCTGGTAGTCAGTTAATCAAAAAGTCTGTGCGGAAGGCACGTACTGTAGGTATTGACTTGGATCAGATATGAAATAGGGTATTGAAAACCACATATATACCCCCGTTACTCTTCATGCTAGCCACCACATTTTAGCTAATGTAGTTCTACGATGCTTTCATTCTATTCTAGTCCATTTTTTCAAATTTTTTTTCAGGAAAAAATCATCTATAGTAAGTAAATTACTCATCTGTCTCTCATAATAAAAATAGAGAGATTTAATTTGCAATATTCATGGAGTGCCACAATAGGAAGTTTTTGGATCCCTTCTCCTCTATTGGTCTCCCCATAACCCCTCCACCCAACATCCCCTCACCGAGCACACGAACACTAAAACAAGGAATGACCTAAAATGACCTAAAATGAGTTAAAATGACCAAAAACGAGGCGTTGACAAAATCTGGATCAGACCGGATCGGATCCGTGATCCGGTCCTTGATCCGATCCGTGATGCAATCCGTGATCCACTCCGGACCGATCTGGTCCGATTCAGATTTTGTCGACGTCACAAACTCAAGGTCGTTTTAGGTCGTTTAAGGTCATTTTAGAAATCACTCAAGGTCATTTAAGGTCATTGTAGGTCAATTCCTTGTTTTAGTAACTACCTGTTTCTACTACGTGTTCGTGCTGTAGCTTCTCGGCTGATTTTACGTCGGGCACCAAAGTAGTAGTAGCAGTAGCAGTAGCAGAAGTAGAAGAAGTAGAAGAGGTAGAAGAGGTAGAAGAGGTAGAAGAGGTAGAAGAGGTAGAAGTAGAAGAAGTAGAAGAAGTAGAAGAAGAAGAAGAAGTAGAAGAAATAAAAGAAATAGAAGAAGGAGAGGAGAAGAAGGAGGAGTAGAAGTAGAAGTAGAAGTAGAAGTAAAAAAAGAAGAAGAAGAAGAAGTAGAAGAAGTAGAAGAAGAAGTAGAAGTAGAAGAAGAAGAAGAAGTAGAAGAAATAGAAGAAGGAGAGGAGAAGAAGGAGGAGTAGAAGTAGAAGTAGAAGTAGAAGTAAAAAAAGAAGAAGAAGAAGAAGTAGAAGAAGAAGTAGAAGAAGAAGTAGAAGAAATAGAAGAAATAGAAGAAGGAGAGGAGAAGAAGGAGGAGTAGAAGTAGAAGTAGAAGTAGAAGTAAAAAAAGAAGAAGAAGAAGAAGTAGAAGAAGAAGAAGTAGAAGTAGAAGAAGAAGAAGTAGAAGAAGTAGAAGTAGAAGTAGAAGAAGAAGTAGAAGAAGAAGTAGAAGTAGAAGTAGAAGAAGAAGAAGTAGAAGAAGAAGTAGAAGAAGAAGTAGAAGAAGAAGTAGAAGAAGAAGTAGAAGTAGAAGAAGAAGAAGTAGAAGTAGAAGTAGAAGAAGAAGTAGAAGTAGAAGTAGAAGAAGAAGTAGAAAAAGAAGTAGAAGAAGAAGTAGAAGAAGAAGTAGAAGAAGAAGAAGAAGTAGAAGAAGAAGTAGAAGAAGAAGTAGAAGAAGAAGTAAAAGAAGAAGTAGAAGAAGAAGTAGAAGAAGAAGAAGTAGAAGAAGAAGTAGAAGAAGAAGAAGTAGAAGAAGAAGAAGAAGTAGAAGAAGAAGTAGAAGAAGAAGTAGAAGAAGAAGAAGAAGAAGTAGAAGAAGAAGTAGAAGAAGAAGAAGATCTTTAATTAAACTCGGTTAAGAATCTTCAGGTATACTAATAGTATTTTAATTACAATCATTTACAAGTTTGCCGAGTGGGAATCGAATGTTTCAAGTGCGCGGTTGATTTCCTTCTTAAACTGCCCAATTGATCTAATCGCCTTAATATTCTCAGGAAGAGAATTCCACAGATTCCACAGTAAGCCACCGCTAGAGCCAAAGCTACGTTTCAAATAGTCAGTACGCGGCTTGGGTAAGTTTAACTTACGGAAAGAATCACGCAAGTCATAGTCTGTGTGTTGCTCACTGAATAAATCATGCAAGTACACTGGGGCTAACCCGTTGAGGGATTTAAGAGGCTGTCTCTCTTATTTCCACCCGGTCAATTTTGCGTCAAAAATAATTTTGCCTGAAACTCTGTTAACAGAAAGACTTTACCTAGGAAAGAACTAAATTAGATTTGGTTTGATTCGAAATAATTTTCTGACTGCATTACGGGCCATAATTATTTCCCAGTCCGTAGGGACCGTCGCAACGTCTCTAAAATTGAAAAATAGGCATATTTTGTAACGTTGTAAAATATTTGATTCGCATAGTTAAGCCACAGAATTTATATCAGATTGCTTAAAAACCTTTCTAGTTTGCCAAGAAAGTTAGAATTTGCCCTCTCAACAAATTTGAAAAGGCGAATTTTAGCATATTCTGACCACTAGAAATCGCCATCGGCCGATGGCCGTAAATAACCTTGATTAAGACGCTAAGTTTTGGGATTTGGGACCTGGTTGACGATTCTATCCTACACAGCCGTTAAGTTTAGACCTTTATAGGCAAAAATATGCAAAAACCCCTGTACGTTTTCGATTTTTTAAAAGTTATGACCGTTTGAATCAGCACATGTACGAGCATTCGCGATTTTTTCGCCTACACCAAAATCGAACCACTGGAGCAGATTTCGTCATAAATACAGCTTACCCGCTTTGCAGCCCGGCTTCATGGCTCACTTCAGAATTTTTCTAATAACCAAACTGGTGAAATCCATGATAACTTCAACAAATAGCTAGGTATTGCCTTCGAAAAGTAGGCGGCATCCATCGTGATTAGTGGTATCAAAACAATTGCCGGAATTGGCCACATTTCGCGGTGAATCACCCATTTAACATCGCTGCAGAGCTGAATTTTTTCCAAAATCAGAATACAAACTCTCCATGTCTGGAAGCTGAGGGAGAAATGAAGGTTTTAGGCTTCTGAAGTGAAGAATTAATCGCTTAAATTTAGATCCAGTTCGATGTTATACTGTTCTCACAAAGGTCCGCACAAAAGAGAAGACCGCTGATAGCTTGTGCCGTACGTTGTGCCATGTGGTTTTGTTTTGTATCCCAAAGTAATATTTGGGCAGAAAAATTTTGGATGAAAAGAATAAATGCTTTTACCTGGAGTTTGATATCATATAATGAATAAATCAATTTCAAATATCCTGAGCTTGCTTCTCTCGGTTCCGCGTCGATTGTGTCCACAGAACAGCAACCTGTCAATAGCCGGAGAAATCGGCTACCAACGTGTTAAAAACTTGACACATGCTTCGTATGAATAGATGTTATAAGTTTTGCTTTTGGTAAATTTTCAATCGATTTCATCAAAACATTTCACCGACTACTAGATATTATAATATATTACACTATAACAACGCCGTCAGAAATTGATATCGGAAGTAAAGGTAGTTTGTATCTGTAGAGCATATTCTACACTTTCAGCCACCGTATAAGACATTGTCTACATAAGTCTACTGAGAAACACACTGACAATCACTAATCACGTCCGACAGTTTGTGTATGAGGATCTGTTTTTTGTATCTCAATTTTACAGGGATCTCAAAATGACTACAGATGGCTCTCAACAAAACCACATTGAATTTCTGAAGTGTGTTATTGTGGTAACGTTCACAGAGGTCCTACGTATCGTAGCAGATTGGATGTGAGACTTTGATCTCTTTGTTAACTTTGTCTACCAGATCTTATCTCTCGGAATTTTCCTGGACGCATTGGATATCTTCCTCCTCATCCAGTGATATCCCGATCACACCCTGATCTTTTCGCCGCATTGCTGCTAGCCGGGAGAAAAAGCTCTAAACTTGGTTCTTTGTCAGCTACTGTTCTCTAGTGAACAAACGTGCATTTGATTCATTTTTCGCATTTCGCATGTACACTGCAACTTGGGCGGGGTCGGCCTTTCGCCCAGTTCTTTCTCCAAGTGTAAACCGTGCCGTTAGGTATTCTTTTACCTTCTCTGAAAATCTAACGCTGCCCCTTGGTTTGCTCACGGCCCATCCTGTTCGTAAAGACAAGTGGGGCGAATTATCCACGGGAGAAGTGAGTGGTGTACTAGAATCTAACGAACAGCTCGAACACTCGATACCAGCGGTATCTATCGACGAGAACTTAAGGGCCCAGTCCCTTTTGATTGCATCATACTGGCTTTAACCTGCTGACTGTATGCTTTCCAACGTCCAGGTGCAGCTCCAGCTGCGAAAAGGTTTCGAACACTTCAACACATCCAAACACAGAGCATTCAAACAATGGCGTTCTACTCTCTGTTTCCTTGCTGCCCTTTGAACGACGCTTGACCAAACGTTTTTCAGGAGGATCATAAAACCCTTGAGATTCTATGGTTTGAAGGGACGTTTGACCTTGGTGCTTGATATAAATTACGTCATATGGAATGTACTTCCCTTTACCGATGCCATAACATTTCCAAACTCTCAGATATCTCCATATTCGAATCGAAGTTGTGGAAGCTACTAAAATGCTCGATCTTATTTATACAGAGTGTTCTTTGATTCGTCTACTATTCTTACTGCAGCTGTTGTTCCCTTCACTGGGTGTTTCGTCAATGCGTATCCTCTGTCCAATGAAAGCTTTAACAACCTCGCTGAAGACTCGCTACAGACTGAAGCCTCTCTGGTTTCGAAAAAGCACTTGCATGCCATATTACACTTGCAGGCCTTCCAAAAAAAAAATAAAGGGTTAGCGGGTTCGCCCGCAATGATTAATGCGGACCTTTGTTATGCGCGATAGTGCAATCGTTCAGCTTTAAATTCCAAAACGCCAAACTTTGACACATAGACTTACAAGGGGAGTTCTATGACTGATTCTTGAAGAGAATACAGCTGCAATCCAAAGTTTCAACGGGACATTAAGCGCGAAACATGGCTTTAGTTTTCGAGTTTAGTTCGCAACAACGAGTCAAAGAAGAGTATCGACAGATGCCGACCGCTTAATTTTGGAGGTATTTGCTTGAGTTATCATAAAGTCCAGTTCACCAGTTTGGGAAGGGAGGAATATCTGAAATTTCACATAAACCCATGATTTCTCTGGCTATTGACAGGTTGCTGTTCTGTGGACACAATCGACGCGGAACCGAGAGAAGCAAGCTCAGGATATTTGAAATTGATTTATTCATTATATGATATCAAACTCCAGGTAAAAGCATTTATTCTTTTCATCCAAAATTTTTCTGCCCAAATATTACTTTGGGATACAAAACAAAACCATATGGCACAACGTACGGCACAAGCTATCAGCGGTCTTCTCTTTTGTGCGGACCTTTGTGAGAACAGTATAACATCGAACTGGATCTAAATTTAAGCGATTAATTCTTCACTTCAGAAGCCTAAAACCTTCATTTCTCCCTCAGCTTCCAGACATGGAGAGTTTATATTCTGATTTTGGAAAAAATTCAGCTCTGCAGCGATGTTAAATGGGTGATTCACCGCGAAATGTGGCCAATTCCGGCAATTGTTTTGATACCACGAATCACGATGGATGCCGCCTACTTTTCGAAGGCATTACCTAGCTATTTGTTGAAGTTATCATGGATTTCACCAATTTGGTTATTAGAAAAATTCTGAAGTGAGCCATGAAGCCGGGCTGCAAAGCGGGTAAGCTGTATTTATGACGAAATCTGCTCCAGTGGTTCGATTTTGGTGTAGGCGGAAAAATCGCGAATGCTCGTACATGTGCTGATTCAAACGGTCATAACTTTTAAAAAATCGAAAACGTACAGGGGTTTTTGCATATTTTTGCCTATAAAGGTCTAAACTTAACGGCTGTGTAGGATAGAATCGTCAACCAGGTCCCAAATCCCAAAACTTAGCGTCTTAATCAAGGTTATTTACGGCCATCGGCCGATGGCGATTTCTAGTGGTCAGAATATGCTAAAATTCGCCTTTTCAAATTTGTCGAGAGGGCAAATTCTAACTTTCTTGGCAAACTAGAAAGGTTTTTAAGCAATCTGATATAAATTCTGTGGCTTAACTATGCGAATCAAATATTTTACAACGTTACAAAATATGCCTATTTTTCAATTTTAGAAACGTTGCGACGGTCCCTACGGACTGGGAAATAATTATGGCCCGTAATGCAGTCAGAAAATTATTTCGAATCAAACCAAATCTAATTTAGTTCTTTCCTAGGTAAAGTCTTTCTGTTAACAGAGTTTCAGGCAAAATTATTTTTGACGCAAAATTGACCGGGTGGAAATAAGAGAGACAGCCTCTTAAACATCATTATAGCTTTCTGCTTTCTTCTTCTTAATGATAGCTGGTCCCACTTCAAAGTTTCAAGAAGCAGGCTTGAGTTTACCTCACAGTTGGCTTGCAGAATAACCCTAGCTGCTCGGGTTTGCAATTTTTGTAGTTTCTCACATAGATAAGAACTCAATCCATCCCAAACGGGGGCACAGTAATCGAAATGAGGTTGGATTAAAGCGTTATATATTTGTACTGCAGTGGACTGAGAAACGAGGGACCTAATGCACCGCAGAGCACCTATTGCCGAGGATATCTTTCTGCATAGTTCTTTGATATGATTAGACCATGAAAGTCGGTCATCAATAATTAAACCTAATGATTTGGCATGATCAACCCTGCAAATTGGATGGCCATCTAATTGGATATTAATCTCACTACAATTTTCTGCCAGAAACTTTTGACGAGTTCTAATCACCATAAACTCAGTTTTCGCGATGTTTAGACTAAGCTTATTGGCTTTTAGCCAGCTGTAAAGATTGTTAAGTTCAGAATTTGTTGTTCGAGTTCGGCTAGCGCTTGGGGTCTTAAGAGAAAATATTGTGTCCGTGGGTTGCAGATAGAATTCTGGGTCAATGGTTGACGGTTTTATTTCACTTGCCAAATTTGATCCAATAGTTGCAAAAAAAATCGTTAAAGACTTCTGCCATTTCAGCCGCAGAAGAAATAGGTTCGTTGTTTACCTTAATTTCGGAAATATTTCGTACTCTGCCATATTTGCGTGAACTTAGGTCGTCAATCAGCTTCCATGTTTTTCGAAGATTCATTTTATTCACTTCCAAGTTATGCGTAAAATACTGTTTCTTTGCCGATTTAATGGCATTGTTTACTTCGTTTCGAGCTTGCTTATATCGCTCCCAAGCCGTCGCGCTGTTTTCTTGAATAGCAACTTTCTTCATATAATTCCGTTTATAAATTTTGCGAGTCAGTTCATATGTAATCCACGGGGAGTGTTTATGGGAGACCCGTTTATTTTGAAGTGGGCATGCTTATCAACTACTTCCATAAATAAATTTTTCCAAACATCCCACATCACTTCGGATTTGTCTCTGAAAAAATTTTATGCCATAGCTAATGCGCAACATCGTCGAGGAAATGGTGGTGGTTGAAATTTTTAAAAGCGCGTGTCTCAATCGTGCGATGACTACCAGTTCGCTCGTAGCAGATTTTAAGAGTCATGAAGACCAGAGAATGATCGCTGATACCGAGATGAACTACACCAGCTTTTGATATTTTTTCGGGCGAACTAGCTATACAAAGGTCAATCAACGTAATCGAAGTGGGTGTAATTCTAGTCGGTTCAGAGATCAATTGACTTAGTCCATATATATCAAGTATGTTCGTTAAAGTGGATGAGTTATGATTTGATCCGTCATGCATATTACAGTTTAGATCACCCCACTCACTCTCCTCTCTTGGGGAGAGTTTGGAGGTTTATACCAATACAATAGTCAAACAAAAGTCACTACCTTTCTTCATTTTTCATTACTGCGAAGGTCGCTTTCATATTCAGTTTTATATCGTTCTTGTTGAAACATTTAATGAAAACAGACTTGTTCAATTGTACTGACAATAAAAGGTCTGGAAAGGGTCTGATAATTTGGATGAAAACACATTCAAGACGGTCATCACATAAATCGTTATGGATCTGGTAATTTATGTTACTCCGTAAATATATGCAAACACCACCACCACTTCGGCCATAAACAGAGCGATCTTTCCTAACAACCTCAAATCCTGGCAAGTATATTTCATTATCATTGACCGAACTATCAATCTTCGTTTCCGTGATAGCCAGTACATCAATTTTGGAGTCGAGTACAAAAAATTTGAGATCATCCAAATGTGCAAGTAAACTATTAATATTTAATGCCGCCATAACAAAACCCAGGCCAAATGGATTGATAGTGGATGGGTCGCCCTTATTGTTAGTGTACTAACGATTTATTCGCGGAGGCAAGGACTCATCCGTTTCCCAGTCGGCAATACCCTAATCACCTCTTAAGTAATTAATAAAATTTGTCGCAAGTCGGGCAGTTCCTTTAGTGTTGAGGTGTAGACCACTCCTGTTTAGGTCATGTTCAGGAGAGATATTTGAATGGTCGACATACCCCCATCCATTTTGATTGCAAAAAGTTTTAAGTATCTTGTGGACACCTGACACTTTAACTGCGAGGACTTCATCATCAGTAAAGGTCTCAGAGATGTTTTTAGATGACATGGTTCCAAGGACCTATTTACATGGAGATGGGGTACCCCAGGGTAGATGAGGTAACCCGCCCAGCCATATAATTTCATTTTATTTTGATCACGTTTACATGATAGGTGGGGTGACCCGCCTAGGCGGTTTGCCCAGTTTGCCAGGTAGGGTAACCCTGTCAGCCGGGGTGACATTTTGTCATGTAAACGTGTCAGGGTAGGGTAACCCGCCTAGCCGGGCTCGCGTTCATGGCAAAAAGCTCAAAAGCGAAACTTGTATGTTCTAAAACTTTGTACATTTCTTAGCCGTCTCATGGCAGAAATCATCAGAAACCGCAACGGAGTGTAAAATGTTCACATTTAGGAATATTTAGCGTCGTAAATCGACCATATTTGGTTTCCCAAACTATTCCGTATAACGTATTAAGTCAACGGTTCCTCGCGAAACTTAACACCGCGTAACACAACGCGTGACGCTTTCATGAATAAATACATGTGTCTGAGAATTAATCTTTCGTCTTTTTCGAGATGTGAGCTTGGGACGTCTCTGCTCAAACTCCTTAATTGCAAGCGCAAAAACAACCTCATGAAACCTCACCCAGCACCCCGGGGTTGTAAGATTGCATGTAAACGCGTTTTAATTTTCGACCACGGCTAGGCGGGCTACCTCACCTACTTGGGGTCCCCCACCTCCATGTAAACAGGCTCTAAGATACAAGAAGAAGCTGATATCAAGATAGAAGTAATCTTGAGGAATCTTGTACTGACTTAGTTTTCGTGTCTGGATTGCGTAATTATTTTGCTTGTGATCCACCTGACTTCCGTTTTCGGCCCCAGGAGTTTGGGTACTCTCGTGCATCCCTAATAGGGGATACATCAGCGGAACCCTACCTTGATTATATTTATTAGCCCTTGGGAAAGAACCCACGTTTGATAGACAAGAAAGATGAGTTGAAAACTGTCTGTCACATTTTTATCTGTTATTTGCGTGAAATTCATTTAGCTTCATACGCGCACGTTATTGATATAGTTACCATCCATATCATGCTCATTTGACACATTCGCAAGTTTTACCCATAATATAGTATTCTGCCCTGGGTATTTTATTCATGTTAGGTAATAAGGTATGGGGAATCGCCCTGGCTTGGGAAAAGCCCAAACCAGACGGAAAGTCAGGAGGATGCACTCCAAAAACCCGGTTTCGTCACGGGGTGGGAGGGCGGTCGCTAGATCTAGTCATAACGGTGGCCTAGAGTAGAGTGTAAGGGTTGTGCCCGACGTGGCCTTTTACAGTTATAGTTTTTATATCCCCAGGGTATTTTATTAGTCTATGCTACTAGGAGTTGACACGTGATGAGGTGAAGTCTGTCAAAATGAACACAACTCATCACCACGAACACATGGAATATTTACTATGAATATTTACTATTTACTATGAAAATTATCACATGCTTAAATACACACCAATTGATGCGACTGTATGTATGTAACATGAGATTGTACACCCTGCGTGTATATGCTACATAAGATATAACGATGCCCAAGGCATTTGATGCGCGATCTTATTGGTGTGATCTACCACAGAAAACGGCTGCGATAAGACTAAGCTACCGACTGCATATTTGTCTCACCCCAATGCGGGGATCTGATTAGTATAAAAATATAATAATAAAATATTGTCCTACAGCTAGCCATGGGAAGCGTGTGTTTGTCGCAATATAATAAGTCGACTGTTTTTAAGGAGTCTCTAAAAAACAGGAACCAGAGGACTAGAGCGAGACAATCAAAGGTCGAGTTTCTTTTGATGTTACGTTCAAGAAATGCTTGTCAAAGTATTTCGATGTCGACTAGATGGTTATATAAAGCTGTTCTCTGTAAATCAATGGTTGCCAATATATATATTTTTTTAATTTAGCGAACAGTTGACTGGTGAATTTAAAGTAGGTAATGTGTACTAGTTACTTAGGAGACCAATAGAAATTAAGAATCAAAAGCCTCGTTGTGTTCTGGGATTATTAAACTGTAGGAAAAGTTTGTTATGGTCCAGTTTATTAAAACTGTATCAATTTCGTGATTTCAAAGGCATCCGAGCCTACGTGTAGCCGAGGGGAGGGTACGGGTACACTTAGGCTAAAGACAACCTGGAAATGGGTTTTATAAAGGTCATAATGAAAGAGAGAACGGTAAAATGGGCCAGCCAATCTATTTTAGGAGTATTCCTCCGAATAACTCGTCGTTCATAAATAAAGACTAATTCAAGTGCGCGCGTAGATATGGAATTTCTTTTCGAGTGTTCAACTCGATAGCTCACGAGTGAGCGCAGCGAACGAGTGAGATGTCGAGTTAAACACGAGAAGAGAAATTCCATATCTACAAGCAAC
Source organism: Pocillopora damicornis (assembly GCF_964200805.1). Taxonomy (NCBI): domain Eukaryota; kingdom Metazoa; phylum Cnidaria; class Anthozoa; order Scleractinia; family Pocilloporidae; genus Pocillopora; species Pocillopora damicornis. The sequence goes on along the minus strand of NC_142677.1, from coordinate 9,601,151 downwards.
CGTCTATTATTTTGTTTATTATATAAGTACAATAGCCCTTTGCTGACGAGGAAAGTCGACGTTATTAACGGATGAAAATAAAAGGAACGACAACCCTGAATAAACATTCGTTGAAACATTACAAAACCAATGGACGTAATTTTCAATTTACAAAATTAAAAAATCGTACAAAATCAGCCTGTGGCAAATCTTTCAGCAGTCGATTTTCGTTCTTAGTTGCGAGAATTGCCATTACTAAAGCCACTGAATACGTAACTTTTGGTTTTTCTGGTCGCATTTTGATTTTCTTCTCCTTCTAGGAAAGTTGGAACGTCACTCTCTGTAAGCGATAAGGATTTTTCAGTGTTTTAGCAGCCATAATCCAAGGAAATTCCGACAAACAACCATGTAAGATTGGGCTTGGTAAAGGCTTTGCCGTTCATTCATAAACCTAACCGAGTAGCGCGAAAGGCGAGAGACGTCTCAGAAGCTGATTGGCGATATCAATCACACGTGGAAAATATCGCATTTTTTCTCGTGTGATGTTGCGGCTTTTCTCTGTGCTGGAAATCCTTCTACATCGTATTTATTCGAATAAACGCTGAATTTTGGAACAGAAATATTAATAAACGCTGGCCTTGAATAGACGCCACACCATGATGCAGTGTTTATTAGAATAATAGACTAAAAAAAAAAAAAAGCGATCACTGCTTCGATCGCAGTTGGAAATTTTGAATGACCCAGACACAAATTTCTTTGAATATACCAGTTCTGATGTTGAGAAAGCAAATCAGACATTAGATCTTCATTCACGTTATGTATTACAGTAGAATTAACATGCAAATTGTGGAATTGAGAACAGTATAAAAAAATGACTTCTTATACAGGTACTATAACATGTCTGTGTTTTTTCAAATTAAAAAGGTCAGTTACCACATCATTGTTTGCAAGAAATAAATTGGATTTTGAATAAACGCCGCCCTCGTGTAAACGCCGCACGCGAATCACGAAATATTTAATAAACGCCGTGACGTTTAAATGCAGACAGATAGCGAGGATCACCACGTGAAACAGAAATCAGTTGATGCCTATGAGATTGAAATTCAGGGGACACAGAATGTTTTGCCGCAAAAAATACTTTGGGGGTCATGTATGGTAACACGCTATAACAATGGCTGTTCACACTTTGGCCTGGAGGCTAATTTAGCCAAATTTGGACAGTTTCCAAGTAATTTAATTTCAAAAATATATTTTCGTTATCTGATTCATTTTACCATAACTTAAAGTTGCTAGTTCTTCTAGTTTCCGAAAAAGATTTGGGGGGAAGGGTAGTAGTAGCTGTTATGGAATGTGTGGAATTCAGGAGGATAATGGGTGTGGTCATTTTCCCTTAAACTCCTCTATTGCTCAAATCCATATAAAACCTTGGAAGTAGCCCGGCTAGAGAACCTACTCCAAAGGGAGAGATTGTGAGAACAAGTCTGTTTTCATTAAATGTTTCAACAAGAACGATATAAAAATGAATATGAAAGCGACCTTCGCAGTAATGAAATATGAAGAAAGGTAGTGACTTTTGTTTGACTTGTTGGGAGTATTACGTCCACAGTGGCCTTTGATTTATAGCCTGCAAAAAGTAATCAGAGATTGGAATGAGGAGAACTTTAGTACATAACATTTGTTTCTAACGTCTTTTTTTTTTATTTCTTGCATTCCTTGTATTTCAACGTACACGGAAGGTCCACAGATGGAACAAGACAAACAATTAAGAAGCAAAATATGAAAGAAGTTTAAAGGAGGGTAGTACTCATGTTGACGGGACAGGATGTTTAAGAGGATTGCATTTTATCACCAAGACCTGTAAGGAGGACTAAGAGGCGAATGCAGACATCCAGGATTACACTACTTTCTTCTACCAGGAAAGCCGTAAGATCTTGCAAGGTATGCACGTTGATGAATTGAATTGTGTTTGATAATGACCAATGGCGGATCTAGAGCTCAAGGTCTGGATCTGCCACTGGTGACTCTACAGGCGTTAGTGCGAAATAGCTTTGAGAAGCAGAGTAATGCTCTGCTCGTGCTTATCTCGAAAGAAACAGAGAATTGGTTCCAAACGCAGCATATTGTATGCTTGTAATTATGATAATTTCTTTGGACTGTTGCGTTGTGTTCTCTTCATATCAGCTAACATTTTTCCTTTTTCGGTAGGTACATCGCAAGCTTGACATCCTTAGGATTGCACTAGAAGACATAGAAGATGCTTTGTAGGGACATGAATTGATTTTAGGAACAAGACTTTGAATAAAATATTTTGTTATCGTTCACGACAGTAATGATTTATTTTGTCTATCAGTAGCTTCCCCCTACCCCCTCCGCTACTCATGAAAAATTATCTCGGCGCTGTATTTGCTGGATTTTTGTTGAGGTGCTACAAAAAAGTTATCAATGGCCAATTTACGTTATCAACTCAGTTGATGATACTTAATTATCCTGTTATACTCTCCCACCGACACGGCACCAGAGTTTCTTTAGAAATCAGGGTGGGGTTAGGTTAAACGTTAGGTTAAACGTTAGGTGAGGGTTGGGCATAGGATTAAGCTCAGAATTAGGCTTAATTTTAGGGGCTTGAGGTTAATTTTAGGGCTTGAGGTTAGGGTTAGGGACGGGATTTAGATTTAGGTTTTTGGCTTGAGGTCTTAACCTCAAGCCAAAAACCTAAATCTAAATCCCATCCCTAACCCTAACCCTAACCTCAAGTCCTAAAATTAAGCCTAATTCTGAGCTTAATCCTATGCCTATGCTATGAGAAGGATAAGGTTCTACTTTCTTAACCCAATAAGACAAATGGGTACTGGCTAGTTAGCCAGTACCCATTTGTCCTCTTGAAGCCCTTCGAAATAGTAATCTTGAAGTAGAGTGGTATCCTATGCTGAGAAAGTACTACTTCTCATCTCTTCAAACTACAAAAACAGGGATATGCTTCGGTTGAATAGGCTTCTTGGCTCGTTTGATGACTTCCCTTTTTAAGACTATAACAGCTCATATTGAGGTGATCCACTGTGCATCCTGTACTGTGCACAAAAGTAACGTAATCAGGCGAATAAGCGAGCGCGCATTCCGAGTAACGCGATATTTTTTTTTCAATAAATGGACCAAGTAAAGAGGTACGATGGTCGTGAACAAGCACGGCGACCTATATTTTTACTGCATAATTTTGGTGTACAAATCATTCCTTTTAAATTAGAGAAATTGAAAAAAAGTTCATGGAAGGGATAAAAAGAGCGAAGAGCCTGCACGAAGCCAGATAATTGACGATGCAAATTAAAGAATCACCTTAAGGAGGCTCCATAGGGTTTCTTGACCGCGCGAAACCTGGGTGCGAACATAGCACACGACAACATGCAAAACATGGCGGCTCGTCGCACGATTGCTCCTTAAGGACCATTGGAGCTGCATTGCTGGATCACTGCGCTGATTTAATGATCGGATATTTAAAGCATCTTTAATGGTGGTTGGGCAGAGATTTTGTCCATCAAAACTATAACAAAATTCTCGAACGTGTTTGGCTATCACCAGCTCAATTTGAGCACTAATAGGACAGTGCACGCGTCATGCTTGTAATGAATAATGGTAATAGGAACAAGTAGAGTCCAATTCGGTCTGCAGTCATACGAATGATAAACAAATCGAACAACCGCGAAGTGGGGGTCCGATTTATCATTAATGAGTATGATTACAGACAGAATTGGGCAACACAAAATTAGTCATAACTGTCACAATTTCCGAAAACAAAATACATTGAGGACAAATAAGTGCGGTAGAGACAATGTCTACGTAAAAAATTCCTCAACTTTGAAAACTCAACAATTTTTTTAGGATAAGTTGTTGTTGCTATGGCTATTGTGATCAATTCTGTGATTGGTGGATTTGAATGAAAAGACTACGTATGATTGGCTGCTTCAACTATCCAATTACAGGTGTCCGATTTCAGCCAACTGTCCAATTACACTGTCCGATTACAACTCCAGCATGATTAGTGAAAAATGAAGCAGCTCACGCACCAGTCACATTTGAAGAAATTGTAATGGTTATGATGAGACAGTGTAGGACAGTTAACACGTCATGCCTGTAAGTGAACAGAACACGTCATGTACGCGCGCTGGTGTTTCGCATTTCGCCGAGTTCTTGTTTTTATTTTTATGAAAACGTACAAACTATGTCTGGTTTCTTTCTCAAATTTTGTCATAGTTTTGATTAATTGTTAACCGGACTTCGTGTCGTCCAATTCTGTTGATAATCATTCTCGTAATTATCTAATCGGACTCCCCCTTCGCGGTCGTCCGATTTCGTTTATCACTCGTATGATTACAGACCGCATTAAACCCCACTCGGTCCTATTATCATTGTAAATTGTACTGTAAGACAATAAGCTTTTCAACATTTTATACAGGATAAACAGTAAATACTACAATGTTAAAAACACACGTTTTCTTGTATGAAATATTTGCAAAAGAACGTTTTTAAATAATTATGTGTAATAGAATCCTACATAATATAAATTACTGTAGCGATTCGTCAAAATATAAAATATTTTCCTTGCATAAAAATTCCCTTAAGTTGTTTTGGATAGGTTATCTTAAAAAAAAAAAACGCTCCAAATGTGGCCGTTAAAGATAACTTTTGTAAAATAGACCAAGTATCCTTTAAATAAACCTAGTCGATGTAGTTCCTGTCAAATACATCTACTGAATTAGTATAAATCTACAAGCGTTCTATCATATATTCTGCAATCCGATTGGCTTACCCACTCGCTATCTTCTTATAAAAAATCGCACCATAAGTATAGAAATCTCGAGCTCATAATATAACTGAAAAATATCTTCAACTTAACTGAATGTTTTTGCCGAACTTAATAAAGTAACTGGAATCTGAAACGTACATACATAAGAGCCGGATATTCAACAAGTACGCTACTTAGGCCTCAATTACAGACACTCAGTGGACCTTGAGATATCGTTTTGAGTGATTTGCATGAAATGAATGTAAATCCACTGTTAGTCGTAAGCCTTCTTGAAACTTTTCCTAGCATCAACTTATAGTTGAACCCTATAGCTCAAGTGAAGATGGATCAGAATGCAGTTTTGTTAAACACCCAAATATTGAATGGATAAGCAACCTTATAGGCTTAAAAAGAAAAAATGCAGGATTTCTTACACTCGTGTTTACTCAAATCAAAACTAATCATTTGAGCGGTTCAAGTTAAAAATGCGTTTAAGCCACACTCGCTCTTTAGTCCCTTTTGCTAAAATCTCTTCGTGAGCAAGTTTTTATTTGATAGAAAAAAAATTCTCCGCTTTTCTGTACGTGTACGCTTGGTATTCACAGATACCACTCAAAAGGCATAGGTTGTTAAAAGGTTATCAGGAAAACCAAAAATTGAAAATAAAAGGCGAAATGTGTGAAGTAAATTCCTTTACACAAGCAACAACATCATTTGCGCTTCACACTTGTCTTTAGTAATGGAATATAAGCTGAACACTGTGAGGGAATTCACCACCTCCTCCACAAACCACAAACACTCTGCCATCATCAGTAACAGCCATGTCCGTGATTCCAGACAGTGTACTGTAGTAAGACTCCAAAGAACCATTAGGCATATAACAACGCACCAGCTTGTACAGCCCACTGTATGCAAGCACTTTGCTATCTGCTGCATCTAATGCAATCACAAGCGGATAGAAGGCGCGTTCGTTTGGATCTTTTTTCAGCATACATTCACCAAATGCCCTCAAGTACTTGCCTTCGTGGTCAAAAACACTTACCATGCAACGATTGTTCTTCTTGTCAACATCTGACACGAAAAACTCGTTGTTGAGTGCAACAGCTTTTGAAGGATACAGTAGTTTTCCTGAGAGGCTTGTCCCAAAACAAAGGAGTTCCTCTCCGCTGGTGTTGAACACCTTAATACATGACTCGTGGCCCTGCATTACAGGTGTGCACGTGACCAAAATTTGCTCTTCGTTCACGGTAGTGAGGCGCGTGAACCAATGAGAGTTAGAAGTCAATTTAACGAGACAGCGTGTGAATCTACCCGAGCTATCAAATACTTGAATCCGCGCTGGATTACCAAACAAACACCCATCAGCAACGGCGATCAAATTCCTCGTTAGAAATGTTACACCAGTTGGCGACTCAAGGTTTCCGTCTTTTGATCCCCGTCTACCAACACAAGCCACAAATTCTCCTTGTTTGGTGTATATTAACACAGCGTGATTTCCTTGATCACTAAGTGCGATATGACCTTCATCGTTTATTGCCACTGCAAATGGCTGGAACTTTCGTTTCAAGGGCTGTGGTATATTAAGAGAATGAAACCTTGTGCCAGGTTTAAGAACCTCTAGGCTCCCCAAGTCATCCGAGTCAGGTGAACTGATTAACGTGTTTGAAGATGTTAATTGTCCCTTCAAGCCTACACTTCCAAACATGTTTCCACTAACACACTGAAGAACTTCTTTGTTTCCCATAAATTCGAACGAATTTTTCGTCTTTTCTGTCTCAGCGGCGGAATGCAAATGGCTCAACTTGGTACACGCTACATTTGCATCTCTGATTCTGTTTAACAAATGCTCTTTATCGTTTGCTACGTCTAACGCACCTCGTAATTTCAAGGAACCCTCGATGTGAGTCAATAACGTCTCTGTTTGCAAGGTGAGAAAACACGCCGGATGTTTCTTCTCTTCTTTCTCGACTAAATTATCGACTTCAGCGCACAAGGCTTCTTCTTGCTTTCGCAGAACTTCGACGAGATTCTCAAAATCTTCGCGAATCTTGCGCTTGATTAGTTCTCCTTGTTGTTCCATATCGGTGCGAGCCTCCTCATAGATTTTCCGCACGATTACAAGTTTTTCACTGCAGTCTTTCATTGCTTTCCTGATCTCTTGAATAACTTTCTTGGCTGGCGAATCTCGAATTAAACGCGCTAAATAATCATTTGTTGGAAAACCATCAACTCCGCGGTCAGGAATCGGACAAACAGCACGACAGATTGGACAGCGAAAATTCAGCGTATGGTGATGTAGCAGTTCTTTCAGACATTTCTTACAAATGTTGTGAAGGCAAGGTAAAACCTTTGGTTCAACATACTCCTCCAAACAAATAGAACAGTTTGCCTCTTTACTGAAAATGTGGTCGATATTACTCACTGGCGAAGCCATGTTTCATTCTAAACCGGCGACTAAGCGAAAGATTCTGTGAAGAGTAGTCGCTGATCTGCTCGAAGCTTTGTATTTGTTTGTTTTATAACCACGCGGCGCATATTCAATAAATGACAACAAAAGAACGGATTTACATATTAAGTATGCGAATGAACATAAAGAGGCCAAGGGGAAAAAAATGGCAACCCTTCAGGTTGTTTCATGCATTTCTGGAACTGCAAAAATTTCCGTTGAAAGCGGCATAATTGATAAAAACGAAATGCTGTGGTTCAAAATCTTGAATTGAAATCTTTATCACGAGACTAACCAGTGTTGACTTCCATGCCTGATCAGCACATAAATTCTTCCTATGTTTAAGGCACGAGGTCAAGCGGATAGGTCATGAGGATTGAGAAAAACATAAAATAAAAGATGCACATTTTGTTAGGACAACAAATTCTTAAAACTCTCAGGTAAAGAAATGTTTGCTCTTTAGTCAGGAGAATTAACTTTTAAATCCTGAGAGAGAACGGTTCAGACAATGATTGCCTTATCAGCCATGTTCAGAATAACTTTTTCAAAAGTACAAGTTGGTGTTTTTTCTAAAACCTTCACTGGTACATCTCATGCCGGAAGCATAGACTTTTAAGTCTGTTTGCTATTTGAAAAACAGCAAAAATGTCAATCACCCAAGTCGTTATGGTTCTCAAAAATGGCGTTGCTTAGGCTCTTTGTAATTTAGTTTTGAATTGCAGATGTGTTCCTTTATCTTCAAGTCCTAAATTGCATTTATTTGAAAATTTTACCCCAAGACAAGTAATCATATCTGATTGGCACGATATAAATGAAACACTCTCAATTTTTATTATTCCCAGAGACTATAATTTTCAGTTTTAACAACACATTCCTTCAAGCGTAAATTCTACAAACTAAACCTACGTTTTCTCACAACCTAGCATTAATGATCTGAACAAACTCAGGCTTAAGAGAGGCTCCTCCAACAAGGAAACCATCTACATCACCTTCCTTAGCCAGTTCTTTACAATTCTTGGCGTTCACGGAACCTGTGCAAATATTGACACAAATAAAACATTTGAGCAACCAGGCTCTATCTTCTTCAGCACAAATACACACACACACCATACTCGCCGACATTTTTGAGGTTTCGAGTCCGGACCTTTCATTTTAAATCAAAGCAGTTTCGTTCCATCAAAAAAAAAGGTTTCGTTTCAATTAACAGTTTAAACATATTTTATTGATAGCTCTTGAGATAGAAATACAGTTGCAAACATTAAGCCTAATGTTGTACGAGCAAACATCAAGCGCACTGCTGCACAAGGCAAACGAGTTTTCCGTGTTGGACATCTCTGAGGTCCTACGTCTATTCATATAGACGCCGGACCTCAGAGATGTAGTCCAACACGGAAAACTCGCAGATTTGACCAAAAACGCCTGCTTACTATTTAAACATTTGTTTCTACAGGATCATACATAGAATTACAAGGCACTGTTAGAAATAGCCGTGGCTTTAGGACTGATAGGTTACAAAGGGCTTTATAGACTATTGATCAAGCAAAAACACTGACAACCTCAAGATCATTGCAGCATAACTTATCAATTATGAGTTGAAGGATTTTTCCTGAGGTCTTTCTTACAAGAAAATATTCGCATGTTTTGTGTACGGTTCAATAAAAAATTTAGAAAGCCTACCTCCATAAATAATTCTAGTTGAACTAGCGACAGCAGCTGAAACGTTATCAGTAAGCCAACCTCTCAGTTGATGATGGACTTCTTGAGCCTATGAGTTATCAAGTTACAAATTCTTATTCTAAACCAATATCCCGTGAAAAAAAAAGGTAAGGTTCCACACAATTCGGTCTATTCAGACCTTCAATTTTTCGTCCACAGCGCCTGTTAGTTAGCCCATACTAAAAATGCCAAGAATTACTGACACCTGTAATAGGAGGTGTAGAACATAGCAGCTATTACGTCTTCACAATTACAGAACATAGTTCAGTTCCACCTTCACCTTCACCTTCACACCATACTAGGCGGTTAAAATTTCCTCACCTGTTGAGGTGTGGCCGTAACTCCAGTGCCAATGGCCCAAACTGGTTCATAAGCAATGACCACTTTATTCCAGTCTGAGACGTTATCTGTGGTAAAGCAAGTATAAATTGGAATGAGGGATCATCTTGTCGGCAGGCTCTTTCTCTCACGAGAAAGCCAACTACTATCCAGGAATACAAACAGTTGGAAATTTTATAGCCTCTTTCTGGCCAAGCAATTTGATAACTAAGACATTTTCTGACAATCCATTCTTTGATTTCAAAGAAACTTTAAAGACAGGTGGCCTCTAGGGTTTTGGCATTATCATTTGGGTACCCATACTTCCCTAAAATAAAAATTGAATGGATCCCCACCCCCTATGGTTTAATGGTGCGTGCACTAGACTCCGGGTTGAGAGGTCTGGGTTTGAGACCTGGCCGGGTTGATGCATTGTGTTTTTGGGCAAAACACTTTGCTCTCACAATGCCCCTCCCCACCCAAGAGTATCAATGGGTACAGGCTGATTGTTAGGGAAACCTAATGGACCTTGTGATGGACTAGTATCCCATCCAGGGCTGGGAAGTAATGCTCCTTGTTGCTTCATGCGACATGGTAACCGGGTTAAGCTACAGCTGGGTGGACCACTTGGCTTGAGCACGGACTTTATCTTTACCCTATGAATAGGTTCTTCTCTTTAGATTGAATTCAAGAAAATGAATGATCCTTTTTAAATTTAAAAACATGTTTCAACAGTTCTTCTGTCATCTTCAGTTCTGAATAATACAAAATACAAAGTTGAATTTATAGTGTGTAACAAATTGCTGATTGGACAAACAAACAATAGTAACAGAACTATGTATGCATTTACAAGAAAAGTTTTAAATTAACATGATAAAGTTGGTGATTAAGTGGAGGTTTCTACCATTACTTTGTACTTTGCCTTATTCAGAACTAAAGATGACAGAAGAACTGTCAAAACATGCTTTCAAATTTAAAGTCTATCCAGACCCTTTAGATTGAATTTCCAAATAGGAGAGATGAGTAAAACAATCAGAAGTTTTGTAAGATAGTCACCCAGAGAAGTATTATTACAATGGTAACAGTAAAAGTTTAGATTATCACACACCAGCAATGGCTTTAAGCTGCCTTGACACAACTTCCATGGTTTTTCCAGCTTCTCTCTCCAACAAAAGTTCTCCAATACAGGCTATCACATTTAATCCTTCTGATAGTGCATGACCAACCTTCTCGCCAATAAGCTAAAGAAAACACAGTTACACACAAAAATAACTAGATGTTAGCTTGTAAATATTTGATCCTTTTGGAACTATTGTTCATGCCAACATTGTTTTCTTGCATCATGTTTAAATGCTTTTTACTAAACTTTAGCCTGTTACATCATCACCAGAAAATGTTGCCTGTTTAGAATGCACCAAATTAAGAAGTGCATGTGATCAGAAAATTACCAAACTTGGTAGCAAAGATGCTATTTTTCTACCCTCAGTTTGCATCAACAAGGCCATCAAATTGGGAACGAAATGGAACACATGTAAAGAAAAAAATATGCCTATCACGGTGTGAAAAGAACATCGTTGTGATAACAAAAACAGAATGGGAAACCAGAAATTCTTTAAGGGTTTTGGGTTGGTTCTGTTTTACATTTTGCAACATATGGGCAAGTTTTGTGAAGTAATTGATGGAAAATGGACAAAACAGCTGTTTTTTTTATTACTGCTTGTTTGTTTGTTCAGTTATGTTCACACTCTAGAGTTTGTTCCCTTGGAAAAAGTTATCAAGAGAGACTCTCCTTGTTTCTCTTGAGACCAGAAATTAAGTGTGCAGTGCTTAACCAAATATTATTCCCTGCAAGCACATTCCATACAACTACCAAAGATAATTTCCTTATCTCTCACCTTATCACTCTCTTGGAAAATCTTTCTCCTTTCAGAATGTCCTATGATCACCCAGTTACAGCCAATGTCTTTGATCATTGCAGGGCTAAAATGGATATTTAATATCTGGTTACTTTTACAAACATTAGATATGAAATATGTACTTTCCACCCCAATACATTATACAAATTGTATATCTAATATGATAAACTTTATGAATGATGAAATTATAGCAGTTATTAGGACTGTATGGTATGCAGTTCACTATGTCAAGGCCTGAAAGGTGAAAAATGTATTGTAATCTCATGAACAGCCAATAAATTTATCCCAGTTCTTATATAAAGTATAGGAAAATCATCAAATGATGATTTATTGGTAGATGTTTAGTGTATTAAAAAAGTGAACACTAAGGAGGCCAGAGCTGACTCAGACCTGAGCTGAACATGTCAACTGACTTAATTTACAGTAAACCCTTTCACTCCCATGATCTCTTTAGTAATTCTCCCCACTATCTGCCATACACTGCTTATAATTTTCGTTTATAGAATTTGGTATTGAATCAAATGATAGTCCTCTAATTGATATTTTTCTAAATTCTCATCACTTGTTCACTTGAGATTGTGTTCATATTTTAAGGAGAAATTCTGTCTTGGTCACTACTGGGAGTGAAAGGGTTAAGAGTTTGTTTGGCCATCTTAAACTTAAGTCTGAGTCATCAAGTGACTAAGAGTAAAATAGAACCCCACTTACTTAAACTGGGTTCAATCCAACTCCCTTAAACAAAACAGTTAACAAATAGATTGCATGTTGCAGCGCATCTGTGGTACAAACAAAAAAGTGGCACACAAGGCACAGATTGTTTCACCAATGTTCTTGTCACATTTTGAAATATTTTGTGATCTATTACCCACAGAATCTATTTGTGATACATAATAAAGAAACAAAAAACTGTCAATGATGAAATCATCTATATGTTTGTTTTCCAATGGATTTTGAATAAAAAACCAATCAAAATGCACTGCAATTCAGCATATTACAAAATTTCTCCTGGATTAGAACCCCTTTTTATAAAATTTTCTCATATCAACTATTAAAAGGACAATTAGAATTCAACACCAACTCTGATAACTCAAACTCTTTTCTGCTTCTCTTGTGACTTTGAGTTAGTGGTACTACTGTGTTACAAATCACCCTTCATAGGACACTAGTTCATCACAGGTTAACCAAGCTTTTAGTGGGTTCTCCTGGTAATTCACTGGTACTCAAATACATCACTATATATAGAGAGGTATTGTTTAAGGCCAGGGCTTAAACAAAAACCTTCCAATCAGCAGTCCAGTACACTCACCAACAGGCCACTTTACTATCTCCTGTCTAAATGTCACTTTGGTCATGTGATCCTATGTCAGCTTGCAGAAAGCAATTTTATTGGTTAACCATTTGGTGACTCAAACAGCTGACTTATAGCTTACGAACTTAGGATTTCTTCTCTAAGGTTTAATACTCTTCTTTAATACCTGATTTCTCCTGTGAAAGCTCCACTGGCCACTTTGTAACAATTCTGAGCTGAAACACTAATGCCTGCCTTGACTGCTTTACAGACATAATCCAGATAAATAGAAGGAGGAGAAACTACAACATCTGTTTAGACAACCACAATATAATACCTGTTAGTAGTGTGCTTTTTTGTAGTACACAAGCTTAAGGTATCAATATCAAATTAATCTTAAAACAATAATCTCAAAACAAATATCTTGGGACATTTTTTAATCATAATAAAAATTACTTCTAGCTTCCCTTCAGGAAATCCTATTTTTGTCTGCAAACTCCTGGAGGGGAATGAAGACAACCCATTCAAAAGGGCGGAAAGTTTGACACTTAAATAACTCCAAGTTTTTTACTGTTTCAAAAGTAAATACGGCCACAAAATATAACAAACAAACAATTTCGTGGTCATGTGGGGTTTATCAACACATCAACTAAGTCGCATGAACTCCTATGCGAGACGTCTTTAAATTAGATTTCAACATACAGAGAAAAATTTGCAACTGCATTATTTGATTTACAAAACTCGACTACTCATTACTGACTACTTGTGATGAAAAACATTACGACAGCTAAATACTTTTGTAACAAGACAATGTATATATTGGCCCTAACAGCAGTGGTATGAAACAAACCAGTGGAAGGAGAAAGATCATTTGACGCCAAGTTCTTTAAAATTTCATCTATTTTTCCTTTACTTCCGTTCATCTTCCAGTTGCCACCCACAAAAAATTTCCTCTCCATTGTGAATTCCTCCACAGCAGTACAGATCAACTGAGGACAGAAGTTGACACTTCACCTAACGAACGATGGGACGAGCCGCAGAGAGGTCGAGGATCGCCCAGCGAAGGAAAAATGAGTGTGGACCTCGGACCGACTGAGTCTGCAGGCATATAAGTCAGTGTTGTGTAGTACAGTCATTTTTTGCTTCATGTAAGTCATAAGATTTCCTTAAACAAACCCTCGTGAGGGCATGGAGCCAAATTTTTTCCTTTTCTGTTATCACGTTTAAGGATTACTTGAAAATGAAAAATGTGTTTCTATTTGGGAAACTTCATTAAGGGAAACAAATGAAGCAAGCACTATCAACATGTCCCGTGAATGTCGTGTGCCGTTAATGTACTAGTAACATAATCACTCGTGACTGAAAACCTCACTTTGCTTTGTTACTGGTCTAGAAAAGTCGCACCTCTTCCTCGACCAATCAGATGCAAAACCTAACCACGACCCGGTCACGTTTGCGTTTCCCTGGTCTCTACGATAAGGTGTTTTTGTAATAATTCATTTGCAAGGCTCTGGTAAAATTGTCTGGGGACTACATATCGGTACCAAATCTGAAACAATAAATGTGATAAAAGAAAATTAGTAAGGTCTAGATTTTTTCAAGCTAAGGAAAACATACATGGAACAAGCTATAGCATTATCCACACTTACAGACTTTGCTCTCTACCATTTTTTTACCCTTCTTCTTCATACCTAACGACTCTCCATCTAACTTTTTCCCACCTTCATAAACCATACATCAAAGACAATACCTGGATACTGCATCACAAAAGGTACACTAAGAGTAGTTGTTGTCAATAGCAATGTCGAGTATTCGTAGAGGGAAGCATTTATTAAAAGAGGGACACTCATGAAAAGTGAGACAAGAGAGAATACATCTCACATAGCGCTTGGGGGTTCAGTTTAAAACTTACTCTAGGAACGCAAGCTATCATGAACGTTTTTAACACGTTGGAATGCAGGACAAAATGAATGGCCTGCCTTTAGTAAAAGATCAATAAATGCTTTACGAATTCGTAGGAGTCAGTTGCAGTACTTTGATAGTATATGAAATTCGAGCCAAGTGGGGTTATCGTCCTTATTAACCTTCTTTGTAATACAAAAGCAGATTCCGCAATTTGGCTATTAAAATCAAGAACTTTGTCTCCCCGAGCGAGATCAATAATTTTTTCTGTTCCATTAACACTGATCCCCTTTATAAACCCATTGACACTGTCACTATCCCGGAATCAAGCGAGATGCCTGTTTTAACGGTCTCCAGTGTTACCAGGAGTCTACTGAAATTAAAAAGAACTGCCTCTGGTCCAGATGGAATCCCGTACTGGTTTTGGAAAGAGTTTGCGTACGACCTCGCTCCTGTTGTTACCCATATTTTCAACTGTTCTTTGGAAAATCACATTGTGCCTGATCTTTGGAAATTGGCCGACATAACTCCCTTGCCTAAAGAGCCCAACTTTAAAAATTGCACACAGTTGCGGCCTATTTCGCTGACTAATGTAATAATGAGGGTTTTTGAACGTCTTGTATACAGACAAGAATTATCTCAATATATGAAGAACTTCATTAGCTTCGACCAGTTTGCATACCGCAAAGGCCACAATACGACAATGGCCTTAATTAAGTGTCAATATGCTTGGCTGAAATGGCTTGAGTCGGGTTTTGATTGTGTTAGAATCTTCTCTTTTGATTTCAGCAAAGCTTTTGATTCGGTCCCTCATGATATCCTCTGCTCTAAGTTGAAAACACTTGATATAAATCCATACGTGACCAATTGGATTATTAGTTTTTTACAGAACAGGAAACAAAGAGTTGTTGTTGATGCCATTGTCACGGACTATGTAAATATCAATAGAGGTGTCCCTCAGGGGACAGTTTTAGGCCCTATACTATTTTCTATTATGGTCAATGATATTAAGGCCATTCTACCAAATCAGAATTTACTTGTGAAATATGCTGATGATTTAACATTAAGTATTCCAGTAAAATCGCTGGCTAATAACGGCAATTTAGCAGCTGAGGAGGTCCGATCGATCGTCGCATGGACATCTGCTAATCGTATGCAACTAAACTTCAAGAAAACGTGGGAGATGCTTCTTAGAGGCAAATCCACTAAGGCCTTACCTGCTCCTCTGGTTTCTATAGAGCGTAAACCATGTCTGAAGTTGTTGGGTGTAACTTTTCAATCCGATCCGTGTAACTGGGATTTACATTTTGATAATATTATATCGAAAGCCAGTAGTCGTCTGTACATCTTACGTGTTTGTAAATTCTATGGACTGCCGCTGGATCATCTTCATCTTCTCTTTATCAGTCTTATTCTACCTATATTTACATATGCTGTAGAAGTATGGGGCTGCGCGTATTATCATAAGTATCTGAGTCGCATAGACAGGCTGTTCAAGAGAGCTTTTAAGCTTGGCTACTGTAAAGAGCTTTTTTCGATTGAAAATATTATTATTCTAAAAGATAAGAAGTTGTGGGCCAAGATCACCGACAGCGATTTTCCAACAGCTTTAGATGACCTTTTGCCACCAGAGCGAACAATGGATACGCTACGTAAGAGGCGCCATAATTATATTCTCCCGCTTGTCAGAACTGAACGTTTCAAAAGGACCTTTATTAATAGATGTTTGTTCTCTTATTAGTTATTCAGTTAGTAATTTAGTTAGTTTATTAGTTTTATACTTGCTGATTTCATATCATTGTAACTAAACACGTTTGTTGTTTAGAGTGCTTAATAAAGACTTATTATTATTATTATTATTGTTATTCTCCTGATCATCAAATCGATGTTACGTGAGAAGTTACAAAATAAACAAACAATACAGTGGAAACATGAGAAAATATAACAATTTGTTTGATGTTTATTCCTTGTAAACGACGACATTGCACAGAAAATAATTTTAACAGTATATTGGACTTGAAGTCCTTCCAAAAAAAGTTACGAGAGCGATACCTTACTTTCATTTGGCAATGTGACCTACTTACCTTAATTTAGAGCGTATGTACGGTACATCATCAACTATGACAAGTTAACATTCCTTTCTAATCATTTTAAATTCACCAGTAACTTACAACAAGTAATTATAAGATGTTTGGTGATTCAAAATTAGTAAACTAAAATGAAAATAAACTTCATTTCAAGTCTATACTTCGTTCAGTTCAAGTATATATATTACGATTCGAATTAAATACCGCTGAAAATGCATGTATCCAAGGGATATTAAAAAAAGTTTGAACTATGATACAATTAATAAGCAAGAATTTGAAACTCAGTGATAAAATTGTCAACCGGTTGACTTTTTGTCTATTCACTTTATCCACAGTACAACTTCCTCGCATACCCACGCTTCAAATAATTATTCTGTATTCTACTAACCATTTCAATTTCATAATTGAAGTTAAACTGGGCCTACCATTAAACAGAGCAGGGAAATCAAAGTCCAAAACTGTACACCTAGGATCAATTTTTCTAGAAGCATTTATGCGCTTTCATAAAGTTAAAACGATTATATTTAATTCCCAAAAATATAAAATTGTAGGCTAGTAAAAAAAAGGCAAAAATTATACTGCTATAAAAATATTGTACTAAAATATGTATCTTATCTAACAACATTCTGGTTTTCACTATTTACAAAATAGAGATGAATTTTGGAAATACAATTGAGACTAAACTTCAAAATTTTGAACAATACAAAGGTAATTAAATCTTAAGTGTTCCACCAATTAAATGTTGAGAAGCTGCCAACAGTCTATACCGCTGACGTAAATTGCGGGCCCGGACATGATCATTCAGTATTTCTTCAGTATGATTGGCTGGAAACCAGCCCTGAGTTCCGTCACACAACCTCTCTCCATGATACCACCCTGGCAGAGAACGCAAACATGTTATAAGGTAAACTGCCAATGACATTAACCAGGCGCAGCAAAAGGAAACAAAAGGAAACTTAGTTCTGGAAAAGGGAAATTTACTTACCATCCGGGAGTTTTTTCAAGACATTGATGACGTCACCTTCGTAAAGAGAGAGCTCGTCGGGTTGTTGAGCAGTGTAGTTGTGAAGAGCGTTCACCTGGGGGCAGTCTGTAAACAAATTTAGTAACTAGCTTATTGCTTGGGTCTTAGATAATGCGAAAAGTTTTACTGTAATTTTCATCATGAGATTGTTTCTACAAGAAGAAAATGCATCCCAATTGACATTTTTTTAGTGATCACGCCGCCTCTCTCCCTTACGGTGTATGAATGTTATTGTGAGAAATCATATGGTGACTGGTGATAACAAGTGTATTTACCCCAATCAGCATAAACAGTTTCTCCTTCTTGTTCGGCTACAGGGGGCTTGAAGGCTTCCATCCAACGAGTCTTGTCAGTTCTATGAGAAAGAATTGAACAATCAGAAGATAAAATAGAATTGAATGCAAACGAATGGAAAATATTGCCCTTGGGAAATATAACAGTAAGTCTAACGTTATAAAGAATGAGCGGGAATGATATAGGCAGGTTGTGTACGATACCGTGCTTTAACATTTAAACACAAGGAAAATGGTTGCGTGGATGACTTTTTTTGGTAGGTTTACTGAACGCTCACTCAAATTCTGAATGACTCATTCGAAAAATAAAACAGACCCCTCTCCATTCCCTTACCAAGACAGTGTTTTTCAGGAAATTTTTCTCATCCAGGAAATTACAACAGAATATCGACAAACACCACTAGATGTGAACAACTTACTCAGTGTTTCCAACAAGAAGAAACTCTTTAGTTTTCCCCTCGGAGTTTTCCAATAAAACCAAAGAGAACATGTGATCAACATTCACGCTACAATCCTGCGGGGCCTCATCAACTTGGGTCATGGTGCGTGTGGCGTAATCCTGGATTAAGAAACGATTATCGCTAGAAGACAAAAACAAAAAACATAGCGTGACCAACAAGGCTTTAAATAAAAGGAAGACGTTTAAATAACATATCGCATACGTAGGAAAAGGACAAAAACTTGAGTGCGCGGGAGGACTGAGACCCCAGCCACAAGTTGCAATTACTTTCGTTGCAAATCCATTCTCAAATAGGGCTTCTTTGCAAAATAAAAAAATAAAACTGACAGTTTTAGGACAAACATTTCAGAAAAAGAACTCCAAATCACTTTTCAAATGAAATAATAAAAACTATGTATAATCAGGTTAGTACCTCTTCTTCTTCGCCAAGAGCAGCAGATCATTGAACAGAAACATGTACAACGGTCTTAACTTGGGTCTCAATAACTTCAATGGACTTTTAGAGTCCTCCACCACTTGAAGTAGGTCACCTCGTCTGAGCAAATAACGCGATGACGTGGCGAGGGCGAGGGGCTAAAGATAAACAAAAACAGAAACAGATTGTATCACACTCTCATCTCCATGCTACCTCGCTTTAAAAATTCAACACTTCTTATAACAATTAACTGACAAGACTGTACTGATAACAAATCATCGATGAAAAAGGTCTTTGGTAAATTTCAGTTGCGTGGAAGTAAATATCGTACACAAGATATGGTACTTACGTGTTAGTAAAGAAGGATTGGTTGCGTTTTCTCACCTTTGTTTTAAACTCTATCTGTGTTTGTATAACACAAATTTCTTCCATCCGTTCCATTTTTCTTGCTCCCTCGTTACAGTTGTTCACAATCTGAAAAAGATCAAAACTCGCTAATAAACTCTTGAGCCGATGCCGAAGTCTTTCATTAACCTGTTGACCATGAAAAAAGAATGGCGAAAAAGGAATTCTTTGGATGTTGAATAACAGCATAGCGAAAACAGATAATAAAATTCACCTTATTGATAGCAGCTAATGCTCGGTCTGACTTGCTAAACTCATCACTACCCGGTTCACATCGCGTACAAATCGCCTGGAAGAGAGGGATGTAGTTAGTAGAGTGCTATGACAGTCACTCAGCAGCAACTTGCTCGTCAGCCCAGGTGGAGGAGGGGAACGGGTGACCAATCCTGAATCTTGTTAACTTAGGATAGCTGAAGCTACTAACCCTCTCCTGGGAAATAAGATTTATTACTGATACCCTAAAATCATTAAAACCGCCATTCAGACAGCTGGGGCGTGGAATGATTCCGAAGAGACAACGCCTGTGAATACCACACGCCTGTGAAAAATAAAGTCGTATCCAGCAAGGCTGCATGCAGTACGTTAACATGTTCTGATGTGGGTCATGTGATGTTTGATCATAACGGTTGATACTTACATTTACGAGCAAGGGAAGCCGTGTTATTCTCTGCATGGGAAGAACTAAAAACGACTGTAGCGTCAAACCCTGCGCTTGATTACTTGATTGGAGTTTCGAAACTGCCTCAAGAAATTTCACATTTTTCCTGCAACAACAACAACAGCACCATTAAGTCGATGAAAACGATAGCTGGGGGAAGATGAGTCATTAAAAATCCCATTAAAAAGCACACGAAAATTTCAGTTTTTCAGACATCCAGTTAATTTAAACCGCATATCAACAAGTGTCGATAAATGGAGAACAGATCATGATACTTACCTCAGATTTTTTAATGCTCTGTCCTGATAGATCTGGTTGGAACAGTATTTTACGTAGACTTCGAAATATCTTGTGGCCTGTGTATGGAAATATTTCATACGATAAGCGTGCTGAACAAATTATTTTCAGACAGTCGAAACAGGTAAATTCTGAAACTTTGTTTTAAATCTTGAGAAGCGGACGGCTCATTTCACTTACATGCTCTTCGATGATGTCACTGATAGACGATATAACCACAGCCTCTTTTTGACGTGCTCGGAGGGCCTGGAGGAAACTAAGATATTGAGTATTTGTTAGCTGGAAAACTCACTGTAACCCTGGATTCAGCCTCATTGTGATTTATTCTCAGGTTTCTCCCGCGTAGGAGAAAGTTGGTTCCCGAAGAATTGTTCAGAACCTTTCCAATATCTTAATGATTATTGTCAACTTGAAGCGGAGTAGCCCGAGACGCACATGGACTTAGGGATTTGCACTTTTTTCATGCCTCAGCCGCCGTAGCGTTTACAAGAAGTTAGAAAGTACTAAAAAATAACTACACTATGAATCACGAAGGGCACCACTTCAGTAACTGTCTAAATGTCATACCCTGAGTCCAAACTTACCTCTCACTGACCGCTTTAATGGAACTGATGTTTGAAAATAGCACATGTGACTGGCCTCGTTCTAGAACACACAGAGAGGAGCCAGAGGACAACTCTTCTGAGTTTATGAAGTGTGATCTAAGAATGTTGAGGCTCTTGAGATAACTTGCCTCTGAAGTGATAACCTCAAACATAGCCTACAAAAAAAAAAAACATTGGGCACTTAATGGTAAGTACAAATGGGAGTAATACAACGACTAAAAATTTGTTAGAGGAGGACTTCCGCCTTGCACAAGTATCTTGCGGAGCAGGTAGTACAGTATTTCAACGGGCTCAAAGACAAAAATATTTACAGTTGTACCTAAGTATGTTGGAAACGTTTCTCAATACAACAACTTTGTCTCCGTAATGGACTCAAATAACGCCACTAAAGCCCTTACTTCAATAATTTTTAACTGGATAATCAATTGTGAAACAGAACGGTTCGTTTCACCCAAGCAGGTTCATTTTCCAAGTATTGATATATACCACTCTCCTCTTCATACATATAAAGTAGAGTCCTACTGAACCCAACCCGTCTTTCTAACACTTCTACAGATTGCGTTTATTAGCGCAGTGAAACAAACCTCTTGGCGTTTACGTTCTTCTGATTTCATGCTGTCTAAAATTCCGCTTGCTTTAACCTGATGGAAAAGTAAAAAAAAAAAAAAGAGAAAGAGAGAAATATTATCAAAGTGACTGGAATAACCATTGCTTTACTAGGACAAGGAAAAAAATTAATCTAAACTAACACTGATCTAGCATTTGAACATTTTCCATGTAACAGAGAAATGCAACAGTGAAATCAGAGTCCAGGAGAAAAAAAGAAGACATAGCTCAACCAAAAGCAAAACGGAAGTATTTCCTTTTAAGGGTGTTCCTCAGTGGCGGTTCAAACGTCCCTATCAATCCCTTTTTAGTTAAAAGAACTGAGAAATTGTTATTTGTTAATAGAACAAATTTCAAAGGACAAGTCCATTCCAAGCTAGTTTATGACCCACTTTCTTACTGGAAAATCTTACCTACACCCATGATCCTTAACACATCTATGAAGACAACCATGTCCAAGTGATCTAGGAGTTAAATCTAGTTATCACTAAATTTCTAATCTGACATAGCCTGCAAAGCAGGCGTAATTTTGGCCAGCAATTGCAAAGTACTCTCTTGGTGAAAATTGTGACAGCCATCTTTGATTTTTATGGCAGTTGAAGAGTGGGATGAGAAATAAATTTTTACCAAACGGGTGAGTGAAAGTCAATCAAAATGGCCATTTGGATAAACAATCACAAATTTATAACGTTAAGGCGCCCTAATAAGACGCCCACGTTGCTGGCTACATGTAAACTTGATGATGAAGTGGTCATGAAACAAACCTGTGGTAGTTCACACCATAGCATCCTCATGTTTCTCATTGTTCCTTTTGTTAGTTCCTCTACTTCATCATTTACTGACAAATCACTCACATCACTACTCAGTCTACGACGGCTGAGGTTTCTTTCACGTCGGAGAGTGCGCCTGTTGTAAACTTGGTACAGGGGCTCTGTAAAACAACAACGTAGTGTAACCTACTTACATTGGGCTACTCCTACCACCAAGACAGAGGAGTTTCCAAACAAAACTTGAGAATCGTGTATGACTATGCATTTCATATTTTTTAACGAAGATTTTCCTTTAATCATTTAACAAAATGCAAATGTAGCTCATATCAAAACAAGAGCCAAGAACATACATGCATGGTAACAAAGCACATCATTCACTAACCCTCAGAAAGACTGTCTTTCTCCTCGTCTAAAACAGAAATTATAAGACTTATTATCACAAATAACAATTGTTATTATTATGAGGGTGGATCAGGAGTTGTTAAGTTTACCACAATAAAAAAAGCAACCCCACTTCGTTCAAAGGATCAGTCTTTTCTCACAATATGATTAATATGCTCACATTATAGCTACAATACATACAATGATAACAGCTCTGTAAGAACTTAATCAACCTTGCCTTCAAACTTGTTCTAAATAAATTCTGCTCTTAGACAAATCACTAGTAACTTTTGATAATAATTTTACTTAACCCTGTAGCTATCAGAGCTGATTAGCATTTAACTTCTCCCTATCTCCCAATAATATAAATTCATTTTAAGCAAATGAAGATCATCGCAGTATATACTCAACTTAAGCAGTTGAGAAATAAGGCCTGAAAAAAATTCAGGCCTGAACGGGAATCGAACCCATGACCTCTGCGAATACCGGTGCAGCGCTCTAACCAACTGAGCTATCAAGCCAACTGGGAGCTGGTCAATTGTGAGTTCGTTATATACCCGTAGATGGAGAAGGTGTGATAAGAATACATGAAAGTCATATATTTGTACTGCGGAAAATACATTTTAAGCAAATGAAGATCATCGCAGTATATACTCAACTTAAGCAGTTGACCAGCTCACAATTGACCAGCTCCCAGTTGGCTTGATAGCTCAGTTGGTTAGAGCGCTGCACCGGTATTCGCAGAGGTCATGGGTTCGATTCCTGTTCAGGCCTGAATTTTTTTCAGGCCTTATTTCTCAACTGCTTAAGTTGAGTATATACTGCGATGATCTTCATTTGCTTAAAATGTATTTTCCGCAGTACAAATATATGACTTTCATGTATTCTTATCACACCTTCTCCATCTACGGGTATATAACGAACTCACAATTGACCAGCTCCCAGTTGGCTTGATAGCTCAGTTGGTTAGAGCGCTGCACCGGTATTCGCAGAGGTCATGGGTTCGATTCCCGTTCAGGCCTGAATTTTTTTCAGGCCTTATTTCTCAACTGCTTAAGTTGAGTATATACTGCGATGATCTTCATTTGCTTAAAATGTATTTTCCGCAGTACAAATATATGACTTTCATGTATTCTTATCACACAATATAAATTCATTAACCAGTGAACACACAATAATTATACTCAAACTTAACTGCAGGCACAAGTTGTTACCTTGATCCAACACCAAATTTTCTGTAACTAATTTACAAGGAAACTTGTAGCAGCTAGAGAGGAATAATTAACCATCTTGGGAGTTGAAGGGTTAACTAGTCATCTTGTAGTGTACACATCTCTAATGCTGCAACATTAAGTATTTTCAAATATCTGTACCTGAAGAAAACGGGTCCCTTGGAGACTTGACAGAAGGCTGGAAAATAAGAGCAAGAGAGTTATTCTAACTGAATATTTTCAAGAGAAAGTTAGTGGCCACTTTTTCAACATTGCAATGTTTGTGTGTTACCTCCACATAAATTCCTTCTACTTCATGATATTCATCTCCATCTGAAGGTGGCTCAGGAGGACGAAGGTTTTCAGGTGGAACACAGTATTCATGTGATGAATCTGACGAAAATGAGTTCTCTGAAGATGCTATAAGTTGATAAACAAATAAGGAATTTAGAAAGTAACCAGAAATACATCAGTTGCTGCAGTAAAAGGTGTGCCTTTCAAAAGCAGTAAGGATATCATTTTGTTATCATCTTACGAAAACGAAAAAAAAACATAAACAAGAAGAGAGGGCCTCAAGGAAGTAAATTGAGGGTCAAAGAGAAAGAAACTGAATATGAAGTGGGGCCATTCTAAGAAAATTGCTGATTGATTGTGGATCCATTTCATTGATAATTGACAGTGAATCCATTTCCGACATATTTCACCGTACTATTTAAATAATTATGTACTTTTATCAATAAAAGGAAATATATACCATCATCATCGTCGGTATCATGGGGATCTAGTTGTTCATCACTTTGTTCCAAGGGTGGCTCCAAGTATTCATGACCATCACTGTTAGACGAGTCTGTCTCTGTGTCATCTGTACTCACATCTGTTACATGAAACATGTTCAAATGTCACAACACTGTTGGTTCATAAGTAAATCATGGCATAATAGACTCAATTTCCTGAAACAAAGTGTTCAAGACTGCTTGTCTGGATATAGAGCTGAACACATAAAGGCACCTACACAGTAAAACAGAGTCAGTCTGAATATACAGCAGTTTATATGAACCTGTACTTAGTACCCATAGAGCCATTGTTAATCATCACAAAATAATTTATAGCTAAAAGTTCCTGTTACAGTATTCAACTTCTAAGTGTCCATCTTAGAAATACAGCTGATAATAACTCATAAATGTGTGTATTTTGGAATTCCTGATATCAAAACCACAAGAAAAGAAGGATGATGACATAAACCAAGCACATTGTATCACCAGTTTTCACTTTCCCTTCCAGCCACCTGTGTGCCTACAGCCCTATGGTCACTGAAACAATGGTAAGGGTTTGCTTTTTAGGGCTGATGAACACAGCACCAAATGTTAACTTTTTTATTTCCCTTATCATGGTACAAATATGTCAGCTTACCAGCAGTCAATCCATTCAGTGTCTGCTTCCTTTTTAAACTGCTCATAAGCCCAGCAACAGTTTGCTCATCAGCAACCTCGTAAGATGCCAATGTACTCTCCTCAGAAATATCCCGCATAAACTCATTGACAACATTTTCATCAGGTGTGACATATGCACCACTGTCTGCCACAAATGAGGGTGGGTTGGGTGGAATACATTCTGATACCACATGCCCGGGTGGCGTCCCTCCAATGGAAGTATGGTTATAGGCATAGGAGTACTCAGATTGATCTAGTAAGAGATATGCAAAGATACATACAAGCTGTGACTATTAAAGATTTACAATTTCTTCTCTAAAATAAAACTCAGATTTTTCTCAAGCAACATTGGGAAATAAGTACACGTATGCAGGGTTTGAGTCAGGCTGTGCCATTGCGACAACCCCACACTGCAATTGAAATTGTCCCTTAAAAAAAACGGCCAAGGGGACAATTTGTCCCCTTCAAAATTTAGGGAAAAAACTCAAAAAGAAGCACATACTAAGAGTTTTATTTCAGTACAGAAATTGCAAGCTGAAACAGAATGTGGAAAATATATTTTATCACACGTTTAAAGTTCATTCTTAAGTCACATTTCAGTCATGCTTTACTGCACACATATGTCTCATGCTCAACCAAGCATGGTGAATGTACCTGGCACTCTTTACTGCCCTTTTCACAAACATGCGAACTCTAAAGTTCAAAAGCTGCCTTTACAATGTTGCATTTTTCGCTGCTGTCAATCATAATTATGATCACAAGCAACGAACCTTGAAACACAGAAACACACCAAATGGATTGAAATCCACCAATCACAAATCACAAACAATCACCTTTTTGAACCCGTTAAAGTTGTTTCCTAAGAGGTCCATTAAGACGACTGACAGCAGCAAAAAATGCAATTGTCAAAAATTAATTTGTCTGTCCCCCTAAAAATAAAAATGTCCCCCAAAATTTTTGCTAGGGGAACAAATTGTCCCTCAGTGATCAAATCCTAGCTCAAACCCTGTGTATGAGGAAAGAAATGAGAGCAAGAGGATGTAGTGGCCTTCACATGGGCTTCTCTCCATAATGGGGCTGGTTTACAAATTTCAGCAGAAAGGCTGAAATTATTGGTTATACACTTTGTTTATATATATGTGTTGCAGAGAGTGCTTGGTTAGAACTTTGAAAAGACATTTGAATGTGAATGATAACACAAAGTAACAATGACAAAAGATGAACACAAAGGGTAACAATATATCATTACCTTCAGCTAATGTAACTCTTGGTATGTCTCCTACTGATACAGTCTTGCCCAAAGTGGGCTTGAAAGCATCTCTCTCTGTCTGTTGATACGCAGACATTGGTCGTGGGCGTGGCATGGCAGGCAATGGTGGCACTTTCAGTATTGCTGGTTTTTCCATAATAGGATTAACTCCTGGTGGAAGAGGTGGAGGCCGCCTACTGGCTTGTGCAAGTTCAGCTGAAGGAACATGAGGGCTTAGACGCCGTGAAAGAGGACGAGAAGCTAATCTTTTTTTGCGTTGTTCAGGTAAAGATGATTTCCTAGCAGGGCCTTCAAATGATATTCCAAAAGTTAGTCAAACTGTCTCAGCTCATGTTTTTAAAAAACTGATAATAACTGATGATATTGATAACAAGGAACCATCTGAACAAAGAAACAAACCAGGTATCTTGTTTACAGCTTCATCTGAGGGATAATTTTCCTCCTCTTCAAGATTCTCCAGTGTTTGTGACCTCACTCTTGCAACAGCCTCTGCTGATGGAGGAATGGGTCGCTCTGGACGAGGCTTCTTTGATTCCTTTCCTATTTGCCAGATGTAAAACATAGATTTCAATAGGTTGTAGGTTAAAAAGCAATAGTTTCATTCCAACCATAGTCTCAAGCTGTAGGCATTGTGGACCCCACTTCTGTAAAATCCTCTCACAATTCAGTTTACTCCTTTTATGAATTAGGTCACAAAGGAAAACTGTGCTAATTGATGCAAACTTTCCCATGCATTAGGACAAAACTAGAATCAGGTGTGTAAAAAGCATACTATGCTTTTTACTGAATGGAGATGCTATCATAGAAAAATACTATAATCACAAATAAAAGTGAAAAACTGTTAGTATCCCCACCATGTTGAGGAGATGTGACGTGACTTTGTGATTTTGGCAGTGAAGTTCCAGGTCTAGAGGACAGTACAGGTTTTCCCACTTCACTGACCTTTGCCATTACTGTCGCAGATTTCAATTTTGACTTGTCTGGGGATGCACCTGATGTGATGTTACGAGGTGAAGGGCGTGGTGAGGACAATGGAGAAGCAACAGGTGAAGGAAATACAGCCCCTCCTGTTCTGCTGCCATTGTCATCTCGGAAAGGAAATACAGGTATTGTTGATAACTTTTGAGCAAGAGCAGCAACAGAGTTTTGTGATTGGTCAGTTTTAGGTGACAAAGATAACTCAAGGGGAGGTTTTTGTGGTAAGTGTGGTTTACTTGCTGACAGTTCACCCATTACAGGCTTTTGACCAGTAGTACCTATTCCTTTAGGAAAAGAAGGAAGAGGCTTTTTTGGTGGCAAAGGCTTTGACTTCTCACCGGCACTTGAAATTTCAAAATTTCTAGTATTTTTTATATTCTCTTCAACAGCTTTCAGTTGTCTTGTGTCATTTGGTTGAGGAGGATGCTGTGGGGAGATTACACTTGCCACACCACTAGTTTTATAAGGGAGGCGGGGTGACATTTTGTTAGCAATGTTGCTGATTTTACGTTGGACAGGTGGAGATACTTTAATGTCTCTGTTGCTAACTTTGTGAAGTACAGGTGGGGAGGACTTCCCAGCTGACCTACTTGGGTCATCAGGCCTGGAAATTGAATACAAGATTTATTAATACCTCTTAAAGAAACAAATTGTGTGTTTTATTTTCTGATCACTTCTTGGAAAATTCAAGAAAACTTTTATGCAGATGTTAAATTTTTAAGTACATACATGTAAATATCTTATCATTAATTCCTCTTATAGCAATCAAAATATAGTTAACAACCACAACACTAAGTGAAGGTTGGGTGCCTAAAACATCCAGGAGCTTCCATTGTTAGCAGCCAGTTCCCAGATGGAGGCTTCTCCCATGGCTGGCAAATCCTGGCAACCCAGCCATGAGCCCCCTCACAGGAAAGGGAAACAGGCACCCGTCACACTGAATAAAGTGTGGAAAGAGGTAGGGAAGGGGTGGGGAAAACTGCCTGGAAGATGAGGTGGCTCTCCTCACAACACTGCAAGTTCACACTCAAACCACATTCAAGAACACCTCAAGCGAAGAGCACATGGAATTCCAATGCATGCGCATATGTGAAAAACTGCTGACTACTAGAGAACGCTGATGTTCTTTGTTGTTAACTCCATTAAATTGCATTGACTACATTTATTGTACACAATCTCAGAGATAAAATATAAGTACAAATTAGAGGACAGTTTTTTTATTATTTCTAATATATAAATAAAGGTACCACAAACTTGAAAATAAACTGTAAAAAAGGTAAAACTGCAAGTTTCCTTACAGAGGAAGATTTTTCGTAATTTTTTAGTTTTATTCAGATGCACCTCAACCTTTTAACCCCTAGCCCCTAAGAGTGACTAGCACCTAGTAAGTTTTCCTTACAATATCACCCCTGAATCATCCATTCAGGCCACAAGAATAAAGGAAATGATCACCATCTAAAGAAGCTCTTGATTCTTAAACAACATCTCCTAGTCATCATCTTAAGAAATAAGTCGGGAATGGTAAGGAGAATATTGCATACTGATGTTAGGGTTTAAGGGGTTCACTCTTGTCAACTGACCTTGAGGCAGTAGCTTTGCTTTCTTTACTTTGTTCTGCAGTTGGTAATTCCTCATAAGCATCATCTGAGCTTGACTCATCACTACCTTGCCTTGGTCTTAAAGGTTGATACCACTGTTCGTCTGTGGAGTCAACTTTTTCAGGTCCATTTTCAACATGTTTTGTGTCAGTGCTGTTTGTGATACCAGCAGAAGTCATTACCTTATTGGACACTAAATTGTCTTTACTTTTCTCTGTTACTGAATGTTGTTTTGTTGAACATCCTTTAACGACTGGTAACTCATCATTATTGTTGTTTGATGGAACATCTTGATTTGTTTCCAGTGGTTTTTCAGCTGGTGCATTCGGCGGTGGCCGTCTCGGCTTTGGAGGTAACACAGGCTTAGGAGCTGTAATTGCAGGTTTTCCATTCATGTCTGTACTGCTGAGTCCTTTGGTTTGGTTTCGTGGACGGGGCACAGGACGAGGCCTGGGAGAGGGAGGCTGGACAAGTGAAAGTTTTCCTCCAGCCTCTAGTGTTCCACCATTGTTTTCTTCTTCCATCCCTGATAAAAGACCATAATAGTGTTGGTGAACATATTATGTACAAAATGTTACTCATCTATCCTATAACAAGTTTCACTTTGGTGAAAAAAGAGGGACAAAAAGTGGAAGTTAACTGATAATCCAAAAAATATTTCAACTCCTGAATTCAAGTCCCATACATTACCTTCCCTTAATGTGCAAAACAAATGATTAAAATAACAAAATTATTGACATAAAATATATAATTTAAATCATAGGTAACACATAAAGTCCTCACTAAACATTACCTTGCAATGCAAATAACATCAGTTCCCATTCCAGTCAAAAAAGTAAAATGCTTAGAGGGTCTCAATATAACATACAGAGGCTACCACTTTTCCTTGGTCCCCTAGTACTTCATTGTCCCTGGGTTATGCTGTACCTTAGAGTGTTCAATAGAATGAACATGCCAGACAAGTATGTTCACTTAGTAGAAATAATTCTGAAAACCTTAGTCTTGACTTGTTGAAAACTTTGTCTCTTTCTATTTAGAGAAAGACCATGAATGATCCCACATCTTAGCATTCTTGAAACAAGGGGAACTCAACTCTTCAAATAACAATTAGGATTCATTACTTTATAAAGCTCTTCTATAAGCAACAATTTTTATGTTGATGTCAATTTCACAATTTTTCTCTCACAGTTTTAAGCAGTGTTACCAATTCTCAGTAAACCACTTACTCACATAATTCACACTTCAGTATTGTTATGTGACAAATTAGTCTTCAAATAGCTGCCACCTATTCATTTCTCTACATGGTACCAGGAATGCCAATTTCAGAGAACATTTAACTCATGTCTATACACCTCAAAGATTTCATTTACTCTTTGATTCATTCTAAAATTCTACACTGAAGCTTTTTCATCAGAACCACAAGAAATGGCCAAAACAAATACATGTGGACTGAGCCATTTATTGGTCAATGTTGGACAAAACAAGCATTGTTAAAGCTATGAGCTAACAATCTGTAAAGAACCAACCGCTTTTATTCCCACATTGTAAATGTGAATTGACATAGAAAATTGCACTGTCAGTAATGATTAAGTTGTCAAGACTACTGAACTATTGATACATACTGTCTATGATCTCTGTTTTTTACGCTGGCAAGCTAATATAACTTGTGACATTATAGCCTAGCACAGCCTTGTTTGCTGTGAGTCTTTGCCGACAGGTGACTTTGATGCTTTGAATCTTGTGAAAGTTAAAATAATTGTCACTTTCTGGGAACGAACGAAACTGAATGCCGGCTTCTCGTGTCCACACTATACCTAAGTATACTTCACAATATCTGTAATTGATCTTTTGGTCGCAAATTTACATGGTTAACGACAAAGTCGTAAATGTTATTTTGGGCGACTAGAGACTAAAATAAACTTACAACAAAAGTCATTTAATAAGGAAAGTTCTTAGAGGTGTTACTCGTTTGTAGATAACCCTTCAATATGTTATCGATAGGCACCCAAATCCTATTTCACAGAAGCTCATTTACATTCAATGCAAGACAAAAATGAAAGTAAACTCATACCAATTTATCATTCTTGTCATACTGTGCATCACAAAGGAAGAAGCCTAAACGTAACATTTTCGTGTCCAATTGCCAGCTGATTACAACTGAGGTAAACAATACGTTCTCTGAACCACTCAAGATAGAGATTGGAAGATCTCGCTAGTAGCTCAAGTAAGGTGATGCTCACTTTGAAACATTAATTATATTCAAAGCCTAAGGAGGCCGATATCACGAGCGAATTGACAAATACTCTTGTTAAATGATGAAAACAACAAACAGGACCGACTACCCCAAAACAAAACAATTCGATGAATCGTCGAAGGCAAAAATATTTTCAAACTTACTTGTCACAGTCCCTCAAGGCGTAACGACTGATAAAACAACATCCATTACGGCTGAAGCAAATGTTTTCTCGGCGGTTGAGGTATAAAAAACAGCATTATAGATGTTTTAAAGTATCGGAAGTGAAACGCTAAGATATTTCACTAACAGCAGAGCTTTGGCTTCTTTGGTAGCAACCGAATGCGCAATGCAAAAATTATGGAGGCAGAGTATGCGCATTTCCGCAAAAATTATGGGAGACTGGGAAGGAAAGTGTTTTCCTACTCACCCGAATCGAACGGCAAAACCGCGAAAAGAACCATTTCCTCTGCAGTAAGTACTATATATCCTTTCTTTCTGAAAGCCTAACACTAGATGCAATGAATTTTATAATGAATCATTATTGCAATCAAGGCGGACAAGGACAAGGCAGCGCAAGTTGATTTTAGCTTCCGTTCTGTCTGTTTCCTGCTCTAAGAGTTTTAAAATCATTCGTTCCATTTGTCAAATCATCTTTCGCAAACGCCTGTGCGTCTTTGATCCCGGTCATAACCAAACACGGGCCCAAATCAACACTATAGCTTAAGGATTAGACGCGCGACATCAGATATCTAGCTCGTTTAAAGGCCCCGAGACACCAAAAATAACGATTACTGTTACCGGAAGTCACGGGTTCATTGCCACCGGAAGCAGTGAGTAGACATTCAGCCACTAGGTGTTTTAAAGTCAACATAGTGGTTACGTCATTAGCGGATGGACTTGACGTTTTTCCTTTTTTTGCACATTAGTGTCTGGTTGTTTACGTCATGATTAGAATGAAGCCTCAGAGGGAAACTCCAACACTGGCTTGTGATCACTTCCGACCGATTTTTCTTTGGCAAATACTGAAGTAAAGAAAAACAGATGTTTTAACATCTCTTTAAAAAAAAAAGATTTCATATGCTATACTGAATCACATCGTTAATGGTAAGTAAATTCACAAAACAGTTGGTTCTTACTCAGAGTAGGATTTAAGATAAAACTCAAAATTTTGACTAATATCAAAAGTAGCCAATTCATCCATGCATGAGGTTTTGCAAATCTATAGTTTATAAAGTTTTCTGGTGTTTATTTCATTTTAAAATAATCTTTCTATTATAAGCTGAATGATACATACATTTAATTAATTCTTACTTATGATCTATAGGAGGATAGACGCTAAGATGACGTTACAATTACCAAATTTTTCTGCTTCTTTATTGTATAAAAAATATATTCTAAGTTGCGGTAAGTCTGTTCCTTAAAAGAAAACAGAAGATATCAAAAGTGGGAAGAAAATCACTGACACACTCGGTTGCGCCTCGGGTATCACATCTTGACGTCACGTACAACAGCGTGGAATCTGTTTGCCTTAACTGAAATCAATTTCTCTCATTTTTCTTTCCTTGGAAAATCTCACATTAAGCTGACAGTGGTGTTAGATTTTAGTCTTCGTTTCAAAGAAGGGCTTCGGGAACTGCTGAGATTTGCGTATTAAAATTCTTTGATCGGTGCACTTTTTTTAGCAACGATTCCTTTGTTCAACTTCCTGACACCAAAAATTCGTATAGCGGGCGATACACGAGTCATGAATGTGGTTCTGATAAAATTTTGGAACAAAATTGAAAAACGACTGCTGGTTTCACGAGGGTTAACCTTTGTGAGATAGGAGGGGATGAGAATATAATTAAAACAAATTTTTCGGACGTCAACATCCCATGTTAGCAAGAGCCAGAGATCCAAATACGATTTTTAACCATGAAGCTAATCCGCACAGATAAAAAAACAAGAATTTGTTTCGTGAGAAAGAAAATCGAAGACAATGGAGAAATATTCGCGGTCCCTCGATATCACTTGAATCACAAATAAGTTTGCTGCAATTTTTCTGTTGTAAAAAATTATTAAAACAAATTATTTTGCTTACTACCAATGGAGTGTTTAGCAACTCCGTGTGTGTTGTTTTTGTCGCTACATTGTTAATAAAATGATGAAAGAAAAGGCAACACTTCTCAGTAAACGTACTTCGATAAACCTCAAGCAATAATGTAAGCCTAAACGGATGTTTTTATGATGCACATTCGAAAAGGAGAATTTCATTGGAAGGCAAGATTACGTAGTCATAAGAGGCCTTGGACACAATTAAGCTTGTGACGTTTCTAAGTTTTGCGGTTAATAATATTTAAAATAGTACAAGGAAAAAAATCCTACCACGTTTTTTTGAGCTGCTAGAAGGTAGACTGTATACTCTGACAAAATATAAAGGGATTTTGATTTTTCAAGATGTTTCACCTACAGAGGAAACCCGCCTTTTGGCCATCTAGTTATAACGGCCACATTTTCGCCCTGCCAAAACAGCTATACATTTTTTAATATTAAAAAAAATCCTTGTTAATTGTGACACATAACACTTTTTTTGCACAAACTATTCATAATGTAGATGGAAAGAGGTGCACCCTAAATAACTCTCCAGGTTCATAGCTCTTTTATTCATCAGTCCAAAAATAATGAAATGAGAGGTCTCTGCTTTCATAAAAATAACAATTAATGACAAAAATCTCTCAAATAATACGGTGCAAAACCAAACTTCAGTCACATCTCTTTATTGTGTCTCCCACGGTTCGTGATCTACCTATTTGATAATCATTAATCAGCAGTTAGATGTTTTAGTTACCCCGGCATGAAAGTCACAAAATTGCTCGTAGGTTAACATTACGGCGGTAATAGGTCTCATAAGCAGCAATAAGCCGCCGGCAACCCCTGTCATTGTTGTGATATTTCCAAGAGTTACAGTAAAGAGGGAATACTTGATAACTTATAAATTTCGAAATTAATTAATCCACAACATTGAAATCAAGCCTTACGCAAAACACAATTATTTCTTCCAGGGGACTCAGTAGTTACACTACTTAATCAGCATGGGGCCTGCCAGTTTTTCAGCTACACCATCATCACCTCGCACTGCACGGACAAGTTCAATGCCGAACTCAAAGGCTGTTCCTGGTCCTCTACTAGTTACCAAGTTTCCATCTCTGACCACCCGGTCTTCAGAGTAGCTATAACCTGACAAATCAAATGACGACTTCATTAGTCTTTTTTAACAGTGTGAAAAACCAACTGAGAAGTTACAAGTGAGTTTGTCATACCTGAATAACAAGACTTATGATTACGTGTGCACATGTTGTATTTTAATTTTTTCCTTGTCTTAAATTGAAAAACACCAGCTGCACTTTTATACATAACCTGGTATACATTGCATATTACTAGTAACTAGCACTAATAAATGAATTATTTACCGTCCAATTTATCTTTCACAGATGGATGTGATGTTACAGTCTTCCCTTTTCCAATTCCATGGGCATGAAGAGCTGTTGGAGCTGAAGAGGCAAATACAACATAGTTTATCTGGAGTTTTTACTCCACATACTTTTTTAATTGTCTGAGATTACTTATTTTGGAAGGGGTGCGGGGGGGGGGGGGTGGTAAACAAAAAAAGAAGGTAAAGTCTGCTTTAGACCCTGATGACCCTCAAGAAGCTGGAGTTTGTCCTAGTTTCTGTGGCATGAGGTGACAAGGAGTACAGCTACTCCTAATCTATTGCAAGCTGCTCCCCCTGACATTTTGTTTGCCTTTCCCAAGAGGCAGTTTGCTGTACCTTGGATGGAATGGAAGGGGGGGGGGGGGGGAAGAAGAGGAAGTAGCATTGCAGTGCTGCCAGTAACCAATTTAGGCCATAGCATCTTTACTCACACAGAAAAGTGAAAAGTTCTTTTAAATTTCTTGATGTACATATTTTTGGGGTAGTAAGCCATGTTTATGCATTTATTTATACCAGGAGCCCATTATCCAGGAGCTTCCATCTTCCATACTTACCTTCTGAGTCAACCCTGTCCCATATATTTTTATTTTTAGAAGCACCTCCCATGGGGTTTTTCATGGGTGTTTACATACTAGCCAATCATTTTTTTAGGGTGTAGTGCAAACATCAGCATGTTTTCGCAGGAAATTAAAGCACCCCCCCATGTATCTCAGCTCTAAAAATAAAAAGATACAGGACAGGGTTGACTCAAGGGTACAATTGGTATGGTGGCTCCAGGTAATGGGTTCCTGTTTATACCCATCCTGTTGATTGTTTTGATAAAAATTACCTGCACATATGGCTCCAATAATTCTTCCACTTTGTTCCTGATCTTGAAGGATTTCTTTAACTTTAGAAGACTACCAAACAAGATCATCATCACCTGATAATTACTGTGTATATGCATGGCACTCAAGTGAGGGGTTATGCTATACAAATGCTGTTTAATATGTAATCCAAGTAATATTGATCAAATTGAAAGTATCTAAATGTGATTTAACACAACCAACCAAACACCTAACAGGTGAAAATACCATATTTCTGTAGGAGGGCTCTAAATCAAGCAGGTGCTTATTTAGCTAGCACAGTGATAGGACAAAAATCACAAGAACTAATAACCCAAATAAGGAAACTCTACAAGCACATGGAGATAGAAATGACTGGAACAGAAATAAAACCATTCTTCTCCACTGACTCTGCTGTATTAAAGGTTAAAAAGTTATAAATAAATTGGCAATAGAAACAGGTTTTCCTTGTATCCTTACTATTTCAAAAAGTAAGGGAGGAACAGAGGGTGGTCATTTGAGGGGGCTCTTGTGAGAAATTATGGCCTAGGGGATGGGTGTTTATTTAGGGGAGCCAGGGCCCATTAGAGAAAGGATGCTTCTTGCTTATTCAGTTTTCCTTCTGAACAGGACAACCTCCAGAATCAAAAACTGTACACAGCTATAGCTGCTTTCATTCAAATCATGATTCTTGAAATAATTCATTGAAGGCCAAGAAATGTCTGAAAATGATCACTTCACTAAGCATTTATTCTTTTACAAATACTCAAAGTATTAGGTAAATTATAAATCCTGTTACTTCCCATAGTGTGGTCAACACATAGTCCAATTTATTGCTCAATATATTTTTTCATAAATATTTGTATTCCAACATGTTACACTCTGAAGGACAGGAATGACCCTGATTTTACATCAAATGTATGGACTATTATCTAACATTATAAAATAATTCAAATAGTATGCGCGCTCTGATTGGCATGGCATTGGCATTGGCATTTGGCATTTGGCATTGGCATTGGCATTGGCATTTTACATGAGCATATGTAAACACGGTTTTCATTCCTATTTCATTAGTTATTTTATAAAAGAAATGTAAAATGGTTTCTGTGTTTACATAGCTAGATGTAAACACTTGGGAGGTTGGGAGAACACTCGATAAGCTGGAAACCACTCCGCTTCGCGTTGTGGTTTCCTACGCTTATCTCGTGTTCTCCCAACCTCCTGCGTGTTTACATCAAGCTATGTAAACACGGAAACCATTTTACATTTCTTCATTAAAGTATC
This sequence comes from Pocillopora damicornis, assembly GCF_964200805.1. Taxonomy (NCBI): domain Eukaryota; kingdom Metazoa; phylum Cnidaria; class Anthozoa; order Scleractinia; family Pocilloporidae; genus Pocillopora; species Pocillopora damicornis. The sequence continues at coordinate 9,564,505 of NC_142677.1, read as the reverse complement.
AGTATCAATCTGTTGCAATGGCTATACCTCCAATATCATTTGATCATGACAAGAATAAAGGAGATAACTATCATTTAAACATTCTGTATATGCAATACTAAAGAGATGAATGTATGAGTACCTTCGCCAGATTGTTAGATCCTCCTAGTCCTCCAGGCAGAATTACAGCATCAAATGGACCCTAACAGGGTTAATACAATATAGGTTAGCAAAACACTGGTTAGGCCATTGCAAGTCTCTATGTTGACTGATGATCATTTGTCACATTCAGTGAATTACATCTTATATCATTTGATGAGCAAAATCTAGTGAGAGTATCAAAAAACTCTTGATATACAAGGTTGGAAAATGTTGCAAAAAATAACTGGCAGCTGGTGATATTAACTGTGTACTTTGTGGCTTGGCTGCATTCTCCTAACTGTTAGTTTTCCTAATTCATAAGTAACAGATGGTAAACCAGCCATCCAGCCCCTCCAAATAAAAAGCTTCTTCCTTCAAAGTTCTCGGACAACCTATGGATAAGAAGGCTGTACAACAATTATTGGTTCGATATATTAAATTTCACATGGCAACCAGGTGGATAATCAGACAAAATTTGATGCCACTACAGTTTAAAGATTTGATGAATGTAACCAAGAAATTACAATTCATAGACCCAATGTTTCGACACTCCTTTCTAGTGCCTTCATAAGGGGTCATCTAATTGCTGCAACAAGAGGTCCTTTTATAAGCTCACTAATTAGCTGCCCTTTTATCTGACAAGGTGTAAATAGGTGTCAGGTAGTGAGCCACCCTCATCATGATTTATCAGAGCATGGTTGGAGTTGATATGTCAGGCTTTCAAGCAAAGGTGCTGGTGGTAACATCAATAATTAGTGGTGATAACTTTAGACCTATCCCACCCAATTGTATGGTTGGTTTGATATGTGTACTCCAACAAAGCTGAATTTTCATTTTTCTGCAAAAGAAGACCACTTTTTGATGCTCTCTCAAACGTACCATGATCACAGTCATTGCAAGGAATAGAATAAATAGCATCAGATCACCCCTGATGAAGGCACTAGACAGGAGTGTTGAAATGTTGGGTCTATGAATTGTAACTTCTAGGTTACTAAATCTTTAAACCAGAGAAGCATCAAACCATGTCTTAAAATTAGTACCCTGCCTACCTACTGAGGGTTCGGATAGTTTTTCCTAATTTCTTTCATTTCTCTTTTCATTTGATCTCTTTCAAAGTTATCCCAATACAATGACAATAACAACTTACAAAAACATTAAAGCTAACATTTATACCTGTTTAACTGCATCCTCCAGACTCATGTCTGGTTTAACAACCACAGAGCGACTGCAAACAACTGAATCTGCACCAGTCAGACCTCCAATTACTGTTTTAACCTGCATAAGACATTGTTTTTTCCAATATAAATTGTGTAACTTCATTTCTTCTCGAAGAGGACTTTGAGAAACAGCTAAGTGCTGCTTTCATTCTGTTTTTCATGTCATCTAACAATTGATTTTTAATAAAACTTTGGGTTCTTAAAGTAATCTTCACCTCACCTCTGCTGGACTTAAATCAAACAGTAAAAACATTATTTTAAATTAACTCTGTATTCACTGTCTCACATTTCCAGAAAACAGCAAGGAAATCTAAGATGTAAATAACATATGTGGGTGAGGCTTATAGTCAAGGCTATCAGTTTCTACTTAAACTGTTGAAGCTGCTCTATTGGGCATGAGGAACAAGTTTTGGATATTAACTAGTACGTATTAATAGAGAAAGATTTGTCACAACAACTATGTTTTTACATGTATGGTTCTTGTATCTGTGCTGAATATAAGGGCAAATTCAACAAATTCTTGACAACTACACTGTCCTAATGGTCTGACAAAGGGTACAAACTTGAGAGGCCTGGTGGTCTACTACTTCTGTCATAACAGCTGCAAATGCAACAATATCGGAATCGTTGCTTCACTTAACAGTTCTATAAATCACTACCTCCCAGCCTCACCCCAGGATCCCTTAGCCCGGGAATTTTCGAAATTGTCGCCAAAATGGTTTAAATAAACCAACAAGTTCAAAGCTCGATGGCTCACTTTTCCGCGTCGAAGAACATCTGCAGTAATGACAGCTTCCATTTCTTCTGCACCTTCGGCCAAAATAAGCAGAGCGCTACCCTTCAAATTCGCCATGTTGGATGAGCACAGGTAACTAGAACCCAGTCCTCTAATTCTCAGGGAAAACAAACGACTTGGAAGCATAGCATAAACTTTCTAAAATAGGTCTCATAAAAAAGGTCTCGTCTCGAGCTTAGTCTGCGAAAAGTTATCTCCCCAGAATTAAATTTGCATGTTCGTGTCTGTGGCCTGAAAATTATTCGAGAAGTCAAACATTACCTCGTACGCCAATCAAAAGAAACATTAGAATAGTAACGTGAGGAATTGTGGGACACAACACGGTGGTAAAATTCCGGGATTGTTTTGTTTCTAAGAGGACGTAAATAATTCCTATGCAACCAAAATATTTTAGCGCGATTGTGTGAGAAATATATATTATACATGCAAGTTCTATACATGCAACACATACGCTTTCTGTGGTCAGAAATGCAGGATTTGTCGACATTTTGATCAAAGAAGCAGTCTGTAGATCAATCTTCAGCTTGAGCCATTCAAGTCAGACGACAGATCAAATACGTCAGTGGAAAATGTGGTATTACTTTGTGGCTCATTGTGCTTACCATTTTACAAGGTGGTTTCCTAAAGACGCGCGAGGAAAAGTGTAAGTAATAAGGAACTGAGGGATCATTTTTTTTTGACATCTTATGGCAGTAGTTACACTCGATAGCTCGTCTTTTAAGTTAAAACCGAAGTCAAGCTGTGCAATGGCACGAAGACCTTGCACTTAGCTGGCTGATCACACATCCTGCGGAAAAATCATGAATGTTTTCCTATCCAAGCTTTTAGGGAGTCCAAACTTTGCGACACTTCAAAGAAAAATGTCATAGATACATGCCTGTAGGTGTACATATGTTATAATAAGCTTGATGACGAGTGAATGCATGCTCCTAAAAAACTTATTACATTTATATACTCAGCAAGATATCTCACTCCTGATTGGTCCATGACAAAGGCATTAACAGTTTTTAAAGTACAATATAGTACTTCCTTGTAGCATGCTTAAAATTTAAGCTTCTAAAAATATATGAGATATGTTAATTGTTAATCTCTGAAATACCACTGAAAACATCAAACATGGTCTGTCTGTCTGTAACAATATCTGTAATAATGACTGCACAATCAAGCCACATTTTTTTCAGTTAATGGTTTGAACCCAGGGGTAACATGTGACAGTGTATTCTGATTGCCTGGGTGAGTGTGGTGAGTGTAGTCCTGAGAAGGACTGTTGTCAGTAGAAGTGACTGATATTTGGACGACCAGATCAAAATTAATCATCAGAGTAATGTAAAGAGTCTTGTCAGTCAAATATACTGATTGTAGTTGGTGTAAACTGATTGGTCAGTTCAGCTGTGATGTTATTGGTTATAAGACTCAAGCAGTGTAGTGATTGGTCAGTTTCGTTTACTCCTTAAGTTAGGTTGTTATGTTCCATTCAATTGTGGTGTCAATGAGGAGAAAAAGTCGTTTGTATGGTGCTGGTTGTAGTTGACACCTGTGGAGGGGAATCTGTTCTTTATTAGTAGACCAGCTTTCCAGTGTCAATCATTGAAAATAGTTAGTGCTGACAAGGTTAGGCATCGCATAGAGTCTCAGTCAAGTGTGGGGTTCATAAGTTGATGACCAATGATCCACATTTATTTGTTTGGAAAATAAAGTTTGGTTGAGAAATATTACCTAATATCATTTGCTCTGTTCTATTATGAACCATTTAGTGCTCAAGAAGTTAGGAGAAACGTCTGACATGTCTTTTGTTTCCCCATTAAAAGAGCAGCTGTGTCTTAAGTTATTTATTGTGGGAAATATGAAGACAAAAAGGTGTAGTAGTCAGTTAATCCCTGACTGACAAGAGCATGTGCACCTTTAAAACAAACTCGGTAATTAAAATAATTTGAATATTGAATGAATCATGGTTAAAATATTTGACTAAATTATGATCAAAACTTCCTCTCTCAACAGGAGAATCACTGTGATACTTTTTGCTCTTTCATTTATTATACCACAGCTTTATGTGGTTCAAGTGTAAGTATCAGACTCACACAAAGTTCTGAGTTAATCATCTGCTATGTGCTCATCATTGTTACTGGTATAGTTTGTCACTAATTTTCTGTTATTTGGAAATTTTCTGTCTTACAATGCAATAGTAGTTCATGCCTATTATTTGAATAAAGAAAGATGATGGACATTTGACATGTCATGCAAAATATGACTTTTAAGTGCACGTTTATCTCTTGGCCATGGCAAATGTTTTAAAAGTCTTCCTGTGGTCAGAGAAATACAGTGCGGCAAAAAAAAAATTACAACTGATTATTACCTTCTTATATCTGTATCTTTCATGAACATTTGGTAAACACTGTGTTACTGGATGCACAGCTTTGTAACATACATGTGCATGACAGGGCAAATGACAAAAGCAGAGCAACATTATCAGCTTATCCTGGTACTATGTAAACTAAATTTTGGACTTATTGTTCATCTCAACTTACTTACAACTTCAAAATTATCATTTTGTACAGTGTTTCATGTACCTTGTTGTCTCTGAATGTCAAGATGCAAGCCCTGTTGAGATTGATAATGACTAATTGTGCATTCATTTTTAAAATCAGTTTATTCACTTTACTTGTGGTGCTGATAATCTGTCTTCTGGTTGATGTAAATATTTTTTTTGCATCATGTTAGAGAGCAAACTGGTAATGGATTCTGTGATGAGCCTCTGTTAAACATCACTGTAGCAGGAATTGTTTTCACATTTGCTATGATAGGTGAGGAAATGTCAAACCTTTTGGTATATTCACAAAAGGTGTAGATTAAAAGTGAATATCTATCTTGTCCTTTTGAGAATGATTTGAGTCAGATTATTTCAGTATGAAAGAGATGAGGATTCAAGAGTTACATGCAAGGGTAATTTCTCTAGTTCAAATTTAAAAAATGATATGAATGAAAGAACTTGTAGCTGCAGAAACTGTAGAAAAAGGATGAGCAAACTAGAATTTTTCTTCCATGTCTTCAGTGCTTCCCACTTGAGGTTTATTATCATCTGAACTACAAGTCTTATGTTGTGAGCGAGACAATGTTTCATCTGATCTTTTTCCCCACAAACATATCTAATCACCAATATTATATACTGGATATTAAATCATTTAACTGCAGATAAGATCAGTTTGTTACTTGAAACCATCCACAAGTCAAATTATGACTTTATTTCATATACAATGTTAGTTGTTTAAACTAAATATAATACAGAAGACAGCGTAACGTTTTTTAGTGTTTGATACTTATTTATGTTTTTCAGCCTTCACATTTCTCTTTGCCATAATGGAACCAGTTCCTTGGCAGCTTAAAATTGCCTTTCATTTCTTTGGATTTGGTTCTCTAATCCTTGGCATGGTCCTGTTTGCCTCAACTTTAGCCACATTAGATTGTGTGAGTATTGAAATCAGAAGAAATTTTGACTTTTAACCCAAAGTTTTTACCTTATAAGTAATCTTTTGCTTATAAATATATTTTAATAAGGAAGTCAAATGAGGAGAATATACATTCACCATGTAGCATTTAGTTCCAAGTTGGTTTACTTGTTATCATTTAAGTGTGCAGTGGCAAGGAGGAAAAAATTTTTTAGGGTGGAAATTGTAGCAATTTACAAGGCTTTATATACATGCATCCTTTTGGATTTGGATAAATCATTGTGTCATATTAATTATTGTTTATATTACACATCCTAGAACTGTATGTTATTATTACCAATGTGGATTTAATCTGTTTGTTTTTCAGAAGGAGTTTTCACCTGAGTTGTATTATTTGTGTCTTTCATTAGGAATATTCTCAGTTCTTTCAACTGGTAGGCAAATGAAAATATACTTGTACATTTATGGTTTTATTTTGCACATCAAGTCTTTGGGTGGACTAACTCTAATTAGCCCCTGTATGGTGTCTTATTTTTAATTAAAAATGCTTTGACTGAAACAGGTTGGGGGAAGAATTGAAGGCTACCAGAATTATTGACTTGATTGAATGTCTGTTTATTCTGGCAGAGGTGACAACAGCAGATTTGTTTTTATAAAAAATATAGTTACAAAGGTGGGGCCAATTAGATTAAGCTCATTGAAAAGAGGTGATATACAAAATAGGTTTTAAATTGTTGCCTGCAGAGATGCATTGCTCAGCCACAAGGCACATCTGATGAGTAACATTTCAAAGTGCCCCACTTGAGAGAGCATAATAATGCAGACAGCTATCTTGTCATAATTTAAACTGAATGAAGTGTTTTACTTGTACTTTTTGGTAGGATTTCTCATCATCATGCTGCCATTCTGGTTGGTAAACTACCTTTGGCCTGACTCTGTTCTCAACCGACGAGAGAGACGTGGTGTTTGCTATGAACCTGTCAAATGTTGCACTTGTCTGTGGCATATTTAGGATGTAAACTGTACATGATGTAACTGATTCTGAACTGCCCAAAATCAAAGTTTACTTTGAGCTTTTGAAACAAAGACAATAATTTATATGCAGTGTGTTTCTCATTCAGAGTTTGCACTGATGCACAAACATTTTACCTTGAAATTCTGGTTTTCAATGAGTGATCATGTTCTAGACAAACTCTTGTCTCCAGAATGATTTTGAAGCTTTAAGTGTGACTGATATTTAATTGAATATAAATATTTATGTCTTCCAAGTACACTGAAAATTATCAAGCGTCCACATGCTGTAAATATCTTAAAATTAGCTTGAGATGCAATGTATCGCTGTATGGACTTTGACTGTAATATTTTGTTATTTAGACATATTTTCATGAAAAGGAGTTTTGTTCAAATATGGGTTGGCCGGAGCCAAGGACCACAGTTCTAATTACTCAGCATAGGGTTCTGTTGGAGCCTCCCAATATTTTAAGTTCTGGATCACATTTCCATAGCGGTATTGTACATTACACGGATACATGTAGTTTTATATAATAAGCTCAGTTATACACGCATTCTGATTGGTTCTCACTTATGATCTATTGGAGGACAGACGTATAGATGACGTCATCATTAAAACGTTTTTAATTCTTTATTACATAAAACAAATAGATTCCAAGTTGCAGTGCGTTTGTTCAGTAATAGATCACAGATGACGTCAAAATGTGGTAAGAACAAAAAAGTGGCACACTCCTTACCGACTTATATCATTTTTATAAACTGCTGCAAATGAAAGTGTCCCAAAAATAAGTGGTAACTTCAAAAACTGATTATATTGCTGAAAGTGCTCTTAGAAAATAAGCTTTGAGCTGTTTGCAGAGATGGAAAGATGTAGCATAATCATTGGCTTACCGACTGTATCGTTTTCTACTGACGTAAATATACCATTCGACGTCGAATTTCTTATTGTTGTAGATATCTCGTGCGTTATTTCTACAAGTACAGTGGAAATGAACTTGTGGTATGTTAGTATGATCGTGATTGGATTGTAGAGATTTACAGGTCGTAATGTAATCAGGGAAAACGAAAATTGGATCAATGTATCAAGTTTTCATTGTAGAATGTACATTGCTTTCTGTTGTTTCAATAAAGCTTCAGACGTATTTTCGCCATCAAGAATGCAGGAAATCGTGTGAGAGATGAGTCGGAAAGAAAAATGAAAAGCTGCACTCGACTGGTTATCTCACGCTCATTTCCTTTCCGCCTGCACTCACTGGGTTCTGCGGAGACAACATTAAGAGACTCTGCAAAGGAGTGAGATCTTGGCTCTCCTTCGGAATATCAGTTCTTTCTAAAAGACTTCTTCGCAAAATTGTTGTACTGTTTCAGCGAAGATCTGGTAAAACTTAAACAGTGGGAACTATAAAACTTGTAAACGATGGTCACGAACTTGCAAAGAAAATAGAGTTCAAGAAGGCGGACTCGAGGTATTGTCGTTAAGGTACTCTAGGAAAAATCGACTTAATGCACGAAAGGAAGTGTTAAATTTTGGTGAAATCATAACGAAAGGCGAATATTTTCTGGGTGTGAGTCCTGGGCGTAAGCTTAAACCGATCTGAGGTACCAAGAGATGTGTTTTCCATTGAATTCTCAGTCGTTATAATTGACCTAAGTGAAAGTAATTGCGTATTCCATATTTCAGATATCTCGGAGAAAGACGTCAATACGTCACCGGAAAGGCAGTTATCTCGGTTTCTAAATAACTGCTTCAAATACATCCACTGGAAGAGAAAGTCAGTATGCGCTGATCAAAACTAATGATAACCAACGATGACTTTGCCGTGAACTCAACAGTACTAACTCACTCAAAGTAGTAGTAGAAACTATTCGTGAATGAACGCAATCATCAGAGAGTGGTCATACATCCGTCGGATTATCTGGATGAACTTGAGGCAATATTCCTTTTAATTCCCAAAAACAAGTTAAATTAATAACCAAACACTTGAGAGAATAGGCTGTTGGCCTTTAGAAGCTTATTCCCTAATGCCCGTAAACTACGGTTAAAAATCACTCAAGTGAGACCAGAGAATCTCCGGACGAAAAAAAATTTTTGCGTAGGGTCCGTAGGGGTAAATGTCCACAAACGTAACCGAGAACGTGTAAATACTGCAGTTGAGGATGTAACTTCCTTTGGATTGCCAAATTTGTCTGGACTACAAGATACAAATAGAAGATGGAGAGTTGCATGTTTCATCGTTCTTTGATGTTCCTGTAACTCAAAAACGAGTTCGGTGCCCGCCATTTTTTATCAATGCATTGCAATCAGCATATCAACATTCATCTTTTAACCATGTTTTTCAATTAATTCTTTCACATGCGGTTGAGAGCCGTTACATTGTCTAAAATTAAGGTGGTTCTGTGCTGTAGGAACAGTTTTTTAAAACAACTTTGGATGAAGATATCGGGGTCATCAAAATCGTTTTTCGAAGTCCATTCAACTAAAGCAAGAGGCTGTAGTGTTGCTTATTTAACCTCAGTTACTAAAAACACGATAACTTACAAGGAAACAAACAAAACATTCTGAAAGCCACGCTCCATTAAAACATTGAAGCTGAAAAAAGAAAAAAAGGAAAACAAGAGGCTTGGGCGCCATTTCGAGGATTTATAGTATCTCCTTGAACCTTGACCTCCAAAAGAACTTGAAGGTCAAAGTTCAGGTCATCATGGCTTCAACTATGCTCAAGTTGAGGGTGTATAAATCTAACTCGATACCGCAGTTTCCGACGAGTCGGCGACAAGGCATACTAAGGTCATTGGGCTGACAAGTTGAAAACATACAGCTCAGTAAAGAGACCTTTTCCAAATCCAAAAGGATAAATAGGACTTGCATGAACTAAGCGGGTAGTTTCTTTTATGACATTGTTTCAGGAGTAATTCCACTTTTTTTTTTGGATAAAATTTTTCGCTCTAGTTCATTCAGGTTTCTTCTTTTATAACTGATTTAAAGTGTTGTAACGGTTTTCCACCCTGATAATTATCAAGCAATTTGTGCGGATTACCAAGGTGCTTGGAAATTCTCTAACGAGGGAAAACTTTGACCAGACTTGAATCCGTGTAATCTCGCTGTGGTCTTACAACAAATATTTGCGACGTATCAAAAGTTTTCTCAATTTTGGAGTTCAATTTTTTCAACAACTAGCCAGCTAAATATCATTGAGGTTTGTGCGATTGCGTGTGATCGGAACACCTACTCTTGCGTAGGCTCTCTCTCTGCCTTGATCCGAATCCCGAGCAGTGCACTTTCGCTTCTGGGACATGGTAGGCAATGGGAATTGTTTGTTATCTTTGCAAAGATTGATCCACTGAATCTTAACGTAAGAGTCTTATCGATACATCGACTATTGGATGGAATGAGAAGGAAAACTTCCCAGCACGGGTTATTGTTTTCCAGATTGCATATGAATAATTATATTTTGATCTCTATATCAATTGCAATTTCTCGAAGTTTAACACTCCACAGCAAACGACATTTTGAGCTAACTCATCACAAGAACAACAACAAAAATACGGCAGCACTCGCTAAACTTCAGGTAAACTAATTATATTTTCTCTACATCAATTGTAATTACTTGAAGTTTATCAAAGGTTTATAATTCCTTCGCAATGACACCTAAGCAAATCTTGAGTTTTGAATATTTTCAAAGAATTATCCGGAATACTGACTAGTGGACTCTGGTCGACTTGGTCAATAACGCCTGCAAAAGAAGAGAGAATTTTATAGCTGTTAATTAAGGACTGACAAAACTCACGCAACAAATTCTAAATACTTTCAGTGGTCGTCAGAGTGTTGTTTACTGCACAGTTTTTTATTTTACAAACCCTTTTACAGTTTCCCCCACCTACACATTTCTTTGTCAGATGAAAGATTTTCCCTTCGGATTTTCCTAGATTTCAATCAATATCCGCCATTGTACTCTGATCGGAAATAGCTCTTCCGATTCCATTGAATACCAGTAATTACAACAATAAAACTGAGTTCATTCATTCAAAGGAAACACAAGCTGTTTGCCACGAATTCGCACTCCGCCGGCGTGAATCCCGTACATCTTGAGTTGATCACGCGATACTACTCATTTATTAATCTATATATCTTTCACTGCCTCTTATTCTTTTGTTTGTTTGTTTGTTTGTTTGTTTTAATTTTTTTCCAGATTTCTGTGGGTTCTCTAATATAGTGGAGAGAAATATCAAAATAAAACCGCATTTTATACTTGGGCGACATAGATAAGTACTGTGCCATCGATTAAGGTACCGATTCTATGTAAGAAATCTCTCTACCATTCCTCTCCCTTAGAAATATTTCACCACGAGATACTTCCACCTTTTCCAAGCTGATATGAGGTAAGACTTCACAAAACAGCTAGGAATTTGAAAACGCTAAACATTCTAATCAATTGTCTTTAAAAATACAACACGACGTGAATTTTCTTTTAGGGCTCAAAAACCAAGTACTGCTATGTACTCATAAGTTAGTGTATTACCTGATACAACTTAACGTGAAGAACAGTTCCGAAACCTGACCCAGCGAAGTCTTTTACACATTTGGTTATAGCTTCGCTTAGGAAACTTTCTTCTCCGTAATTCTCTGAGGTCGAAAGAGGTTTCGTGATTCAGTTCTTGACTTACTGAAGCTTCTTGCTCGAGGCATAAAGCCAATAGAACAAAAGAAGCGAGGAAACAAAGGACGATAAATTTATATTGGAACATCTTCTGTTTGGCCTCGGGTGTAACGAAACTTGTTCGACTACGCTGATGATTTGAGTAACTCCTGCAGTCCCATTAAATAGCTTGTTTCAGGACAGCCTGTGAAAACACAGCTGCCAAGTGCTATTTATTTTTTTTCTTCTTCAAACACTGTCATTGGAAAACGAAAGCGTCTTTTCAAGATGAAAAGCACTAAAACGGTTAAAATAACTAATTTATAATTTACTCGGTAGATCCGACCGTCAATTAATAGCAACATTGTTAAAACACAAGTTTCCTTTAATTTAAAAGGTTTTACCACTCGTTTTTTACAAGTGGCAGGCCGGATATTGTCATGTGTTCAATTTTTACCTGAAATTATCCCATACGGCGCTAAAGTGGTTCTTAAATTTACATTGACTTCTTACTATTTTTTTTATCGTGTGTAGTGATCTCCATTTCGTAGCTGTAGGAAAGAACAACGTCTGGGCTCCAGTTGCTCAAATTGCTATCAGCGGATTAGTTTTCATAAATGCTCTGCGCTATCCGCCGAATAAAGATTTATATCAAGGATAGGGTTATCCACCCTTCGAATATCCAGGGCCTGATGGATAATCGAATAGCGAACAGTAGGAGTTCTATAGGACACATTTCTAGAGCAAGTTGTGACTCAAGTGGTGAAGTAAGTTTATTACTTTGTCAGGTAATATCCTTCCCAAGCCACCCCCTCGATTAAGTGATAGCGTGGGGTTGACCTGACCTGGGGAGACTTAAAAAGGTTTCGCCATTTTAAACACTCAGTAGTTCTGTGGTGGATAGATTATACTAGAAATATTGCTAAATTTACTTTGTGTGAACAAGAGCCTGGAAGATCCCTTAAGCTAGCCAACTTTTGTATTACTTCCTGTCTCTTAATGACTCAAAAACCTAAGCGAAAAACTATCGAATTGTTCGTAGCAAAGAAGTCTAACCGTCCACCAGCTGTAATTTGATAACATATGCGCTGGAATAGCAAACTTCCGCACACAGGTGCAAAATTAAAACCACAAGGCATAAGACTGCAAATCTAAAGAACCCAAAAAATCACCATGTTCTATAAACTCAAATCACCTTTTTTTTCACTGCACTTGTAAAAGCTTTCTAAATAGTCCGTGTTCGTGTATCTGTGTATCTATTATTATTGTTTGTTACACTGCTGCACTAAGTTACCTCGAACTTTAATGATCTTAAATCACTTTTATTTCGAGGAAATTAATCTTTTTACAAAGTGTTCCGGATGATTATTTCCGCTCACGAAAATTAGACATAGCAAGGTGGTTTAGGAAAGTTTGGCAAGATTTACTTAGGGCGCCGGCCTGAAAGCAACTCAAGTTTCTTGATTGCTGTACAAATACCGATTCCAAAAGGGTCCTTATCCGATCGGGACAGTTTAAAGTATGAATATGGCGAAACAAATTTACAGGGTCGTCCAAACGACTCTGGTGCCATTTTGACACGAACACTGCCTTTGGTGAAGTGTTGTTCTTTGTCTGTCAGTTCTTAACCGTCTCCCTCGGTGTCTATTGAGTGGCGTCAGTCTCAGTTTTCACCCGTCTCCTTCCCATTTCTTTCGTAATACATTATGACATCCATTTAAGTGTTATTCAGACATGATTCAATTCAAAACCGCTTTTAATAGCAGAAAACCATAATTCATTAGTTTAACGAAACAGAAGAACATCAAAGCTCACCGCAATAAAGGCAAAAGCAAAAAAAGTACGAGTACGTAAGTAGAACGATTCTTTACTGGTGAATAATAATCAGTAGCCTTAATTGGTTTCAATCCTCGTCTTAGAACCAGACCTGCTGCCCCAGTAAAATTTAGTGAAATAAAACATAATATGTGATGTGGTAATAATTCTGCTGTTGAAGCAGAAAAAGTTAACCTCCAGGATTGCGTGTTTTACAGAACTAAACCAGAATATGATACAAATATCACGATTCCTTTTGTCCCTCATTTCCATTTTAAAAACAATTATATCGAATTGACTAAGTTGTAGGAAGTACCAGTTATCAAATGAACTATCGTAGTAAGAAGGCTGTAATGATGTCCACCCGAATTGATCTACTTATAGAAAATCCAGTCCTTTTCAGAAGTTTAGCAAAAGCAGATTGAAGGTTTGGGGGGAGGGGAGGTTAGGTAGTCCAACGTTGTTGACAGAGAGTCATGTTTTAAAGTTATTTACATCGTAAAAATATAATTTGAAATTTATGTCGCAGTTCGCTCTAAGGTGGAACGTGTTCCTAAATTAATCAAAATGGCTACTGAGTCAAGAGAGACGTGAGGCACAGACCCGCATATTCATGTCACGTAGTGTTGGACTGTACGTCACCTAACTTAGCCATGACAATATGTTTGATTCAGGGTCGTGTTCTACACCTACTGATGTCAAAATTCGACTCCTGTGACGAGGGAAAGAATAATTTTATATTTTCTACTCTTTTCGACGCTTTGTGATTGGTCAAGAAACTCGCCCTACTTCCCCAGCCAGTCAAATGCAAGTCTAAAATAGAGCGAAAATTATCCCCTTCATTCCCTATGACTGCTGTAAGTTTTACGTCTCCTCAGAGCGTGCTTTTCAGCGGATTTCTGTCCAGTTACGAGTGGGCCGAAAACTCGAGAAAAATTATTAGTTTCGCTTCCAAAATGCACCGCGCAGTAAAACTGAATATCTCAACTGTTTTCTCGAGATAACCAAATAGATATCTGTGCATATTATCAAAGTGTCGGCTTAGAATCTGTAGACACATGGAGAAGAAGTTAACCAGTCCATTGAATAAATCTTAAGCGGAAGATAAGCCTGTATCGCTCACAAAGAAATCAGAAACTGAAATAGATTGTAACAATTTATTTTTTAATCAGTAACGTCTGGATTACTAGGAGAAAAGTTAGCTTAACATAAGATTGAGAAATGGCAACCTTACTTCTTAGTTGTTTCACACTCATTTTATCGCTTTACATAATTATCATTATTTGAGACAGCATTCTATTTTACATTTAAGCATATATTATTCAATTCATACTCTACTACTCATGTGTTATATTTCTCCAAATGTTCTATATCCATACTTCTTTGCGGCAGAAAAAGTCTTTAGTTATTCATAGTAGTCAGCATCTTGAAGTACGCTGTTGTCTGTACTGTCTGAACGAGCCTGTTGTAAAATAATATAAAAGCACGTTAGTATTAATAGTAATCCCGGCATGTTTAATCGTTCCAAATATCTAAAAAAGTTCCTAACACCAAATGTTATTGTGACCGTTTTGCTCTCACTTCTTAATTCATGGCAGGAAGGTCTGCGGTTTGCGATAACTGCACCTACGTTACTTTTTATCTAATTGGTATGCTTCGCAATGTTCGCGAAATTTCTCATCCCACGCAGAGCATTCACGATAAATAAATTTCAAGTTTTTCTTGTTAACCAAAGAAGACCTACTTGTCTGCTGTCATAGCTGCGTTTCTTTCCATTGAAGCAGTTCGAGTTTCTTCGAGTCCAAACAAGACAGTTTGGATCAAACATGCTCCTCAGCTGCTGCCGTTGACGCCACTCCTTAACTCTGTCAGCAACGTAGTCTTGAGATTCATCTTCGAAGTCTTTAAACTTCTCATACTCTTCTCCTCGAGATGTAGCCAAGAATAAAAGTACCGTGGCCAGAGGCAGCACAAAAAGTGTCTTCATTTTACTTGTGTGTATTTTGTTATACGACTCAGTGGGAATTGAGGCGTGTGAGGCGGCCGCGGATCTAAAATGAGGACGGTGATTTGCCGAAGAAGTTTTATAACTGATTCGTTGTTTTAACCCCGCCCTAAACGACCATAGGGGCTTTGAACACCTTAATGTGGCAGTTCTAATAACGACTAGTGCTCTGAGTAATTAAATTCAATCAAAAGCTTTGTGGTTTTTTTCTTTTTTTTTTTTTTGAATAGAAAATCGCTGTGGCCAAACAGTTTCGACTTCCTTTATTCTTTGCAGTTTTTCGACTAATTGGAAATTTAATCCAAGCAGATGCTGCACAGATTTCATTGAAGACGCCTTTTCTTCTTTATTCACCGTTTGGGAGGTTTCTAAGTTGTTTTTCAACCAGACGTTTCGTCTATTTTGATGATTTTCAGGAAACGAAACGAACCATAATAAATTCAAGCTTCCTTTTTCGGTTTTTTTCGATAAGTTAATTTAACATCTGTTTATAAGATGAGCGAGTAATTAGTGACCAAAGTGAATTGACATTGTACGACCTCCCTGAATAGCAATATTCTCTCCGCTTGATACAAAGTAAACACTTTGAATTTGTATTTCTTTCTTTTATTAACCTAAGCACTCTGAAGAAATGTTTTGCTTTTATAAATTGCCGCAAGCAATATAATTAAATCGGCTACAGCCAAAAGGACGTTTTTTCGCTTTTGAAGACCGAAAAGCAACCCTCTGTGTAGCAATTCTAGTTTCTTTTTGAAATACATATACTATGCGTCTCGTGCAGGGAAGTTTTGAATCAGCCGAACACATCTGTGGATATGGATTCGGCAATGGCTCCTTGTTTTTAACTTTCTAAACCAAATTCAAAACCTTTCGTACATTAAAATTCCCTATTTCATTCACACAAACGGTTCTGTCATCCTAAACACACTAAGAAGAACTATCTTTAGAAAGTTGGCTCAACTGTAACTCAGTTTGCGAACAAAATGCACTGAAAATAAGCAAACATCTAACAAAGGCTTACTGGGACAAAAATTGACATTAATTATTCTGCCTAATGACTTAAACCTACAGGAACACACCAGAAAGATATAGACTGTTTCTCCAGATGTTTCTCCTTCATGACAAGGTCATCTAAACAAGTTCAGGTTGCTTATTGTTCGAACGGCAAGGTACGTTAATACCAGCGAAATGGTGGCTCTGTGTAATACACCGCTCAGGTGAAGTCAGCTCAAAACTGTCTATTTGAAGTGAAACTTTAGCTGCACCGTGGAGTTTTCTGTCTTAAAAAATGTTCTACTAGACAGGATATTATCTTTAATTAGTATATACCACATAGATGAACATTACTTTTCGCGTGCGCTGATTGGCGATTTTCGAAGTGGTCAGCAAGAACTGCTCACCTCCGAAGAAACAAAATTGCGCGTCAAGAGTTTGATTTCCAACTATTTTACAGTATATTGACAGAAATAAACTCATTCCTTCGGTTTTTGCGATACATATATACTAAAACAATTGTTCACGTCAGTGTCGGGGAAAGCGGTGGATATTTACCAAGTCGCGAACCCACGACTATTCACCTCCACGTCGGGGAATAATTTTTTATTGTACCAAGTTTATTTGGTGAGTGAAAACCTCAACATAATTACAACGAAAACCTTAATTTTTGTCTTACAGAGACAAAAATGAATAACCTTTCCATAAGGGTTGACATTCTGGTAAACAGAAATGGAGTTTTTACAACAAAGAGCTGAGATTTACAGGTTTGATTGTCACACTACACTGAGAGCCCGTTAGGGCCCAATCACATTCTCTAGATATACTTTCGCGTACCACCTGGTAAAAAAAAAAGGAAAAAAGTAACGACCGATATCATCTACAGAATTTAAAATTCAACCTCACTGTAAGAGAACATGCTCATGAAAGCAGCGCTGATTTAAAAATATTGCACTTGGTCAGAAAAGAAAGCAAACGGTGACAATGCAAGCATATTTAGTGTCAGTGGGTGATCTTTTAACGTAGAACTTCCTTTTTCAGAACTTTAATTGCTTTCCACCCTCGCTTCGAGGCATTTTCTTGATGAATTATTTTAATTGCTTTAACCGAAGAATGACATGGAGTTTTCTTCGTCATCAAAAGATTTCTATCATAGCTACTTGGCTGCAATGGATAACAAATCTTCAATTGGTTTTTTCGAGGAAGATTGAAAACACACAAAAAAAATATTTGCTTTGTGTAGTGGCGGAGATTTCGCAGCTGTTTCTGCCATGTCCATCACGGATGATCTTTGTCACAAGGGGAAATAGTCAAATAGTTGTATCAACAACAGAACCTGTTACCAACTGGGCACGGTCTAAACTGAACATGAACTTCAGACTAAAGCTTAATCAACCGAAGAAAATCGGTACACCTTGAGATTATGGTCTTGTGTTATGTATTTTCTTTTTAGAGAGCAAAGATACAACCTCTACTGCCCATGTAATAAGTGCAGTTAGACCATAATGAAGTGTACTAAGGTAGTTAATGACAAACATCCTTTCATTCATGAAAAACTTAACTGTTCCGCTTAAACCGAAGAGCTTTGGAAAATAATCAACGTTAATCGCGAATGAATAGAGTTAACGGGCTACGAAAACGACCAAAGACAAAATTTGGCCTTTCCATAAACTTCGCAACATAGAAGTGAAAACGACGGTCAACCGTGAACATCTGTTCTCAAAATCCCACTTAAGCAGAGAGATTGATTTCTCAAGGAAAAAGAAATGACTCAATGTAGCTATTGATCACAGAGGTGGGACACCGCAATTTTTACTAAATTTTCGGTTGTAATTGAATTTCCTCATTTGAATTCTACCTCAATCGACAATACGGAGCCTTTATTGTCTCTATAATTAGCTGAATCATAGATATTGGCTTGTACAAAGCAGCTTGTCAACTCATAATCGGTTTGAAACAGTTAGAATAAATAATGTGAAGTTGAGAAAACGGAGCACTTTTTTACTTTGAATCAAAGTTCTACGCCCAATTTGAGAAAGTTTTGAGAACATCGATCAAGCATACGCTTTGGAATTACTCTAAATCGTTTCGATCTTTATATATATATTTTATTTTATCAATGCCTTTTATGACAGAAAAATTGAGTAAAATTTATTAGAAAGGTCGAGATTTATGTGCCTAACAATGACGTGTAAAGGATCCGATGGCTTTACTCTGCACGGCCTTTAATTGATGGTCTACATGAAACGCGACATATTTGCCTCTCTTCATAGCTGGCGTGTTTTAAGTTCAGAGGCAAACTCGTCCATTTTACAAATAGTCTAAAGCTTCAGATTGAAAATATTAGTCTTTTTTCCAGAAAATCAGCTGAAAAAGGCAACGATATCGCATATATTGTATGAGGCTAAAACCTGCGATTTAAAGTAAGAAATGAATCGGAGGAATTTGCGCTCCCCTCCCCTTACGGGTACGAGCTCCAGAGAGGGGCACAGTAGAAGCCAATAGAATGTGAAATGTTCTGGATCCTTCCATCCTTCAGAAAATTGTGTACTGGTACCTGCTGGCTCATGGCAAATGATTTGCATCACAACCGATGGAGATTAAGAGTGCAAGTTAACCAAACGAAATTGAGCATTCAAGGGATTTTCTTTCACGTTCTTATCACGGATGAAAAGCGTGGAAATGAGAACTTGGACGATACCCCTTGCAATATTACCAGGCGATTATGATTAACCTTTAAATCAAGAGAAAAAAATGGCAAAATTGCTCAGTGTGGAATCTTTCCCCCTGTATATTTACAATCGGGTGTTATGAATTAAATTAGGTTGTATTTCTCAAATAGCACTTAAAAGACTGAGAAGACGAGCTGTTCTTGCTTAGTAGAAGCATTGATTCCATTGAGCCGGTCGTAAGTACAGACCGACGTCAAATTTCAAACTGAGGCTTATATAGTAAAAACAAAGTAATATGGAGATTTGAAAGTTTTATCTCCAATGACTATATTCAAATGAGGGAAAGGAGAGAGATGTTGTAAAAAGGATATTTCTTACATTGCTCTCGGTTTTCCTAATTGACATTAGGGTCTTCATCTGAAGACTGTTTAGGGTAGTTCGCATTGAAAACTTGGCTAGCGATTTATATAAGACCCTCATTTAACAAAAAAATGGTTTTGTTTAACCCTCATTTTAAAGTTGACACATAGGGTAGCACGTGTCCGAAGTTGTATTTTTGTTGTATAGAAAGATATGTTACGTAATTACACCAATTTTGATTGTTTAAAAGAAGTGGACATTTTGAAAGTGTCCAAAAATGGCATTACTATCACCACTTGTGGATGATTTTCAGAAAGATCGGTGTCAGCTTGTCATTAAAATGCTACTTCGAAAATTAAAGCCTGAATAACTGAGTCAGGAGAAAAAGACTTTGGGAAAACCAACAAAAATAAACAATCCGTCAAAGCCATAGAGTAAAATGCATTTCTTTTCGCACGCGTCTTTTTCTCTCGTTTGTGGGAGAGTCAATAGATAAAGTTGATACTAGAAAATAAATCAGTATTTCTCTAAAAGTTATTTCTCCCTCTTAAGTATCCATTTGTGCTCCATTGTGTGATATTCGAAATTTTGTAGGAGCTAGGTCTATCATTTATCACATTCGATCTGTCATTCTATCATGTCAGAAGAAGACTCAACCGATGACACAATGTTGTAATAGAAATGGGTCTCGCCCAGTTGATTAAAATCGAGATATGGATTGTCTTTCATCATTAATTCTTCTAGTGATACCATCATTTGTTCAAATGTGGGTCTTTTTCTGGGATCCTCTTGCCAGCAATTCAACATGAGTGAATATCTAATGGAGGAGAAACGACAATATGTCACAAACAGTGAGAGGGGACAAGGAAGGGTTCAATCAGATGCGAAATCAGTATAAACAGTATAAACACCCGCTTCCCTTCCCCTCCTGAATCTTTTTTAGTTAAACCTACGCTCTCAACATGATACTTATACATCCTAGAAAATTTGAGTAAAAAATTGTACACTGGAAAATCTGGTTAAATACATACAATTCCTCTGAGCAGCTCTGAGGTCTTTCCAAACGATATCCAGTTTTGAGGAGACTGCTTAATTCGCTGTTTTTGATGCCTGGATACGGTGTACCACCTGAAAGCAAACATGGTATAGTGAGGATTTGCTCGATGAACTCGTTTCCTCTTTTTTCGTGGAAGAAATAGGAATATAACTGAGCCATGGAAATTTTCGGGTTACCCATTTCTTTTGTGTTCTAAACATCAAAATCATAGGTAAAGAGTTCTCATTTTCTTTGCACCTACACGACGCATATTCTGATTATTATAAGCCGGGCTGATGGAGTGAACTAATTAGCTCGGCTCTGAGGGAAAACTCAGAACGATATAAATATCAATCAAAACGAAGTGTGGTGTGCAAAGAGAAAATGTCATTTAAACGTGTTCTTCTCACCTAATGTGGATATTTCCCAAAGAAGAATGCCATAGGACCAACTAAAATATACAAAAACAACATGCATGAGATCAAGGAAATAATAGACACTTTATCGTATATTTAAAATTTTCAACTTTTCACCTGGTAGAAGTCCATGTTAATTTGGAGCATGTGGTCAGGACGTAGAAAGTATAAAATAATTGGAACTAGTGTATATTAAACTTATTTTCATGTTTAATGCAGAAGTCTCCTTCAGCTCAGTGTTAGAATATCCAAAGTCAAAGTTGGATCATAATTGACACCAGGTGTCGGGAATATTCAGAAGTAGGCACAATTATGACTGTCTTAATGATCAGATATAAGCCGATTATCCCCAACCAAATTAGAGAGAATATACTGAAATTTTTTTTAGCGATGTCAAATTAAGAACAACTTTCCTTCAAAGATTAAAAAGGCCGGTCCAATTCACTTTCTCAAGGAAAAAAAAGGTGAGAATTACTACCTTTCGCTCTCTTCATTAGGAGTGAAATTTGTAACTGAAATAGGAGATGTGACATCTATTTTAATTTTTGATGAAGCAAGAAAGTTTTGATAGAGGCTTTCTCCGTCAGGCATGAAGAGGTTTGGCAGAGCTCCCCATAAGTAATATTCAATCTTAATCATGATCGTTGCATACCTAAGAAAATGTCTTTGGGCAAGAAGAGATTGATTTGACGTGATTGACCTACAAACGTCGTTTTCCTTCTTTTACCAATGAAAGCATTTATAACGTTGATTCTGCCCAACTAATTATGCAGATTAAATCTATTTGTTTGTTACAGAAAAAAAGCTCACACATCGCTCCTTGTGGTGTAGATGCTATCTTTTAGCGCTTCAGGTGCCATCCATTTCACTGGAAGCTTTTTCTGCCTTTCCACCTTGTACAAATCAGAGTGGCGCATCAAGCCGAAATCAGCAATTTTGACAAGTTTATCTTCTCCAACGAGAATGTTACGAGCCGCCAAATCTCGATGAATGAATCCCATAGCTGATAGGTAACTCTGTAGGGATAGAAAAGGAAGATTAGCAGCACTGAAACAAACCGCCATTAACTGAAAAAGGTCTGCAAAGGTGTACAGAGATAGCTGAATAGTTAACCTAGACAATCTGGTAAGTGACTGTAAGCCAATCCTCTATACTTAACTTAGTATGAAAGCAGCAAAAACAACAGATCTCCATTCAATATAGATGGTCTTGACATAGCACAGCTGATACTGCACCAAACTGATATCTATGTGAAACATCATGGAGATCGATCGAATTGTTAGTTTGTTTTCTTTTTTTCCTGGATGGGGGTGGTGGGGAAGGTAAATTTGTCCCGCATGTATTGACTATTCCTTATTGCTCACCATCCCTCGAGCTATCTGCCATGCAAAGCTAAGCATATCTTTAGCAATCGTATCTGATGCTTCGTAAGTGGTATCATTAGAACTGCTTTCTTGGAAGTCGTCAACCACGCTGTTTACATTTATGGGTGCATCACAAGGCTGATGACACTCCTGCCTTAAGAGAGGTTTCAATTCCAAACCACTATCTTCTCTCTCCTTTTGGTCCAAGCCAATTTTCTCACTTGGTAACTCTTTTATATTTCCTAAAATTTCCTCTTTCAAATATTTTGGTTCAAAATCTCCCTTGTCATCATTTGTATATCGGATTTCATCGTTTTCTTTTTCATCCTGTGTTATTTCTTTTGGATCACTCTTATATCGTTCTTCTTCTGCGTGTATTTTCTCCAAGTTACTCGAGGTTTTCCCAACAGATGGCTCTTCTTGTGATACTTTAGTTTCATTAGAAACATTTGATGTCAGACGTTCAGTGCTTTGAAGCTGTGGGAACTTCACGGGGTCTATCTTTCGATATAAGGAAAATAAGAAATGATTCACAATAATGCTGGTAACAATTATGATATAATTAATTTAATTCATTATATTTACGATCCATTTTCAGTAGTATCTCCGATAAGAAGGAAAACCCTAATAGGATGTTGAGACATTCAAGTTCGTTTTCAGCAATCCTAACATGACAAAAATATACTCTGTATTTGCTTATTAATTTAACCCCTAAAAATTTTCAAGCGCAATAACAAAGACACATTTTATTTTCAATCAAGATGATCACTCGTCAAGGATCACCCCACGTCAGGTTGTTATAGTACTGAAAGCTAATTTTCAAAATGGCTATCGAGCGATTGTTAATGTTTCTGAAAGACAAAATAAAAAAAAATACAATTCCTCTGATTATCACATAAGTAATCATAGTGAGTCAACTAATAGGAAAAATGGTAAGTAAAGATACAGTCCCATTTAAATGAACAAACAGTTAAGAACAAACATGAAGGGATCATATTTGGAAGTTAGCACAGCTGGGTAGTGATGGTTTATCTCTTTTGTCCTCCTTACTTGATATCTCTTCTCCCTGAGCCAGGTTAGCAAATCTCCATTTGGAACATACTCCAACAACAGAAGGAAAGGTTCAGATCTGGTCCAGAAACCAATCATGCGAAGGACATTCACATGGCAGCCGATCTGCTTCATGAGATCAATTTCCTCCAAAAAAAGCTCTTTATCTTGTTCGTTTGCCAATGCTATAGAAAAGTAATTTCAATGATTAAAAATCATTGATTCTAATTATTTCCATTGTTTATCAGCCGTGCATGTCATTCACTTCGACTCACGTTTAAAGAAACGCTACAAAAACCATGTAAAGTTGGTGATAGATTTCGATTTACCTCGCCCATTGAACATCTACATTTCTGATTACTTGCTTCTCAAGTAATACTGTATAAATTTGATAAAAATTCATGTAGCTTGAAAATTTGTAAACCACCTAATTTTCCCCTTTGCCATGTAATCGTGAACAAAACTGAAACAAAGGAAATGAACGTGAAAACTTATAAGAAAAACGTAAACAAAGAAAACATGTATACCTAAAAAGGAATAAAAGGAAAAATTGTAGAAAAAATGTAAGCTTCAATGATCCAAAGCAAAGCAAAGTTTCCTAACCACTCAGAACTTTAACAGCAATAACTTTTCCCTCCTTGAATGGCACGCGCTTCTCTCGAATGCCGTGATAGAAAACTTCCACTCCTGGGGATTCCCTTAGCACTCCTTTATGAACTTTTCCAAATGCTCCTCGGCCCAGTTCTTCGAGCAAAGTCACCTGCTCAGGCCAAACTTCCAAATATTGAAGAGTTGTGATGTCTGACTTGGACCTGAATAGATGCACTGATATCAGTCGAATGCACTGATTCATTCACGACAGACATGAGTATTTAAAGCCATAAGAGTGAAATATTTTATAATTGTAACTGACTAGGTCATTTATAATAGTTTAAGTCAAACACTTTTCAAAACAGGAGGAAGCAAAAAAAGGCAAAAACAAAACAAACAAACGAAGAAAAAAGTTGGACTTCAAGGCTAAAAAGACGCAGCTGACCTCCCGTGAAATAGCAATGTCGAGAACGTGTTTTCTAACTTATGTGCCTTGAAATTTATTTCCTCACCTTTTTTTCCTCGCAGTGTTTAGTCTTCTGATCTTTTTTCTTCTGTGGCAGCTGAACATCACTAAAATTATTAGGAACACGGAGATACATCCCAAGATAATACCAATTATCGGCCAGCCCATAAAACCTGCAAGTTGGGAAGATCGTTAGATAGTGAATAGCTATTTGTTTTGTAATTTACCTCTGAGGTGATAATTATTAAAAAATTAAAAATAACCGGTAGAGGTCTAATATAAGAAAGTTCAGGCAGTTTCCTATTTCTCCCTTAATGAGTAAGATCTATCGAGTTCGTAGTTAGAACTCTTTAGTATCAGTGGAACGAGACACAAGTGCTCAACGGTGTACACCACCACCTAAGTAATCGTTCCCTTCTACCCAGAGGCTATTCCTGTTGTTAGAGCTCCATGAGCTCCACTTGCGACTAAGAACTTGCAGGCAAGAAAGATCAGTACAACGGGAAGAAGATGGTTCAAGCCAAAGTCTGTGATTTGAAGAACAATTGGATGGAAAAAGAAAGCTACAGGTTGCTGCAGATACAAGATATGTTAAGAAGTTTCTCAGTGAACTCAAGGCTGTGTAGGTTTCAACCGCTAGAGGAGTCTGTCTTCTCATTGACCTTGATGCACAGACCTTGATCGAAGAACCAGAAGATATCATTGAGAGATGGGCATAGCATTTCAATTTTTAACTCAACTATTTGTGGAAAGATTTGCGACGCTGGCATTGATAAACTACTCCAAAGTTCAGTAATCATGGAGCTTGACTACATGCCAACAGTTGCTAAAACAACCAAGGCAATTCACCAACTTTCAAGCGACAAAATTCTGGGTGAGGACGGTATCTCACCAGAATTGAACAAGCATGGTGGAGACGCACTTGTGGCTGCGCTTTCCCGGCTTTTCAAACATCTATGGCTTAAGGAAAAGGTCCCACAAGAATTCAAAGATACTTGATCATTCAACAGTACGAGAACAAAGGAGACAGACCGGTATGTGACAACCATCCAAGCATATCCTTTCTCAGCGTGGTTGTAAGATTCCCCGCCAGTGTGATCGTCAACTGCCTAATGACACAGCTTGATGGCACCTTTCTGTAATGACCAGTAGTGAACTTAACACAACTGCAAACTAATTTATTCACTGTTAAAAAAAAAAACCGTATACAAGTCACGATGGAGGTATGCAGTCAGTTAGGAAAGTTAGGCACCTACAAATCGTAATTTAGCATACTTCCAAAAAGCCGATGTGGCCTTAGGTCGAGGCACCCCTTACATGCACTTTGCATAGAAGAAAACCTCGACCTGTACATGGTGCTCGTTGCCCCTTGCCAGAGAGTTTGACTCTATAAGCCGTGAGGGACTCTGGAAACTCCTCTGAAGATTGGATGTCCACCAAGAGTAGTGAAGATTATCTGCTCATTTTATGATGGCATGATGGCACTTGAATCCGATTTGTTTTTTCCACTTTTGTTTGGCATAGTCCTCTCTATGATGTTCTAGGACGCCCTCAGGGACTGTTGCAAAGATGTCGCGATGAGATTTAGGGCAGACGGCGGCATTTTCTGCCTACAACGCTTCAAAGCTAAGTCGAAGGTCTCACTAATGTTCCTGCCTGAGTCACTCTTTGCAGATGACTGGGCACCCTTGGCTTACTCTGAAGAAGATCTACGAGACATATTAAATGAGTTTGTCACGGCAGCCATTCGTTACGGCCTCACAATGAGCATTATAATAAAGTTCGGATATAACGCGCGCTGTCACTGGCTGAAAGAGCGTGCTCTATCAGAGTATAAAACGTAGAGATGAACTAAAAAAAGTCATGCCATCTTCCAAATTGTACTATGTCCGACTAGTTTCTATGAGAGTACGGAGCATGCTGACGGCACTGTATTGTTCGCTTTGGAAATAAAGTTTGTTTTGAAAATTAAAAGTAATGCATGGGGAATTTAACGGATTCGTGATCATAAAACAAATAGAGAAGCCTTGATTGTACCCTGCTATGTTTAAAGCAATTAGGAAGCGGCAAGAGCACTCAAGAAGTCGGGAGAAACACTTCTTTCTTGCTCTAGCTGCTTCCTGCGTGGTTAACAACGGAACAGAGCACAGTCAAGGCTTCTCTATTTGTTAGTTAAAGAGCCCTAAGCAATGTTTAGATAAGCGATGAAAACCTTTAAGTCGAACAAACGTCTGCTTCCTGGGTGGCTTCCTTTCTCAGAATGCAGACGTTAATAAAAGTCACGTCACGTATTTACAAAGCAAGTGCTGTTTCGGGAAGATTGGACTATCGACTCTGGTCAGACCATGGAATTCAGCTAACCACAAAGGTCGGTATCTACAGAACAGTAGTTCCGACAAAATTGCTGTATACGTGTGAGGCTTGGACATGATATCACTAACACCTCAGACAACTTGATCAGTTTCGTCTCAGATACTTTTGCAAGATCTTTGGCATGTCCTAGAAGGACATGGTACCCAACACCACCGTAATCCCTTTGGGAGGACCCCTCTGTAAAGCACTTTTAGTAAAGTGGGTATCCTCAATAAAGATTTACGTTACCCGCAATTTAGGGGAATCGAAGTACTCCTCATGAAGAGCCAGCTCCGCCGGATGGGCAGGACATCTTATCCGTATGGAAGATAACCGTATTCCAAATGCTATTTCCTATGGAGAAGTATTCAGCGGTTGACGATCTCGTGAAAGCCAATACAAGAGGTATAAGGATGTTCTAAAATCCAGCCTTAAAAACATGCGACCTTCTCACCAACACCTGGCCATTAGCCGTCCAGGGTAGCTATCGACCTGCCATGCTGCTGTTAAGAATTTTGAACTCCATCTCATCAAGCATCTCCAGCATCTCCGTGACCTACCACATCCTGTTGTTGATTACTTCTGCCCAGAATGTTAAAGAGTCTGCCGCTCTCGAATTGGCCTGATCGGCCATTGTAGATAGCACTCCAGTGATCATCAGTAACCATAAGAAAGAGGATTTGTCGAAATCGACTGCTCAGTCCATCCAGAGATGATGGATGGATGGATGGAACATGGATGAGAAATGTGCCTTCGTTTATTGGTAGTAACAGTGTTCATATTTGAGGTAAATGATGAAAAACTTGAACTTTAAGGGAAACACTCACACAGTGGTTCATCGCTCTTCTTTTGTTGTTGTCTTTTTTTAAGATTGTGTTTTTCGAACGCTTTTTCATCTTCTTCAAATCTCCTTTCAAGCCCCGTTGGTTAAAAAGTTTCAAATAGATTTAACTTCATTGCCATATTCTATATACTTGTTTGTATTTTTAATGTCGTCAATTGAATTACTGATGTCAATTTATGCTTTTAAACATGTCGATAAGCGGCACAGTTATCTTGAGCAATCAAGAATCGTGCATTTTAAGTATGATTTACAAATTGATGTTGTTGCTGTCTCTGTTCTTCCCAATCTTTGCAAGGATAAACTTGATACAAAGCAGATTGTAAAGACTCTTACCTGTCTTACCTGGATCGATTTGGGTCTTTTTTCGCCAAGTAGCTGAGAAGTTGCTTTGACCCACATCATTCCAAGCAGACACTGCAAACTCATACTGTGTGTCGCACCGTAATGACCACTGATGGCTAGTTACTGACACTTCACTAATTTCAATCTTATTCCAAGAGGATTTTTCGTGTCTGTAGTAAATAGAGTACTTGGTGAGCGGACATGAGGCATCTTCACTGACAGTCCATGTAAGATTGACTACACAGGTAGACATTTCCAGCTTTGTGATAACAGGGGGAATTGGTTTGTCTGTTAAAAATAAAGAAAGCAGAAAGACAAGCAACCTGAGAGAAGAACTCAGAAGTAAAGGTTTTTCACCAAAAAGACATCGTCAGTGAATTACTCGTCCATAAACTAAAAAGAAGAGTATTTAGCAGCAGATAAAGGCAACTTTAAGCAAAGAACCAGACGGGGATACAAGCGCGATTTCCAATACATGAAAGTTTTTAAAGATACTCAAGAATAGGGATAATGCCACTGATAATTTTTTTAACTCTCTACTTACTGCTGCTAATTTATTCAATTTTTTCCAGTAACAAATCTCTTTCATCCGAAACAAACATTCTCACCGTCACGAAAATTCTAAAAGCATTGTTAACTGTCTTACGTTCAGCGTATATGGCCTCTATCACCTTACTGACATTTTTAAGATCTGATACTGATAAGATGAAAACGAAATTGAATATTTATCACATAATCTAAGCAAGGCAGTCACGTGTAACGCACGATTTCCCCTAAGGCTCCATATGTCCATTACCTCCACCAGTGGTTAGTTTCCAGACCCTGCTGTCCTTCAGAGACGACTCTCCGTTTGAATTCCACGCTGTCATTGCAATCTGGTATGCTGTCCGACAGAAAAGCTGAAGATGGTACGTGGTTGAGTTCTTTGGTAGCATTCGAGGCGATGTTGACGTCCAATTGATAGCGCTGTTTTTATAGTATATGCTGTAAGCGTGCACTGGGCACTGTCCCTGTAGAGGGGGCATCCACTTCACCAACACAATGGAACTCTTTACTTGATTTGTGTATTTGTCTATAACTGGGAAACCTGTCACGTGGATTGCAAATATTAGTAGAAAAAGTTGTTTTGTGATTTTGTGGATAGATGAAGACTTGCGGTAAGTGCTTAATAGTAACTACTCTGGACCTTTCCTGTGATCGAGAATATACAATAGAACATTTGTAACCTAGTACACACCTCTAAGAGCGTCGACATTATCATCAGTCACTGAAGAGTTTAGAAAATACAGATCCATCACCGATCCGTATAACTGAAAAGTTCTGTTGCGCCAACCATCAGGCAAGTTTCCTATGGTACATGTCGGTGCTCCGGAGAAATAATCAATTCTTTGCCAAAGTGATGCATCTTTCTGCTTCTTTCCGTTGATGTAGAGGATGAGGTTACGATCTTCTTCCCTGAATGTTATAGCAAGGTGTGTCCAAGTGTTATATGCGATTTTTCCGTTGCTTTTTAAGAGGTCGCTGCGATCGGTGTATAGAATCACTGTCAAGCGGATCACTTGGTCCTGAACGTACAAGTAGAAACCATTTTTTTTGTTTCTTTTGTCCGCATAAAACGTTTGATTGGTCAAGCCATCCGGAGCAAACTTAAACCAAAGGGAGAAGGTAAAACTTTCATCATCGAGGGCCAAACAAGGAGCTTTTACGGAGGTGGCATTGGTTCCTCTGTGGAAACTAAGCGACCTGCTTTCGGAGCATCGATCATTCGTAAATTCCGAGTCTTTGTACCTGAAAAATAACTCAACTTTATGAACCTGGAAAAAGAACCTTTAAGTTAAAGTGTTAGTGTCAGGAACTCTCTCTCTCTTGCTTTCCATCACTTAATATATTGTCAAAGTTAAACCAACGGCGTTGCTCTAATATGTGTTTCCAGGCCAGCTCTGATAATTACACACCTGGCTGCATCTATTGCATTCTAGAAACTGAGAGCTCAGATATCCAAGCGGTCGTTCTTGACAATAAAACAGGCAGACGTAATTCGCCTTATCATTTAAAAGAAATTAGATTTTCGACTTTCTTAGGCGATTAGTTGAGTATCGAAACAAAGAAGCTAGTTTCGAAAAGTTGAAATCAACTGATTTTCCTAACTTCTCACCGACACGAAGGATATGTCAAAGAATCCAAACATTTGACTGAAAAGAACCTCCTAGAAATTAGAAAAGTTCTCATTGACTAATAAAAGAGCAAAGGAGTAAAAATCTTTTTTTAAAATGGGAAGCCAGGATGGATTTCCAGCAATTGCTGTAAAGCATAGCGGTTGCAGCGAGTGCAGTAAATTAACAACTCGAAGTATACGTAGGGTAATTAATAATCATCAACTGAGTTGATAACGTAAATTGGCCACCGCGGTAAAGAGTTTAAAACTCCTGTTATACTCTCCCACCGACGCAGTTTGAAACTCCTGTTATACTCCCCCACCGACGCAGTTTAAAACTCCTGTTATACTCCCCCACGGACGCAGTTTAAAACTCCTGTTATACTCCCCCACCGACGCAGTTTAAAACTCCTGTTATACTCCCCCACCGACGCAGTTTAAAACTCCTGTTATATTCTCCCACCGACGCAGTTTGAAACTCCTGTTATACTCCCCCACCGACGCAGTTTAAAACTCCTGTTATACTCCCCCACCGACGCAGTTTAAAACTCCTGTTATACTCCCCCACCGACGCAGTTTAAAACTCCTGTTATATTCTCCCATCGACGCAGTTTGAAACTCCTGTTATACTCTCCCAGCGACACAGTTTAAAACTCCTGTTATACTCCCCCACCGACGCAGTTTAAAACTCCTGTTATACTCCCCCACCGACGCAGTTTAAAACTCCTGTTATACTCTCCCACCGACACAGCTCCACAGTTTCTTTAAAAACTTACTCCCATTGAACTACAGTGTCAAGAGAGTCGAAAGCTAATTTTGGAAGGACATTTATTTTATTAAATTAACCCTCTTATAGAGAACCTAGAGGCGCATTACTTGCGCAAAATCGCGGTGTGGGTTAGACCTCGTGTAAGCAATCGGCAGATTGGGTTTATATTTACTAATAACATCAATGATACTCACCCAATGTCTTCTTCACTTCCATTTAAAGGCCAGTAAACATAATCAAAAGAGCCTGAAAATCACAAAAGGGGAAACAACGTTTGACTTTCGATTGTTTTGGTTAAAGAAGACAAGTATCCGTATGCTTTGAGTTTTCAGAACGTCAAATCCAAGGATACCAAGAATCATTTGTTTTACTTTAGCTGGTGGATGAGAATTGAACTGATAACCGTTACTAAAACACCAAAGTACATGCATTTAGATAAACAAAAAGTGAGATTTGAAGTACCAACGAATGATTAATAAAACTAACTCACCGACTTTCGAAACGGCAAGAACACAACAGTAGTTCTGTTAATGATAGAAATCAATTGCAATTAGCTATTAAAACATTTACTAGATATCTTTTAATTTCTCTCATCAAACTTATGATAGCGTAAACACATCTTGGAGAAGTAAAATAATTAACAAAATGCATCCGAAGAAAGAAAAAATTTCAAAGTCTCTTAAAATATTCCCAAGTGTTCTGCCAGTGATGAAGCTTCCATCACCTGGCTACATGTCGTCCATAAATCGTCGAGAATATCTAAGTAGATAACAAAATGCTCTCATGGACCGTGCTAGTAATCTTACTTGTTTGTTAAATCAGTTTTGATGAAAATTTTCCAACGTCTGGGAAATGTTGGGAGATTGTGAGAAGTGACCTTTTGGAAGAGCGACTGCTTTAAGCACCCTAATGTGATCGTGATATAACTTACATGTCTACATGAGTACAATAATCAACACACATGGAATTGGCAATGTCAAGGATTTCCTTCGATGATTGTGCCTATGAAATATCAAAGTCCCAATGCGTTTCCAAGGATTTATGGTAATACAACCAAATAATAAACTTGGACATCCATTGGGTTACATCCGCCATTTCAGTCCTGGTGTAAAGCCAAATTTTTAAATTGCAAATGAGAAATTCTATCATTTCTGTTTCCTTTATCAGCTTCTCGAAAAGTAACACTCAGTTCTACCAACGAACAGCTTTTAGGTAGATTAAAATTTCAGCTACTAAGAGCTGCTCCAAGTGATGGGTTTGAAGCTTGATTTTATCAACATTTATTTTTATAATTACTCAATAGAGATGTGCATAACTTCGAAGATCATTCTCGGTTTCAAGCGACAACAAAGTTGCTAATGACTAGTCGAGTCTTCTTTAATAGGATGCAAAGGAGGGTCTTTGCTGTAGGTTTGCTGCAGAGCGACACATTATCTTTAAAGTCGATTTACACTGTTTATATTTATATATTTGAATGATTTTTGTTTTTGCGTATAATTACCTACAAAACGTCATCAAAATAGCCATAAGGCCGGTGGTATTTGAAACTTTCAAAGTTGTGACGTAATAATCTTTAAAAGCTTTGCCTATATTTAATTATCTAGCACTTAACTTACCACAAGAATGATGTATAAGGGCACCTTGTTTTCATAATAACACCTGCAGAAAAAGGAATCAATTTGAATCTTATTTTCAAAGTCGGAGTATCGTTTTCCACAAATATACATGAAAGTTTCCATTCAAAATGCGAATTTTTAATAACAGACGAAAGCCGTTATTTTACTCAGAAATCGTATTCCGAAAAAGCATGAACTTCAGTCATAAGAGTTAAATGTTGTTTGCTCAAGTACACAAATTTCGGCATGAACCACGATGTCGCCATGGGTGAAGTTAAAAATTGTGAAATACAAATATCTTGAGGTGAATGTATTTTTCACAAAATTACCTGATCGCCATGTTTCCACTTTGACCCTGCCTGGTGTCAGTTTGTTATGAGGTATTTCCCGTCGACAAAGTATGGATCGGCGATTAAATTGTAGATATGATGTATTCAGTAAAACACAAAAAAAGATCCTAAAACTGCTGAAGATGCATGATGCTCCTAAAAGAAGGAATTAGAACATGAGGAAATTTGCTTAGATAGCGAAGTACAACATACTTGCTTCTCCCTGATTTTGGTGGAAACTAACCCTAATAGATAAAGAAGTGAACCTACCAGAAAGCTCAGTTTTCTACTACATGAATCTTGACGGAAATTTGAGACCTTCCGAATTTCATTTGCATTTGCCGAACATTTTTACGCAAACAACTGCCAACTATAGCATGCACTAAGATGTCAGCGTAATATTCTAAACGAGGTGTTTTTAACATTAAAAAAAATTAGTAACACTACTACTAATAATAAAAAAATATAATTGCCCAAAAAAAACTTATAAGACAAGAGGGTTGCTACTTTTCAGTATGCCATAATATTCCACAGGAAAGAAAAGGAACAGAAATGAGTTTATACTGAACAAACAAATTTCTAGTAACATGACCGGTCTCTGATTAAAATTATAAACACTTTTAAGAATCACATATTTTGCATCGGTCAAACTTCGATGGTAACAGTCGTATGCCACCGCTATCGAATGGACAAACACATTAGCTCAGTTAGTAATGAATTAGGTCGATCAGACGCCTATATCTCCTCTATCCGTCTAAATGGAGGGTATTTGTCTCTAACTAAAATATCATAAATGGCGTAAGAAGTTTCCTACTCCGTTCTGATCTCCATTTCATTATCTCAGTTTTAAGCACAAAAGACTATAATAAAGACAACAGTCAAGCAAACTGTTATCAAACTTCTGCAAACCGTAGTATTAATTAATAAGGTCGACTTGTTGAAAGAAAAAACATAGATTTTCTTTATTGGCAGCTACTGGTAAAAGAAGATTTAGAGGTGAGTTCTTTGGGTACAAGTTTTGAATACATTTATTTAAAAATCATCTGATAAAGAAGTAATTTTAATCACAAAGGGAAAGATAAAAAGCATTTACCTCGATTTTATCGCGTCAAATTCAAAAGCAAGCTGAACCGGCATACACCCACAAAGAGAGCTAATTTTCTGAGGAAGTTTTAACCGAGCTTCTAAATCAAGTAAGTCATTGTGAAACATCTGCTACCTGTTATGACTCATCCCAGCTTTTAGGCGCATAGATAAATAATTGAAATTACTTCCTCTTACCAGTCTTGATATCGAGACTGCAGTTTTAAATTTCCTCACGTCTTTCTTGCGCCTTCCCAGACCAACTCTTTTGACTTACGTAACTTTACCTACCGCTAAAACAAAGTGCTTGATATGAAAAAGAAAAAAAAATCTAGGTTCTCGGGTTATCCGTAGTTCAAACATGAAACACCCTAAGGCGTTGTTACCGTTATAAATCCTTTGCTTCCCTAAAAGTAATCACTGTTATAGTTTCAACTATCATGATCAAGAAAACGAAAATTACCTTGACAAATGTTATGATAGCCTTCATTCAGAAAGCCTGAAGCTCTCACCACAAGTGCAACCACAAAAATTGTCCACTAACGAAAAATATAGCTAAGTAGGCGAGCTTTGAGGGTTGAGGGATCTGATGCTTAAACGCTGAAATAATAGTGAAATTTTCTTTTCCTTTTGAGCATATACTGAGAGAAATATGAGATCGAATGTACTACGCTAACGTAAATTCAGGTCCAACTTATCAAACAACTCTAATAAAGAAGTTGTAGTAGTTCTCAGAGCACAATTTAAAGCTTGTAAAGAGTTTCAGCGGAGTCAGTTCTAATGTCGATCCTGAAATGCAGTTAAACATCAACGAAGGTAATACTGCATTTCAAATACTCAATCAACGACTGCGTTATAGCTGCCTTAGTCATCATTGACTGCGCAAAAAAAGTAGAACAATGAGAGCAGCAAAACCAAAATAGAGTGAAACCACATAATAAGTGAGGACCTTAAATGGATCGGTAAAATTTTGATTTATACCTTTCCTTCTCCTGCTGCGAATAAGCATTTGTGCGTATCTTGCGTGTGTTAACCCTCTGAAGTTTTTTTAATTTGTGGCCACAAACTATATGCGTGACTGGATTGTAAATTAAATTTCACGGCACTAAGGGACCGGTCATTATTTATCGCCTGGGGGGGGTCGGAGTATTTAGGGGGGGATCACATGGCTTTTTGAAGACCTTTAGGGGGGATCAGCCGTAATTGACAAGCATAATGGGGGGGATCAGACCAAAAAAAAAGGAATTTTAGGTCGCGCCGGGACCCCAGGTGATTGCATTTGTAAATACTTTGGTAGGATTTGCCGCTGGGCGACAGCGGGCAAGGTGAAGCCGAAAGGACAAACTCGGCAATTTCTGATGCTCTTGTGGATGGCGCAACTCTAGAGTGGGAAAAATATAGGAGATTTGAGGATCTTTCAGAAGAGGAAATCAAACAACTGTCTCTCCAGTCATACGAAGAGTACGAAAAGAAACGGATGGAGAAAAATGCCTGGTATGTCTGTAGTCAGGTAGCCGAGAGAATTGATGATGCCCCTGTCCTTAAAGATTACATCAAGAGCAAAGTAAGCGAGTCCCCTGATGAATTATTCTTTTTCAATTCTGTTTACCTCGACAACTATCGGGGTGCATCAGAACGAAACAAAGAGCAAGCGCCCGGTGCAGCATACTTCCGAAAGATCGAATCGTTTATGGAAGACCACTATATTCGTGGAGAACTTTTTATGGAATTCTGTCGTGATGCCTGTAAAGAGTCAAGAGAAGAAAGTTCCAATCTCTGTTCCTGGTGTTCTAACAATAGATGGGTCGGTCCAGAAACGGAAAGAATTCCGCAACCTGTACCAGATTCAAACAATCCTGGACATTTCATGGATATCTATCAGACGGAATCGACGGGCAGGACACCAGATGATTACCTTCCAAGAAAATGTATTAAAGATCTGTACGAGGAACATTCTGACAGTATCAGAAACGATCAGGATACAATGAAGAGCTTCTGCTCAAAATATAATGTGGAAGAGAAGCACGTCATTGCATATGTTAGTCATTTGAAGGATATTGAGATCCGAAAGGACATCAGAACAAGAGCAGCTCAGGAGCGAAGAAGGCAAGAGGCCGAACGAACGTACAAGGACTTTCAATGGGATAACCTCATCGAGGGTGGCAAAGTTGAAAAGTTGGGGGTAAGAGAACTAGACCTGTATCTCAACAAGCATGGTTTGACGACTGTGGGTCGGAAACTTGACAAAGTGAAGGCCATTCGATGTCACTATTACCGACAGAATAAAGAGACTGTGATAACAGAAGAACTGTCGAGTGATGAAGATGACGTGGAATCCGAGGATGAAGAATCCGAAAGTGGAGAGGCAGAGAGCGACGATGACTATGTTTTCGTGGATTTGGATGAACAGCCTGAGATTGGCACTTCCTCGACAATTCAGTTCGTATCTGACGAGCAAATATTTACCGTTGTGGTTCAAGGTCCATGAGACGTAAGTACCACTATTAAAATATCACTTGCATATTCAAAAAGTTATTTGGCGGTGGCTGGGAGAAAAGGGGGGGGGGGATCATGAAACTTTCCACTACCGATAAGGGGGGATCTCTAAAAAACTAGATACTCTACGGGGGGATCAGGTAAATGCTCCGATGTGACAACAAAAATACTCCGACCCCCCCCAGGCGATAAATAATGACCGGTCCCTAAATGATTGGTCAACCCATGAAATAGCTTGCTCGGCTTCCGTTCTCGCTGTAATCATGTGATTAACCTTTCCTTCCCAGAAACTAAAGCGGATAACATGAGCGACAACTAAATTCCTTTTCAGCGATATTGGCAAAATTTCCCCATAGCCCCATACTTCGTTCATTATGTATCCATAGATGGGGCTTTATTATTCAGTGTATGACCAATAAGATGTGCATGCATAAGGAACTATGGGGCTGTGCGGAGATTTTTCCGCGATATTCTCGGAGGTTTGAAAGACTCTCTCACCTTTAGCATCATTATGACGAAATTTCCGCAAATAGATATGTAACTGAATTTAATTAGTCTACAATCTCGCCTTCATTTCCCATTACTTTCAGCAAAATCAATATAACCTTGAAAGGCAATATTCCTCAGTAGAGTTAATAAGGCGCTTTCTGACAGAAAACTGAGGGGACGTGCTTAAAGTAAACCACGCGAGTGTTTTAAAGCTGTGAGAGTTTGTGAGTCTGTTTGTTGTTTTGGCATGTAAAAATGTTGTCATGTATGAAATCTGTTAACATAAAATGGTTTCCTCCGTCAGTTACTCAGTTACCACCCAGCGAAAAAAAATCTGTAATGGCGGTACATGAAGCTCCATGATAAGCTTGAAGTCGTAAAACTTAAACTGAAGACTCTGGCTTGTCTTAGTAAGTTTGTGACTTCCTCACTCAGTGAGACAAATTAGACCCTGCATATTTAAATGAAGCCGTCTTTTATCGCTCTCTACTTCCGGTTCCACACAAAAATTCGCTGTTAAAAACTGTACACAAATTTTACGCCTACCATTAGCTGGAACTCAGGTATTAGAAACATATTCTCGGTAATATTATACGTAGAGTATTTCGTGTAGTATTCAGGTCCACTCGCAGAATTTGTCAGTCGGTCAGCTCACGTCAAAAGCCAAAGCACGTGACTTAAAGGGCATGTAAACCCAAAAATAAATGTTTTTCTTATACTATGTAAAAAGTTGCGTAGAAAACGAATTTGAAATTTGTTATGTCCAATTCGACTTATTTAAGGAGAAAATCGGCATTTTCAACCGAAATTCCATTTCCGGTAAAAACAACAGCGAGAAGTCGTGACGTAAGCGGTGGAACTAAAATATTGCGCAACAAATATTTTACAGTAGAACCAGTGTGGGAGCTCGTGTAAGTAGCAGTAGTTCGGAAGATGTTTTTCCAGAAGATAGCGACTCGAATGCCTTAAGCTTAGTATATGACAGCGAAGGGGATAATCCAGAATCTTTAGGAGAGTCTGGGCCACGTCCTTAACAATATGAGCCGCGTATGGTTCACCTAAGCGAACCGCATGAAGACAGTACAAAACATGTTGATGGTATTTAATTTACTGTGTGATTTATTTGTATTTGACATGAAAATCCAATAAAGCAAGGGTACAATCTAAAAGAATGCAACAGAAAGTTTTTAAACCTGAGCTTCAGATAAGTTGTATCACTGAGCATCCAGGTTTTCAGTCAATTTGCCTCGGTGTCTGGGTGCTGGAGACGGCCTATTACGCTTACAGGCAGCAGTAAGGCAGAGATAATCACACCGGCGAGTAAGCTAAATGTTTTCTGTTTCATCTGTTTTGTTTTACATTTTGAGATCGATTTACTTGAGTTGTTTCTGTCGTTGATTTGATAATACAATACTACAGCAAGCTGTTTTTCGCTTCTTTCCTGGCAAGAAATTTCGCTAAATTGCATACAGATAGCTTATTCGTTGGTGTTGGGATTATCTCGGCAATCATTTCAAAGTTGCTGTGACATCTTGTGCGGTAAACAATATTCGCAACACTTTTCCATCGGATTTTGGATCGTCTTACATTGGATTAAAACCGCCAAACCTTTGAGAGAAACAAAGGTACATGTTAATGCAGATCTTAGT
The DNA here is from genome assembly GCF_964200805.1 of Pocillopora damicornis. Lineage (NCBI taxonomy): Eukaryota > Metazoa > Cnidaria > Anthozoa > Scleractinia > Pocilloporidae > Pocillopora > Pocillopora damicornis. The sequence goes on along the minus strand of NC_142677.1, from coordinate 9,526,389 downwards.
TATTCATGTCTTACAGCACTGGCGGTTGTGCCCGTTCTTTATGACATATAAGCGTTTTGCTTTCCTTCAGCTCCGAAGCATTTTTATCGATAAACAAGTTGTAACGTGTATATTTCCTTCTGTGGCCTTCTTAACCAACCCTGTTTGTGTTTGCTTCGATTTGAAATACTGAAAAGGTAGTTTTGCAAGCTGAAATCGGAATCTTTTAAGTTCTACTCAAAATGATAAATATTGTCCTACTGACCTTTGAATGTACTTTCACAGCTGTGAAAACCGTGACACAAATTCTTCTGCTGTTTCTCTATAGAGTTTCTTAAAGGAAGCAAGTGGGGCTGGCATGGATTCCCTTATAGAACATAAAGCTGGTTGATTATGGGATCCTGTATAGAATTTTTTATATCGAATCAACAAAATTCCAGGTAATGTTATTACAGACCGACATCAACGAATTCTCTTTCTTTGATACGTGTTTCGAATTCAGGCAAAGGTTAAGACAGATCACGCAGTGTCTTTTATGGGCTCAGCGCTGGCTCCCCAACAACTGGCTTCCCGATAATCTTTCATTAGATGAGAAAAAAGATGTTTTTAGAGAACCAATAAAGCTGTTGTTGTTAAATTAGCGAAAGGCTTCCACGTAAATCGATTTTGTACTTTCTCTGTTAACCTCTTTTGAAGAGCTCAACTTCTTTCTCAGTTCGGTTGGCCCTTCCGAATCCTCGTCTTCTATTGACTGTATGGGTCGTTTTTATACTTCCGAATAATTTGCTTCTGACAGGGCCTGAATCGTCGGTACAGCACTAGGAAGAAAAATGACTACTACAAACAACGGAATGTTCGAACGGCTCGACGAAATCGGCTATTTTCACTTAAACAAACAAATTTCACAAATTGTCCCTTCAAATTTCCGTCATTCGGAAATATTTGCATTGTATGCCCAGTTTTGTTTGAATCAGCACAAAACTGGACGACACAACGCTTTACCATCGTGAAAAAAAATGAATATATTGAAGCAAATTGTAAGTAAAAAAATCATGACGAGACCGGCAAACAACTGCTGTGGAAAAGACTCCTTCGTGTCTCACGCGATTATAAAACGAAACTTTGGAGGTTCCAAGATGGCGAATGTTTCGAATTTGGAAGAGCTTTTACAAAGTGAAAATGGACTTTTGAGAAAAAACAAATGGTACCTTTGGTGTACTTGATATATTTACTAAACATCTATTTGAAAAGAAAATGAACTTTTTATGGGTTTACATGCCCTTTAGGATTGTTTTGCCGTCTCGGCGGTCGAAAGTGAAACGGATTTTTGGTCATTTCAAATTGAAACTTTTAGCGCCGAGAATTTGATATTGGCGCCTGTTGGATGTAAGTTGGTATAGCCGGCTTCTATCTAACGCGTCGTCACGGAGTGAAATAAATAATTTCCATTTGCCACGAAAATATGCTTGGAAGTTAAGCAATCAGTTAATTTCCACCTTCACTTGGCGCTAAATCGTACATTTGGGAACCAGGTGCAGGACAATTTACAAATCGACAATGGTTTAGCGTGGTCTGTACTTTTGTCGACAACGGTATTCGTTATCACAATGGTCAAGATGTTGTAGAAAAATTTTGACACTGTGATGATAAAGAGTACAGATCAAGCTAAACCACTGTCAATTTGTTTTTTTATCTCAATATCGACGTCAAAATTTTCGAGTGAATTCATGTTTGAGAGCTAATAACGGCATTACTTAACACTTTCACGCGAGCAGCCGATCAGATTGCGGTATTACAACCAATTGTGGTTTTTTTTTTCTTGGCGGTGTTCCGGCTTTAATAGACATCCTCATGTTTTCCACTTACATAGACAGCACCTAATACTGTATGAATAATGTCATCCTCGCAAATAAAATGTATTCAGTAAAACTCTTTATCATGCACATGCTTTGACTGAGCCCGATAACATGCCAAAACCCATCAACGCTTGTTACAATGGAAGGTCAAAGGCACACAGTGCTAGGCAGTATGTAAAACAGCTGATGAAAGCGCATTGTTCCTGTGGTATCTTTAGGAGAAGCAAGGTTGAAAAGAGGTTGGGCGTAATATAAGGCCAGGACTACATAAAAATTCTGATATTACTTCCAGCGCTTTTTAATATCTAACTTCCTCTTTGTTTTCAGTTCAACCTATAAGAACCGATAGGAAATTGTCATTCTGTGATCAGTGAAAATTATTAGTTTTTCCAGACTGATTTTGTGGCAAATCTTTAGTCTTTGTTGTTCATGGGTCAAAATCGACCGAGTTCGCGGCACAAGCAGGATTCAATTCATTCCCAAGTATGAAATAAGACCAAAACTCTCTGCCGAACGATTTAATTGCCCATTTTAAGGCTCTTGACTTGAATCGAGACTTGAATTCAGTCGCAAATAAGATAAAATGAAAATAATGTATTTGAGTGGTTGTTCGTCCTAGTGTCCCATTCTGCTTGGGAAAAAAATGCAATCAGGAGTAAGCACGAGAGCAATTTGTGAATAAATCAGTTTGTTGAGAACCAATTACATTGCAAAGATCACACATCCACACACGCAAGAGCAAAATGAGAGTAGAAAACAGTCAACAAAATTCACAGTCTTATAATTTTATTTTTAAACTTTCACACGTGAATTGTATACTCAATACATCAGTTAGACTGTAAATGATACAACGTTCTCTAATTTACAGAACGAATTTACAACAGCGGTAGTTGTATCGAACCTTCGCATCATTATAGTCTGCCCATCTTATCAGGTGAAAACTGGCCAAGAAATAGTCGGAGGGGCACTTAACATTTTGCCTGTCGAGATACATTATGGGGGCATTGGACTTCGCATCCCAGTTGGTGTTTCTTTCGTGACATCGGACTTTAGATCGGTCCACTCTGTTTTCCAGCCTGGTGAGACTTGACTCCAACGAGGAAAGCCTTCTTCGTAGATGCTACACATTCATTGATTAAAACAGAAATCGAATCGCCAATCAGTTCATCGCGCGTTCCAGGTTGCAAAGTAATATATGTTTTTTTTTAACGTTCATCATGGTTCTTATTGGTGTTACCTTGTATATCCCAGAGTCTTTTGCAGGGTCCTCGCTTTCTGATCCACTATGCACCTTTCTTGTTTCGTCCTTAAACTTCAGACGCTCGGCAATATCCTGAATAGATAACAAGACAATATTTGTTCAACGATGTCTTACTTCGACTGACGCACCGTAAATGAATACATGCAGCAGTTCTCATAATCAGCCACGTAACAAAAGTTCCATAAATAAACAATCAAACTTCATTTCCTGATTTTCAAAAGCCCACTTAAATCACATGCACTTCTTTAGCGTGTATTAATTCTTGTTCCCTTGCTCACAGTTGTGATTCCTTTGTTTCTTTAGAGGGTAGAAGCTTGTTTTGTCCACAACTCGTGTCAAGTTGATACTTAATTAAATTTTGCAAAGTCATTCAAACGATTGGTTCAATTTCCTTCACATTTATGCCCTCAATAGGTTGTTTGATTATCGGTCAAACTATGCTTGACTTCATAAGGGGCTAGCACCCGGTTTCTTGTCTTAATTCTTTGTAGTACATGTTGTGGTGCCAGATTTTTGCAAGAAGCTCTCTTTCTATATTGGTGAAAAATGTTCTTTTTCGTTTTGTTTTTCTTCTAATGGTACCTCGAAGAAATGACTTGTCATTTTTTTCAGATATTTTTATGTTTGTCACCTCAGGCAAAGTAAAATAGTGGCTCTGTTATACAGCTCGTGGTAGGCCAAAGAAATTTATGAGTAGAGCAAAACGGCAGATTTTCCAGTGGCGCGTCAACGCTACAAAAAATGTACTTTGTAGCGTAGGAGATCTAACTTACTAACTGAACAAAAAAGATAAAAAGAAAACAGCTTTGAAATTTTTGAGCTATTGAAATCGCAGAAATTACTTGCTTTCCATTGTGGTTAATCTTCGACACCTTGTGCACAAACTGCAAAGGGAAGTAGATCGTTTTTGTTGTGAAGAGAGTTGATAGAATATTTCAAAGTTAATTGAAGATTTTAGGCAATACTGCAATGCCGTATTGGAACTCCATCTCGTGTCATTTATGGTATACCTGCGTTCTCTGCATCAGTCGTTCTTCCCTGATGGCGGTCAGCTCAGGGTTATCCTAAAAAAAAAGGAAAAGAAAGCCCGGCAACGAAATGAAAGTCTTTTTTAGTCAGCAGTCATGAAAAATCGCATCAAATATCATCAGCGTTAATGCCTACATTTATAAAAGTATTTACAAAAGACGCGAAGCCTCTATTATTAAAATTCTTACCATTATTTCTTTCGTTTCTCGCAGAGGTGAAGCGTGACTCAAGTAAGACATGTAAGACATCAGGGCACAACGCAGAAAAATTCTACCGATGGCACGCGCTAAAATCTTCATGATCTGGACAACAAACTGGTTTTGCAACTCCCAAGGAATTCAACAGTTCTTCACTCCTTCCAATACAACTAGATTCGCAACAAAGACACGGTTATATCTGTAATCAGCAATGTTTTCTTTTAACATGTTATGATTTTCTTGTTCCTAAACTATTAGCATATTTGCATCAACGTCATCATTACCTTTTGCCTTCAAGGTGAAGTTTTAAGTATTTCTTTTAATTTCACCTGTAAGTGATATATTTTTCTAAAAAAAATATATATAATAATGGCTTACGGTCGATGAAGTCAACCTTTTGAAGGGCTTGCGGGCGTGATACAAAAGTTTGCAGATTATGCATGTATTAGATCGCCGCTTGTTTCAGCCGAACTAATGAACTGCTCTGATCCTGTTTTTTTTTTTTTTTTAAGGTTGAATAGAGCGTGGAATGTATAAACTACTGGAATCTGTCACTGATGGGATAAGAAGAAATTTGTTTTTTAAATTGATCACTATTTGTAATTTGGCGGCTCCACAGTGTTTGGGTAAAAACAATGTTATGATTCCTTTTCTATCAGTTCCGGGTTATCAATGGACCGATAACAGTTGTTTTTCACTTTGCATATCTTTGTTTTGGTTTATAATGATTCCAAGACACCAACTGATTGTTTCGTTTTAAATTCGTGGTTGAGTCTTATCGTTGAATCTTGACTTAACTCTCGTTGTAAGCTCGCTCCACCAACTAAGAAACTGTCATGACACCATAAACCGTTCATAATTTCTTAAAAAACTGAAACCAGTTTTTCCGAATCGACCGGCTTTCGATTGGAACCAGTGGGTCTACAAATAATTATCATCGAGCCACAGTCCTCGGTGTTTCATATTGATCATATAGTAATGTTCAAGAAGGAAACTACTATTAATGCATCGTGCAAATGTTGAGTGTACGTAGCTTGTAAAGGAAGACTTTAGCGGATTCACAGCGGATTCACTTTTGAAAAAAAGGATCGTGCTCGAAACGCTGAGCTAAGAAGTTTGTAAACCGGAATCATTACGAACCTTCTCTTTCCAGTGTATCGAAAGAAATAGGACAGGGCAGAAAGCTGTGATCACGAGCCTAAAACAAAACCAAACTAGACCCTGTAAGCAGGGTAACTGGGATACCTGGATAGTACTGGATCCTTGGAATCAACTGTAGTGATACTACGGGTGTCGGATTAGTATACTGAAATAGTAAGCTCAAGTCCGGCTAAGGGCATACACCTATTTCAAAACATAGGCATGCTATGCATGCAAGAGTTATTTTTTGTAGGGTGGGTGGATTACTTGTGGTCTACATTCTTACAAAAGGAAAGAAGAGTATTAACGTGGAAAAGAACGAAAATGTCGAATTACCTCACACACAGGTATTTTGTGGTAGATTATGTGTGTTGTGCGAATAAGTGTAACCAAAAATAAACTGTATTGATGCCACAGATACCTGTTAGTACAAAATACAGACAGCAGACCGGATACAAAATATAGACTGGAGACTGCATAGTGGGTACAAAATGCAGACAGAGGATCTGAAGAGTTTTTACGTCTGGTAAATAATAACATGTCATCTTACAGCTTTCCGAGCGTCACGCGATCGCTTTTCCTCGATCAGCCCTCACGATTATTTGCACAATTGTGGAAAATTCCTGGCCCATTTCTTGATGAAAATCGATCGTAATATAATTTCAAGCCTTCAATATACTCTTCTTACTTTGTGCGCGAGTTGGTTTGTGTGATGTCTGTACAGATTTTACCAACGTGATAAAAGTAGATGATGTGAATAACAGTGATGGTAAAGCAAGCTTAAAACGGCAGAAATCACCAGAAACTACAATGGATACGCAGTTCGCGACTCAATCCGGTCCAAAATTACCGCTCAATAACATCTTTTAGTGTGGATTGGCCGCGAACAATACGACTTATGTATGCGTCTGAAAGTACTTCGAGCGTTTGCGCTATATTGCTTCAGGTGATCGTAATCCAAACACGTTGAAATACAAAACGACCGACAAAAGAGTTTTCAAAGCAAAAATCTCGTGCTCGTCATGTGACCCGGACCTGTCCGTGCATGACAACGTCAATCATCATCAAGATAACACGTGATCTGCATGTGAACACCTTCACCCTCATTGGATCACAGTTAGTTGTCATGGTGTTGAGGGCCCAATGACCACTGGGTACTATTGCGCAATTTTTCCATTTTGTGGCGGAGGAAAAAAAAAAAAAAAAAAAACTAGACCCTGTGAGCAGGGTAACTGGGATACCTGGATGGTACTGGATCTTTGGAATCAAGTGTAGTGATACTACGGGTGTCGGACTAGTATACTGAAATAGTGCGCTCAAGTCTGGCCAAGGGCATACACCTATTTCAAAACATGGGCATGCTATGCGTGCAAGAGTTCCTTTTTTGTAGGGTGGGTGGATTACTTGAAACATTGTGAGTGATGTCTACATTCTTACAAAAGGAGAGAAGAATATTAATGTGGGAAAGAACGAAAATGTCGAATTCCCTCACTCACAGGTATTTTGTGGGAGATTATGTGTGTTTTGCGAATAAATGTAACCAAAAATAAACTGTATTGGTGCCACGGATACCTGTTAGTAAAAAATGCAGACAGCAGACTGCAGACCGGATACAAAATAAAGACTGCAGACTGCAAAATGGGTACAAAATGCAGACTAAGAATCTGAAGAGTTTTTACGTCTGGTATATAATAACATGTCATCTTACAGCTTACCGAGCGTCACGCAATCGCTTTTCTGCAATCCGCCTTCACGATTATTTGCACTATTGTGGAATATTCCTGGCCCATTTCTTGATGAAAATCGATCGCAATATTATTTCAAGCCTTCAATATAGTCTTCTTACTTTGCGCGCGAGTTGGTTGGTGTGATGTCTGTACAGATTTTATCAACGTAATAAAAGTAGATGATGTGAACAACAGTGATGGTAAAGCAAGCTTAAAACGGCAGAAATCGCCAGAAAATACAACGGATACACAGGGTATGAGTAAGTTTTATTGATTTTATGAGAAAAATGTTCATATTTCGAAATATGTATCGTTGAAAATCGACCATACTTCGTTCCCTATACTATTCCTTATAACGTGCAGTTCCTCTCGTAACTTAACACCGAGTCACACAGCGCGTGACGCGTTCATGAATTAATCGTTGGCTTTTACTCGAGACGTGAGCTTGGGCCACTTGTGACAAGACAATTGCGTAAACAATATTTAACACAACAACATTATACACAAAAAAAACACTGGGTTTTGGATCACGTATTTATTAAAAAAGAATATCAATACAACTACAATGAAAACAAACATAAGATTCACCTTTCTGATCGTGAAATTAATACCATTCGTACTGTTATCGTAGCTACGTTCCTTGCCATCAAGTGAATCCAACATGTCGTCTTTCTTCACAAGCAGTTTGCATCCCATATAGTTATGTTCTTCAGTCTCGCGGTAGTAGCGTTGTTCAATAGATTGCATAGAGTATATGCAGTTTGGTTTCAGATTTCAGATTTTGCTTTTTACAACAAGTGAACGTTTTTCAACTAAGACATTGGCATACTTAGCATACAAGGCATTCAAGGCCATCATGGCTTTCAAGCGTTCGCGACTCAATCCGTTCCAAAATTACGGCTCAATAACATCTTTCAGTGTGGATTAGCCGCGATTAATACGACTTGTATATGCTTCTGTAAGTATTTTGCGCGTTTGCGCTATAATGCTCCAGGAGATCGCAATCCAAATACGTTGAAATGCAAAACAACTGACTAAAGAGTTTCCTGAGCAAAATCTCGTGTTCGTCATGTGACCCGGCCCTGTCTGTGCATGACAACGTCAATCATCATCAAGATAACACGCGTGATCAGCATGTGAACACCTCATTCGATCACAGTTAGTTGTCATGGTGTCGAGGGATAACACGCGTGATCAGTATGTGAACACCTCATTGGATCACAGTTAGTTGTCATGGTGTTGAGGGCCCAATGACCTCTGGGTACTATTGCGCAATTTTTCCATTTTGTGGCGGAGGAAAAAAAAAAAAAAACGACAAAAAAACAAAGGCATTTTATGACTGGGCTACCACAGGTATCCCAGTAAAAAGACGACAAAAAAACGAAGGCATTTTATGACTGGGCTAACCGGTATCCCAGTAATAGCGTCCTTGTTCAAAATTGTTTTTTATGAGCTGGATAACAATCATAAAACCAGAATGTTCGGTGTATCGTGGCCGTATGGCAGCCAACTCAACTCAATTTGTTTCAAAAAGGGTGCTGTCTGAAAGAGGCTTGGAGCCAACCCTAAGGAGAAGGAGGCTTGGAGCGAGCCATTCTCGCTTGCAGTCATATGAACACCATGGACACCGCGATTTCGAGGAGATACGAGGAAAACAAACAAAGTTACTTGATATCTGATTTATTCTTGATTATCAGTTTTCCACTCAATCTATATTTTAACAGTTTACTTACAGTTTCGCACCAATCTTACTATGTATTTATTGGCTTTAATGATATACCTAGTTACAATAGTCAGCGCAAAAAAAAGAAGGCACGAATGATTTTTTTTAGACACAAACACGAATTTACAAAATTTTACAAAATATTGACAATATTGCATTTAAAACAAAACGATTTTGCTCTTTAAATTGTTACTTTAAGAGTCATGCAATCAAAATTAAATATATTTTTCTGTTATTCATTCTAATAAAAAACTAGTAAATAAACGCTTTAATTATCCTATTCATTCCTCTAAGTTCCGCAGAAAAGCTAATCCAAAAAAAGAGGCCATTCAGTTTCTTTCTATTCGAAATAGAGTACGAAAAGTATACACAATAAGCATTAGAAATACATGTTGGGGGTAAAACCGAGTAATTTAGTTAGATAAGGACAGAGGACTTTTAATACCGAGCATGCGTGACGTTTAGATGTTTTCAAAATGACGCATACGTAAAGATTTAGGTCCCAATCCCCCTTCCCTCGCGGCCTGCGTCAGGATATCCAGATGCACTTTTGCAACCATTTCTTAAAGCGCTGTCTTTGCACCCCCTCGCCATAGGCTCAACTGTTAATGGTTTCAAGTCCAAAACTGAATCTCTTAAATGGAAAATCAAAATGTATGTCTTCGGTGAAACAAATAACCGTGTCAAAATTCTTGGCGATAACAAAGATTCATTACTTCAAGAAATTTGATATAATCAACATGTACAATTTGTAAAATTTTATTGTTTGAATCCGGACTGAGCAATCAGACACCGTCTTTAGCTGAACAAAGCCACCTAATTATGGCTATAACGAGGATTTGTTTGCATTATTTTTCGTCTTTTTCCCGTAGTTTCCAACAGCCAAATACCAATTTGAATCTTATAGAGACAATAGCGGCAAAATTTCCGCACAGCCTCATCCTACAATATGCATTCAATTCTTGAACAGAGAAAACAATGACAAAAACAATACATTTCCATTAGGAAAACAGATTTGTTTTACAATAGTATGGGGCTGTGCGAAAACTTTACCACAATAGCTTCCATTTGGTTCCAAAAGTATGTTCCTGTATTTGTCCACTCACATTTCATTCTCCTCAAGCTCGAAGAAAACTGTGAGCTTTGTGGAACAGATTGTGAATTGTGAAAAACAAACGTACGAACATATTTTCATGCCAGATGGAGGCTTCTGTGTGTATCATTCTTCAATATCAATCGCAGCGCACGGAACAAAATGATTGCAACCATTTTACTGGCGAGAAACGCATTGACAATTAAGAGCTAGTCTAGTTACAGCAAAACTATTTGATGGATCATAATATCTGTACATGATTAGACTCATCACAAAAAGTAAAGGCATCGAATTAGAAGCTTTCATCTGATTAATCTAAACTTCGTTGATAAGTAGTATTAACGGAAGCAAAACATTCATTCTTTCCTAAGAAATCGTTAAACTAATCGCGCGGACATCAACACTTGATGTACCTTTAATGTACCAACACCACATTGGATAATAAGACGACCTGGTAACGTATGTATGCATGTTTCATCGATTAACTAGGATGAATAAGCCAGTTTCTTACAAACACTTCATTGTCAAAGTTGAGTATGTCGATAAGAAGTTCTTGCAGGAATTTCCCCTTGTCCCTCTCTTTCTCTAACGTAAACTCCAGCATTCACATCTCTTCGAGCAATACTACTCTTGGGAGAGATATTTCCCTCTCGCACTGTCACAGTTTCTATTGGGGAGGGGTCCCTTGGGGGAACATTCTCACTTGGAAGTAAGGACCTTAGCCGGGCTATTTCACAGCGGGCTTCGTACAAGTCAAAGGTTTGCTGGGTGCATTTATCTTTGATGGAACGAACTTCACGCTGCAACAACTTAATACAAAAGAAAAAAAGTCCTGTTATTCCAATGAAGCAAACTAATGAACTCTATACTTTAGACTAAAGACTTGACGAATCTAGTTCATATTATTTGCCCTCTCCTGGAGGAAAAAAAAAACACTCACCACATTCTGCCGAGCTAGGTCGAGCTTTTCGCATTTCAGTCTTGTAATTTCGTTTTTAAGCATCTCCGTTTGTCTGAAGACTGTGTCTAAAAAGCAAATCAGAACACTGGAATCAGGCGAATATCTTAGAAAAGATAAAATTAAATTTCTAGGCGAATTGAAAGACCCAGTCATGAAAACATTCAATGATATAAGTTTTAAGCAAACCATATAATTTTTCTTTGACAATCATCCTCAGTCTGAAGTACGAACTCAAGACCCAGGGCACAGTTTTTTCCCAATATAGACCTCCCGCTCGGTACATAACGCATATTATTGTTTTTTTAGAGGGCACGGTAACGAATCCTGCAATCTGATTGGTTCTTTACCCGGTCAGTATTTTCCTATCTCTGCCCACGGGCCACGGTAACGCTTTCGTGAGTCGCCGTGTACATCTCAACTTTCGTTGCCATTTTTCATAAATATACCTCGTTTTGCCCGCTGGGCAGTATTTTTAAGCAAACACATCGGTCACTACCTCAAGCCGACTTATGAATCCTCTCTTTCTCTCTCTCAAATCAATTTAGTTGACAAAAAAATATTGGTTTCAGAATGAATTTGTATAGGCAATGGTGTCATTACGTCGGTTGACAAGCGGCCTAAAAACCGTCTGCAATTGATTTTAATCATTCACAAAAAGTACTTAGAAAGTTAAAACGTGAGGTATTTGGTTACAGGTAAACTGAACAATGGAACTTTCATTCATTTAATGTCTGAATTTTCTCAAACAATTTGTTCGTAGTAAAAGAGCGAGCGAAGTTTTAATTTCAGTTCGACAATAAATATACGCTCTTGGTGAGTCTTTCAAAGTCCGTTCAATTTGGACATTTGGACCATAAATTGCAGAACAGAAACTGAAGGAATTTATTGAGAAAAGGCCGCATTAAATCCCCTTGTGTCTCGTTGGAGTGTGCCGTTCGAATTCAGTTTTTGTGGAGGAAAGACCAGATTTACACACGCCGTTGCAGCAAACAAACGAGCAAACTCTCACAACTTCAAAATAAAAAATTTGAATTTACTCACAATTACTTTCCTCGCCGTTTACTTAATGAACAGAGGTAAATCTTCGTACATGAATGAATCGTCGATGAGAGTGAATAATACTTTCCGTTATATCATTGATTGTTTTTGAAGAAAACATTGTCGTGACAGTCCTTGCCAAACTAGTTCCGTTGTTTTTCAAATCTTCTTGCGCTTTTTTTTCTTACGCGCTCTCTAATTGACAGGTGTCAGATTGTGGCAGATACTTGTAAAAATAATGTTTCAAAGTTTGTTTGGAAGCCTTTTAAATCATCTTTATCGTTACGGAAATGAAAATGTTTCGCTGAGGCATCTCTCTTTAATTTGCATCACCGCTATTTTAACTACCATTTACTCACTCAAAAATTGTTCAGTTTATGGAAGATCTTGCCGTATTTACTGCCCTAAATCATTCGGGTTCTTTTGGAAAGAATTTCGTCAAGTTTAAAAAACAATAAATATGTTATTTACCGGCTAAGGGTCGGTCCGTATGGTGAAAAACTGTGACCTCGGTCTTGAAAATGCTGCCCTCGGCCTACGGCCTCGGGCAGTATTTTCAAGACCTCGGTCACAGTTTTTCACCATACGGACCTCCCAGCCGGCAAATAACATATATTTCCCTTATTGCACCTAGTAAACTCCTTACCACTGACGGACAAATCCTCAGATGAAGTTAAAGTTTCAGTGTCCAATTTAGGCAGCGACGGAGATCTTTCCTGCATCACCTACAGAAACCACCACGGGTTAGCACGGGTGCATAAATTATTCGCCAAAAGCAGAATGACCATTTGATCGTGGACATTCTTGATTCCGTGTAACAGACCAATAGAATATGAACGACAAAGTTATCGCAGCCTTCAAATATGACAAACCTGTTCAATTCTCTCTGATTCCGGGTCAGTGGGATCAAACATAAGCAGCCCAGGCGGAACCGAGCGAGGCCTGTTATCTGACATATCCAGCAAGGGTGAGACGATGGCTGTTTTCTTCTGCTTTTGCGCGGAACCTGGAACGGTGCTAGCTGCCTGTATGCTTACGGTATTGTTTTGGATATCAGATGCTTTCCTCCGCAGATAAGGAGAACTCGTTGGTGATCGACTAAAATTCAACGGAACGTCACGTTCAACTCTTCCTTCTCGAGATTGGTGGAAAGATTGTGTAGAAGCAGTGCTGTTTTCGGAAACATTTGAACTTGACCGCTGATGACTGACATCCACATTACCGCGGTTTTCGGGGCCCTTTCGGTGACGTGACGGAGACCGATTGTAATTAGTCAGTCGTATTGACTCATCCTGATCATTTTCGGGCCCCGATTGATATCCACCAACATACCGAACTTGATATTCGCCGGCAGTCGAACTCCCCTCGTAAGACACTCGTGAATGCGACGATTTGTCGGTTACTTTGGTCGAAGTCCTATGTAAACGATCGTAACTTTTTAGGGCAGGAACAGATTGAGAATGCGCCATGTTTTGGGGAAAATTTGGTGATAGTCGTGGTGAACTGTTATAATCCGGCGTACTCTTTTGTCCCCGTGGTTCAGGTGTTCGTGAACGAGAGTTATGTTTCCTTGGAGAATGCGCTGGTTCGTCAAGATGTCGAGACATCTCGGATGTGTTCGATTCTGAACTGGAATCGTCCGCGTAAAAAATGGGATTGTTCTTGCTCTGCTCTTGAACCAGAAGCGACTCCATACTCTTACACCGACCATGATTAACTTCTCTGAAAAAAATGTAAAAAGATACGTCAACTTATGTGTTTAAACTTAACAAGTAAATTAAAGAAAAAATAAACAGAATAACAGGTCGAATGACTAAACATCAACATTTATAACTGTGACAAAGATACTACCACATAACTGGTTGATAAAATCTCACGTGGGGATCAGCTCTTTATGACACCAACCTCTCTCCACAGGGAATTCCTCTATACACCAAATAGTTGCAAAACTTCGTTCAGGCGGCCATGTTTGAGTATCAAAACAATTAAAAAAGTGGCTATGTTTATGTCTAAAGAGCAGGATTTCACACTTTTCCCATTTCAATATTTTCTTTTGTTTCAATAAATCAGCACTGCTGTTAACTACGAGAACAAAAATGACTTGGAACAACTGATGGTTGATTATTTAGCAGCAAAAGTGTGTTAGGAGAGTATCACTCTTAGGGTTTGAAAGTACATAGAATTTGGGCTCGATAACTTGTTTCATACGCACAAGAAAATTAATAATAATAATAATTGCCGACGTATTTCTACTTCTTGCCACATGATTGCGATTCCTCACTTACTTTTTGGGCGGCTTTGAGACTTTTTTAGCAGAAAGTAAACCTTGTGCAGATTTCCTTCTTTCCTTACCCTGGATGGAGGAAAATCAAGTATAAGTCGTCAATCAGTAATATCTAGAACGCTTTAAGTTTACTGATGGACGCCAGTGAGTCCAAAGAGTGCGATTTATTAAAAAAAGAGGGCCAAAACAAAAAAGGTACTGTTGTTTCCAACCTTTTTATGCCAGGACTTTGGTGCATTGTCATCTGAGTCAACATCATCTGGTTTTGGGCGCGGTTCCCGCATGGACATGGTGCGGCTCACTTGACTCCTTGTACGTAATACCTTTTTCAGAGATGATAATAGCTTGGCCTTCTGTGGAGCCTAAAGGATCAAGAACAAAACAACTCTGAGTGTCATTGCAAATGGAACAGCCAGATCATTCACAGCGCTTCAAATTATTTTTGCAACCATCGAAAATGAAAAAAGGTGACTCTCAAAAAAAAAATATTCGTTTATGAGTATCATGTCACCTTTCGTACTGAAAATTTAGAGGCAAGTGTTCAGGTTAAGCCACCCTAAAATATCAATCCAAACACAGTTCCTCATCTGGGTTTGTGAAATCAAACTAAGGTTATTAACTCTTGTCTTTTTTTTCCAGCTAATTTTTCTTAATTATTTTGTGCAATACAACTCAATTGCATTTTTGTTTTCTGGGCATAATAGCAAGTATCGTAAGAGCCCAAACAAGCTTCATTAACCTGCGCTTGAAAAAAGGTAGTATCACAACTACTTTAAAGGTTATTGAAAGAAAAAAAAGACTTGGGACGTAGATCGTTGCTTGCAATTTTACCTCCTCTCCGCCTGTGTCAAGTATCAGCGAGTTCTTCTCGATTAAATCATCCGCTAGTCCTCGTAAAAGAGTGGTGCGCGTTCGATCCTGGAAAATAAATAAGCAAAGGAATGAAAAAAAACTTTCTAAAAAATCTCTCCGTGCAAAAGCCTGGAAATACAGTAGTTAGCTTCCTCCATATTATCGCGTATTAAGGTTTAACACTTACCGCTAACTTTGCGAACTCAGCACTGTTGTAAGCTGCCAGTTCAGCATTTATGAGTTTTGTTAACAAAAACTTGCGAAATTCAGGACCCTGGAAACCAACATATGACCATAAAAATAACTTAAATACTCAAAATGCCTTCTTAAAAGAGGTATTTGAAAAACTTACTCTGGTGAAATTTTTGATGAAAATACACTGGTATTAAGATGGAGAATTAGTGACAAGTTCTCTTTAACCTCAGTTTTCGACCGAACAAAACCTCCACAATACTTCAAGCTATGACAAAGTTTTAACAAGAAGCTCATCGTGAACAAACCTTCTTGAAGACGGCAGGATTTGGAAGTTTGGGTCCAAAGTGCGGCACATCTTCACGAGCTGTGATGGAGACCTGGAGTGATAATGGTGAAAAATGTTATAAAAGTTGATTGGTCAGTCAGTAGCCTGGACAAGGACACCTCGAAATTAAGCTTCGAACGACAAAAAACAAGAGTAATTACAACAACCAAACAGAAAAAAGGGTCAGCCCAAAATACAACAACAAACGAAATATCAGTTAAAAATTGGTGGAGTGCTTGTGGCGTGGGAAAAGCGAGTGACCCAGTTGCGATTGGCTTAAGTTTTCATGTGCTCGGTTGAGAGAGTTGCCTTCAGTTTTCTGATTCAATCACAGAGAGTAAGCAAAACAAAAAACAATCCTGGATTACTTTTAATTACTTTTTAAATTACGTTCATTTCGTACACACTGAACGAACAACTGTGAAAATACATCGTTCGTCCAATCAGAGACACGAACGATAGTGCTTCACCATGGAGGGCAACAAAATAATAGCTTCCAAACTTTGAAATGTGTCGGTCAATAAGAAAAATCTCAATGTGTATGAAATAAAAACATCATACCATGGAAAGTATTTGAAAAGTTTTTATCCACTCGTCGTGATGCATAGAAAAAAAACCCACTCGTTCGCTGCGCTCACTCGTTCGTTTTTTTGATGCATCATAACTCGTAAATAAAAATCGTTGGTGCGTGCTTTCCATGGAATAATCTTTATGTGTGTACTTTACCTTGTATCTTGTGTTGCTCGAGTTCGGATCCAAGACTTGTACAACAATGAAGACGTGTAGAAAATGCGATCGGATGGAAACTGGTGAAAATGGCGTGTTTTCCTCCTAAAAGAATTGCAACATAGCTTAGAAAGGTTAAAAACTGAGCAATCTTCGAACATTTCTGTAGTTTTGACTGTTTAACACAATCCATTTTAAGGTCTTTGAGAAACCAACCACAATTCCCGCTTACCTGGAAAACTATAGCAACAATATCATTGCCAATATGCCTCTTTCTTTGAACCTTAAAAGTAAAAAAAAAAATTCGGCTAAACATACAGTGTGCATCTAATAGGCAGATATATCCAGTTGTTGTGTGGCAGCCTTACATCACTGGAGTTGGTCATTGGTTACAAAAAAATACGTCCTAAAGGTCAATTTGTTGTTGTTGTTGTTTTCATACCTGTTGGCTGTCTCCGCTGCTGAATGGCAGTAAGGTTGAAACATGAAACATGATCTCCCTAAAAAGGTGAATCCCAGAGTATAAATAAATTTACCGCTCTTAAAAAAAAAAATTGTGAATGAGGTGTATATCTCAATAGAGTAAAATATGTCTAACTACATAGCCTATATATCAGAGGTTTGGCAAAGTAGGGTAGTATACAATGTCAACTCAAGGTTTCCACATGAAGAAGGTGGGTGAAGTACGTAACGAATAAAGGGGTAAGTTTCTAAAGAAACTGTGGTGCTGCGTCGGTGGGAGAGTATAGCAGGTAATTAGTGTTAACAACTGGGTTGAAAACGTAAATTAGCCACCGTAAAGGGTAAAAAAGCTGACGTTTCGAGCGTTAGCCCTTCGTCAGAGCGATTAATCTAATCGCTCTGACGAAGGGCTAACGCTCGAAACGTCAGCTTTTTTACCCTTTACGGTAGCTAATTTACGTTTTCAACCCAGTTGTTAACACTAATTACCTGAAGTACGTAACGTTTGAATTACGAGATTCAAACATGAAATTATTAAGGAAAGAGTTACTTATGAGTAATAAGAAAATTCCAATTTCTTACTTGGAATCAAACACAGTATGTACTGATGTGTCACCTGTCTGACCATGTTTCACATCCAAGCCTCCAGGAAACCTGTAAATAATGAAAACGAAATGTAAATTTGAGTTAATCATTCATGAAAGAAATGGCTTTTACAAACATCATCCCATAAGTAACCTACATGTAGATAACATGAGCAACTGAGTCAGTGAACTTGTAAGCTTAATGGAGCAGTAGTATTGTAAGGAGACATCATCAGTAGGTCTGGATAAAACTTGTACCCGTGGAACATGCACACAAGTTCACCAATATTTAAAGTTTGTGTGTTAATTTGTTTTACAGCTCACCCTTTGAAATTTCTGAGGCACACCTGATTGCCTAACATCTCCAAGAACTCATTCATGGCAGGACTGTGAGTTCTATTGCAAAAGTACTCCTCTTCAGTAGTCTGAAAATATTGAACAATGAAATTAACATCTTAGCACTTCAAAGTCATTGCATAAAGAGACTAACAATGTGCTAAAGGTTGAATGAATGTTCGTTGGAAGATTATGGTTATCTCAGTTATTGCCACACATGTACATAACCTACATTTTTATTTGCATTTTTACTTGAGCTTCTCAAATAATTTGCTATTCATATGTTGTTAAATTGTTACCTGTCCATATTTCTGGTATATAACTCCAAATTTAAAAGAGTTTGACAGGTTGTGTTCATCATACTTGACAATCAGTTCTGAGGCCTGAGAGTAACACAAACAGATGTCACAAGAAAGAAGAGGCAAAGGCAAAGCAAAGTACCAAAACTGCTACAATCTACCCCTGACTCACAGTTAAATATCACTTTGTCACTCAAATAATATTTGTTAGACAATCAAAATAAATTTCAAGTAACTCATTTCAAAACCATTTTCACATATCATAGTGTACTATTGTAAGCACCATCAGTTTTATTTTGTTACTTTACCTTTGGATGAGCTAAGACTTGAAAATGATCTATATTGTCTGCATCCTCGGCAAGAAGATACTAAAAGGAAAATTGAAAAAATATTTTCCTTGAAAATATTTAATATTGGCCATCTAATTAGCCATCTTTCAGTAATATATTCTTATGTTTATCCAAAACTTTCAAAAAAACAAAAAAAGTTTTTGAGTAGGCCTTTTGTAGCAAAACCTACACAATGATAAGAATGTAAAATTAATGATACTTTCATTCCATGTTTTGTAATTGTTTACTCACCCTAACAATTTCTCTTGGTCCTGGATTGTCAGACACATTCTCTATTGGTAAAATGTCTGCAATGGTCTTTTCAGCAGTTCTAATAAAATGGCAAATTGAAGAAGAGCCTTGATTTACAATGGAATATTCTGCTTTAATATTTTAGAATTTTACATTTTCAAGGGAAATATTGACATTACTTACAATTATAAGTGATAAGGGTAACATCAAATACATGAAAACATTAATACACCTTACAATTAAAAAAATTAAAAAATTGTCCAGATAGAAGTACATTCTGTATTTTAGTTCAAACAAAAGCATCCTAGCAAATGACCACATTGAAAAGTGTCTATGAGATCAAAATCTGTATTGTATTTAAAAAAACCAAAACAAACACCAAAAACAAGAATAGTTTGAAAAGGGAAATGAACCTTAAAATGACTCTGAATCCTTGGGTATCACAACCATCAAGTTTCTCAATTTCTTGCTTGACTGATAAGATAACAGGACCAAGTTTTTCATCATCACAGATGAAGTTCAGATGTTCCTAAAATGTCAATAAATCAAACATTGGAAATTAAATAGAATTAATACATTTTGCAATTAAAGCTATTCTGGCATTAATATGGTGAGTCAAGAAAACAAATTAAGTAAACCATACTGCAACTTGTTTTAAGTGTGGATTAGTGTGGATAAAGTGTGCATAAACTTTTAGTTGCTTACCTGTGTGTTTGAAACACTACATACAAGAAAAAATTTTTTTCAAACAAGCATGGTGTAAGGAAGCATAGTACAAAATACCTTTCCCATGAAGTCTCTTCTGTAGCTTTGAATTACATTATTCATCTCTATCCTGCAGTCAACAGCCCTGTGATCTGTATTGCTGACATGTCTGTGGTTGCTTCCCTCCAACCAGTATTCACCTCCAACAGGCAGAACAACTAATGGATATGGTCCTCCAGCTGCCAAAACCTACAATATGTGAATGAAATATATGTTACAAACAAATAGGAATACAATATGTGATACAGACAAGTAAAATACATTTGTATAGTTAATAACATGATTTCGAGTGCAATTTAGTGTTAATAAGCTTTACAAGGGCTTATTTAAACCAAATTGTACATAAATCAAGTTGCTACTTATTAATAATTTACATGGAAAAGGCATCCCAGAAAGTCACGACAGTCAAAATTTTGACAGTGTGTGGCCACTATTTGTAGTTTGTACTCATGTTACAACTTTGCACCTGTATTATAACTTTGCACTTGTGTTACATGAAAATGCACTAGTTTTCAGCTAATTAGATACACATTTTTTCATGTTTATTATCAATACATTAAGATAGATAGAGAGTAATGGTTCACTTTATCCAGTCAACCTTCTGAACAACTAGCCAGCAAATTATAAATTATCAAACTGACTGGGAAAGCTCAAAATGTCTACATATCATTTATTTGCTAACCCTAAGCATCCTAAGCAAGTAGAAATACTAATTTTGCTAAAAGTGAAATATATATATATACCTGTTTTCAAAAACATTGCAATATTGAAAATATATATTAAATATATGTCTTTTGTTTTCTGATCAAAAAGTGTCTTTTGATGAGGAAACAAAAGTTGTATATATTTCATATATTTTTTTCAAATTGCACCATTTTTGAAAATGGGCGTGTGTGTATAAATAAAATATCTGAGCAATGCTTAAACAAGTCACCTCCTTAATAGGGTCTAAATCCGTCATTTTTAAGACTTCCTCTTCCTCTTCGTCGTCACCTTCTGCTTCCTCTTCTTCTTTTGAAGTATCACTCTAAAGAATTTGAACACAAAACATTGCATTAAAGACTGATTTCAGGATGAGATTCATAAATAAGTGTTGAAATAAGTGACTGGGACACCCATAGGGAAGTAGAGAGTAGATAGCCATTTACATCCTGTACATGGCTCTCATATATCAGAACCAAGATTATTTAGGAGGTAATGTTTATGATCTTTAAGGTTGAGGTGATGTAACAAAGTATATATATATATATATATATATATATATATATATATATATATAATTTTCGGGCCTATTGCAGATAGGTTTTAGTTTAAAAATTTTTCCACTTTGAAATGGTTTTAATCTAGTATTCCAGACTAGATCTGAATCTTTATGGACAGTGGTAATATACCATTCAGCCTAATAAAGGGAATTATCTTCTTGAGCTGGAAAATATTTAAACAAGAAATTTTTGAGTGACCTCTTCAGTTTCCTGTTGATTGTCTTTCCCTGGCAAAGGCAAAAGTGGTAAAAATGGAGATTTCTTGCTTGGAGGAAATTCAGCTCTCTGGGTGTCGATCCGATTTGCCTGTTAAGTTATAAAGGAAAAAGTTTTTGTCAAAAAAGTAAAAACAAACAAACAAACTAAAAACAACAGGGAGTTGTGATAAATCAGTGTAACAACCAACTAGTAGAGCAATCCATCTTCCAAACTTGACTTGAACAATTTTTGATAATATTTATACTAATTAATACAATACAATTTAACGTTGACTGTTTTCCTGTGAGTACCGATACTTCTGTATCAGTTGTCTTTTATCTTTAATACATGTCACAGCAAGAAAAACATTAGCAAAAGAAGCAGGTAGAACTAATTGTACTCTTCACACAATTTCATGCATTCATTACAACTCACCGTAGCAATAATTAAATCAAATACAATCTCATGTTCTTTCTGTGGATTGAAAGATAAAAAACATTCAAGCTTACATAAAGGTACAGCTAACTTCTGACTTGCAATAGGATAACTAGTATTAACTAGTGGGACTTAATGGAGATGTAAATCAAAACATGGATAAACAACAACCATGCTCTGCACTATTTCAGGGCACTCCTTTTCTTCAAACCCCTTCATGATCTATACAAACTGCATGCTCTTGGAAGTTAGTATAATCATTACTGTTGCTATTTATAGTAAAAGCAAATAGTTAGCAATTACTCTCTAATGTGGAGGTATACATCTACCATTTACACGGACATAAGATGAATATTCAGTTTCTAAAACTGAATACTTGGTGAAAAAAATATTAATGAGTGCCTTTTGTGCACTGGAAGAAAAAAAAACTCTTTTGACTAATAAGATAATGCTGTATGGAAACATTAATATGAATAAAACAACCACTTAAAATAAAAAAGGTAGTGAATCTTTCATCAGTGTGTTGGACATGTATAATAATTCCCTTAAACTTTGTTGGTAACTCATTTATCTATCTATGACATGTAATTAGTCTTGTGGTTTTCATTGTTGTGGTAATGATATTTGCTTCAGCAGACACATATTCTCATTTACATCTAGATCTTAGGCACTACTCAGTAAGAATATGTGGACTATTCACATCAGAATTATCATTTTTGGAAAAAACAGATACACATTTTAGAAAGAGGGGATAATTCACTGCATGTCACTTTTAGGTATTTGATACGTTTTGCTCTATGTTAACATACAACATTGCAAGTCTGCCATATTAAAACACATAAGTTGGCTCCACAGTTACAGAGAAAATGCAGTATGGTCACAAGTTTGGAACTGTTTATTGTGTAAATGAGAATTTACAGGTTTAACACAACAAATTTCAGGTAGAGAAGAATAAGGTAAATAAGTAGTGAGTATCTTAAGATTATTTTCCATTCAAAAGCAGTGGAATGTAAGCTAATGTGGTCATGAACATATAGATATATTTTTCAAAACTATGTACTTATATCTTCCTATTTGTTTCATTATAACATACCATTTCCATTCCAGGCTCAATGAGAGGCATAGTCCCCAGATAGAACTAGGTACTGCACCACAAAAAACTGTTGCTTGTCTATATCTCATAGCCTTGCCCTGCAAGAAAACAAGTAAAAAATATAGGTCCAACACACATGAAATGCACTATGACAAAACTTGTCCTAGTCAAACAATATAACTTCAAAGAAAACTCCCTATGAAAACAAATAAACAAAACCAGCTGCTTCTTATGTAATGTAAACACTATCTATGGTCACACTTGAGGTAAATGAAGTCATACTAATGCGTGTATGGTTTACAGGAAACTTCTGTGGTTGACTAAAAATCACTTAGAGCAGACAAAACAGTCAATATTGCAATCCATTTGTAAATATGTTTTGACTGACGCAAGAGGCAACTAAGTGTGGTGCAAAACAAAGCCAAAATTGAAGTTCTTGTCAGGGAAATCCCTTTGATAATGTATTACATCTAGTTTTTCATGCCAGTTTGTTACCTCACCAACTAATCAAGGGCAAAAGAGCTTTCTTTCTACTCCTTGATCAATATTGAAGCCCTACCAAATTCTTATTAAACTGAGATGCAACATCTGCACATTATTCTGAACATAACTTTAAACTGACGTCATCAGTAAGTCAGTTGACACTGCTTTTTTCAAAAAGGAATTGTAGGTTCTCTGTTCAGAGTATTTCAGTTTATTAAATAATTACAAACCCATTCCTGCTAGTCATGACTATTTCAGAATAGCTTACACATACACCAACAAAATCTTTTTTAGCCAATTTTGAATAACTTTTCTCACATATACTGTACCATATGGACAATTTATGTTCACAAACCCATTGCACTTTTAAAATTTGGCGAACAGTGTTCTGACTTCTAGATACATACAATATTTTAATCATTTGAATAGTTTTCTCAAAACCTCTTTGATGAGAAATTGACAAGGTCATTATCAGTCTTAAAATAGCATCACTTCCAAGTATACAATGATTCCCTAAACTTCTGAGTGATTTCTTAGCTTCCATCTACAAGGTACTTATAAAAAGTGGCAAGATCTTTACAATTTTATTCATTTTTGGTCCAATCAATTCTCATTAAGCACATCAAACTTTTGCTCACAAAATGCTAAGTTCCTCTATACTTCAAATCAAGGATTGCCATACCACTCAGTTCCTCAGAAAATACCGAGGTAAGCATATTCTAAATTCGTTACTGTAAGGTTTTTTTGTATTCACCAAGAAAGTAGACATAACTTGGAACTGTCTGAGGTGCTTTTGAATGGTAACAGCTTCTTTGATCTTGTTTTTTATTGCAAGTAACAACAATTCTTAGACAAGAAACATGTATGAATCTTCAAAGAAAAAATGTCTTGCAAACTGAGATGTTCAAGTGTTCTACTCACTATTCATCAATGAGAAGAAGATAAGGAAAAATATACTTTCTCAATTTTTCTATTGCTTGCTGGTACCACTTCATCTTGTGACATTAAATAATGAATGGATGAAAATATTCACCACAGAGATGGGGGAATGAAATTGTGTGCATCCAAAAATTAAAACCAATCTTAAATGTGGAACAATGAATGTACTCAATAAGGAGATAGCAAGACAATGAATCATCAGAGAAAAACCTACCTAATAGTTTGGATGAAACACAAAATAAGAATCAACATTTCACCACATAGCTGCACATAGCTGAATTTAGGCTTACATACTGAGTAGTTACACTATACATTTCACTTTCTTTGATCAAAAACATGAGATCATGTCACTTAAACCTAATACTGTAAGTCAGATTGTTAATAGAGATGATCAACCTGTAAATAAAGCCAATGCAAATTTACACTTTACAAAGTTAAATGCTTTTAATTGTTCCTCTTAGTCAAATTATTTTCATGATTTTCCCATGGGGAAACTTAAACAAAAACAGCAAAGTTTAGCTAACAATGATAGAACTTCAATTATTATTAAACAAAGGTGAAATCACATTGAGTATTTTAAGAAGATTACAGGTTATCAGTAAATGCATGTCGATAAAGGCATCTAAGAAAAGTGTAGCATTGCTATGGACCTCAGGGCATACACCAAACCATGAATTCCTCGGCAGAATGTGCAAATCGCCGAACAAAGAGCCTATTGTGCTAAGAAATAGATGTAATTAAGCTCTTTCCCGCTCCTTACGAAGGGAATTAAGTTGAATACGGAAGACATCATAGCTAATTTCATAAAATCTTGGTAGTCGATGAGTGAGCAGAATTGAAGACATCAAGCCGGATAATTTGGTAGATTTTCGAACTAAGCCGTCATGCAGAAAATACCTCTTTTACCAAGAACAATCGATTCGAATTTGATATCAAGCAAAAAGTTTAAATTAACTTCGGAAAGTCGCCAAACTAATAAAATACTTTACTTCGCTTTCTTCAGGAGAGCAGCAGTAAGAAATGTTGTTTTTAAAAACATTCCCGCTGATTTATTTAAAGCTAAACAAACTAATAGCTGCAATCAGAACGCAAACTATAAGCGTAAATTTAACAGATAAACATGGCAAACTCTCTCTCTCACTTACCGTCAGTTCGGGCAAGAGTCCGTATGGAACAATTTCAAAGCTAAACCTTCCCGTTAAGACTTTAAGCCTTAAAGAATACCGCGTAACACCTCGAATAAAGGTCACGAAATTTCCTTTCGGCAAATATACCACTATGATGTTGCCGCGCCGCTTGCATGCATTAGTGCTCACCGCAAATTTGTTACACAAATATTTAACTGCCAATCAACATGGACACAATGAAATGACATAAAATGTCTACTCAAGTACGAAAAAGCACTCGAGGAAAGCAGCGCAAGCCGTCAACCTAAGATTGGTCCTACTTCGACAATTTTTTGAAGTTTTAACGACTGAATCTCAGGCAATATCGTAAATTACTTATACCCCGAAGCGAAAGAAACGAAATTACACCTTCTGAAGTCGTTAGTGATTTCTTTGTCTTCAATATAATTAGAGTAAACTACATGTAAAACTCTAGCAGGGACACGAAACAAAAGGAATCCACAATATTGACGAACAGACTGCCCTAGCCTGAAGTATGCCGTAGATAGTGCAACAAAATGACCATCATATGAACTACGGGAGAAGAAGTAACAAATGGCAAATTTCGTTGTTATTTACCAAAATCACATACCTTAAGTGTAATCAAGCTGAAAAGGGATAGAAAAAGAAACATAAGCCGGTCAAAAGCGCAACAAACGAAAGAAAAGTCGCGATGAACTTCAACACGAATTTTCTTGACGAGGATTCTACTATAAATAGCCACTGACCTGTATTGATAAGGCACTGCGGGAGCTAATAAGTCGGGTTGGGACTGGCCCTAATCAATTCGATCGCGTTCGTCAAATTTGAAATAACGCAAGGATGGATTTCATCAGTTACTCTTCAATTCTCTCCAAAAATCAAGAATTGTTTAAAAATGTAGCTTCACCCAAAAATTCCTGGAGTTGGTCTAAACCAGTTACGGAAACGTGACTAACACAGGGAGGGTTTCGTCAATAGCAGTCCCATATCACATTATGATGGGTGTCGCCAATGGAGACACTGTAAACATTAACTTTCCTTCTCATTAACGTATAGTTTAGTTTAATTAAGCCTTCCTCCTTTTCCATGGTCAGTCTATCTTTGATCACAAAGGCAACTTCTCGGAATGACTTCGTTCAAGCGGATTATTTTTCTATGAACAAGATTTTTACTAATAAAACTTCTCTTTTTGGCATCGTGATTCTTTGTCTGTTGACATTTTGAGACTCAATATCTGCAATATCCGTGAGAAAACTTAGTGCATCATGGAAAACTTCAAATTTCAATAACAAATCATAGCAAATATCACTCTAACGCCTCAGGTCAAAAGCAATTTTTGGTGAAAATTACTGCAAGCGATTAAAGCACGTGTTTATTGCCTCCAAAACTAGTCAAATTGAGAAAAAACAATCCCTTATCAGCTTACGACTGTTATCTTCTTCAAATTGTAACGCATAAAATTTAATTTCATGGAACTTATTGTTATTCCTTTGCAATAAGTGATTTTCATTTAAAAGCACAGAGTGTTATTTTTAGAATTCCATTTTCCTAAAATAGAAGTTGCGTATTTTCAACTTGATCACCTAAGCACTTTTCAGTTCGAGTGATGTGGCTCGTGGATTGAAATGGTCACTACAGAATAAAAGCAAATTAATCAAAATTTGGATAAACACTGACATATCAAGCATTAACACTTATTTCCCACAAGTTACTTCACTTTAGTTTTAGGTCCATGAAGATACAAGCAAGCTGAGAATTGTGTTTTGACAAGTTATCAAATCGAACAAGTCAGCATTTATGTGAATAATTATAACTACAGACGTAATCCGCTTTATTTTGACAATCTGATAATAGATAAACAGGGCGAATGTGATAAAACATTCTGGAGTTCTCTAGTAAAAACGGACAACAACTTATTTGCTCTCAGTTTGATACAGTTTTAATAACCTTTGTGATAACGGTGAAGAAGTAAATTAATATACACTTAAATCATTTCAGTGTCATCGGACATTAACTCTCTAATGTGGTGAATACAGAGGTTAACGTTCATTTCAAACCAGTATATGACTCTTTGGTTACTTTAACTAAGCATAAAGTGGGTGAAAGGGTGGAAGAACCTACAGCACGCACCGAACGAGGATTCATCATGTGCATCTGTAATGAATCAGTTTTTGCCAGCCAGGTCCTCTAGGTACCAATGTACACGTCCGGGAGCTCAATGGTGTCCAGTCATGACATTTAGTATTATATGTAAACATTGAAAAAATGTATACAGTGGTAAAATCTGACGGAAAAAACTGAACCTAGTTCAAACGAGACCAAGTTGACCTTAAAAGTGCTAATTAACTGATGGACACTGCTTCGTGTGGCGAGGCAAAAGAATTCATCACTGCCGCCGATGAAGAGAGGCGCTCGGCCTGGTCTCTCTCTCTTGGTTAGCGTGAACAACGATTTTTTTTTCATGATTTGCCATTATTTTTTTATTTGCAAACAAAGACATACTGTTTACAACTAACAATACCTAAAAACACTTAGGGCGCTCAAGATACAATACTTAAACTAATCACCACGTACAGTACAATACGCTCAAACAATGAAAAACTACACTACTTCCTGTCAGATATGTTTTCTTCCATCGACTGAGTTTGACGTGATCGTGGTCGAGTACCCTAAGAAAGTTTTCTTCAGCGATGACTTTATTCTAGTGATTGGAATAACCTAGCCAAGCGTTCATTTCAAACTCTCGGTAGCCTTATTAAATCACTCCACTTATAGGAAGGAATATTGGAAAACCCTTTCTATATCTATATAGGTACTATAACAAAGAAAATAAAAAGTCTCATAAAACCCTGGTCATAGCATTAACAACCAAATGCATGCTCCTAATTGGTTTTTGTAATGCCCTTCCCATGCGCCACCCCAAACACTTCTCAGCTGTGACTCTTCTTTTGTCAGTTGCCGATCATACATGGATTAAGATTGAGAAATTGGGCATTTCAGACCATCCTCATGAAACAGTTGAGTTGCCGGAGAAGCTTGGATATTTAAAGAAAACGCATGGCAACTTTGGTTTGACTGAAATTATCATTTATTAGCTATAGCCTGGTCCAACGTTATTGGGAATACGCAAATTGACGCAGAAGTATTTTATCAACTGCCAAACTAAAAAAAAAATATTTACAATGCATTGGATTTAAAGTAAGTTTAAGATAGAATAAATGTAGAGGATTTAACATTCAACCTGTTGCACGGTCGTTTGCGAACAATAATCGTTTATGACAACTCTCCTAGATTTTGCTTCGCTCTGTGCATGAATGTTGCCGAGCAAACGATGGAAATTAGATGTCCGAATTTGTAACTGAGTAGCTCATCAAGATGTACCAAAAATAGTTAAGGATTAGCTCTATAAATAGAGGAGAGTTCTAATAATAACGTCTCTGTAGTCAGTTACGTTCGCAATGAACACTTTCCCTCATGTAATTTCCAACTATCGCGTAAATCCGTAAGTGCAGAATGGAATATAAATTGTCTGCTATCAGTGGCTACGCATGTTGTGAGTGAGAAGATATCTAAATAAGGTTATAAATATTCAGGGCTGTATAAATTTGTCGTGTGCTATTTCACCGAACTTAACGGTAGGGTGTTCAGCTATATACAAGTTGGCCAAAGGTGAAGGAGGTCTTTTGCATGGCAAAAAGTCAGACTTTTGAAAAATTCAGAATCGTGTGATGTCTTATTAATGAAAATAAGTTTTTCAAAACTGTGAAAATTCACGGCATCTTCCTCTATTTTCCCTTTGGAACGCCCTAGCAACAGCTGCCTCACCAAAGTTTTTTTTTTTAAACCCTGATTACAATCTAACATCAGTATGCATACTATCCGTGTTATTCTCCATATTTATCGTAAGATTCTGTCAAGGAGAATTTGTTTTTAACAGTAACGCGTTTCTTTAGTTGGTGATCATTTCCTTTATTCTCGTGATCTTAGTGTGTGATTTGGGAATGATTTTGTGAAGAGAAATTAGTTGCTAGTCACGCGTAGGGGTCATAGGGTGAAAGGTATGGACTAGAAAAAAATAAAACAAAAAAGGTATAAAAAAAGTGTTACCCTTTTGACTCCACCTTTGACACGTGCTGCAAATTGTATGAAATACAGAGTTTACACTGCAGAACCGGTGGTTGTTGCTTTCCGGCGTTTATTTGTCGGTAAACATAGATTTTTATTGCAAAACCTATACGTAGCATGGACTTAATCATAGAGCAAAATGAGGCCCGCTGAAGGTATTCCTTAAAGCGAGAAATCAGCTCCCTTCAAACATCGTCTTCTCGCCCAGTTTATCTTACATCTACACATCAACTATGCACAATGAAGATAACTACAATATGAGGAGCCACTAAAACGCATGCGTTGCATTGTGATCGTGACATTCGGGTGGCAAAGTGATCAGATCTGATATTATGAATGCTTCAATGGCATATTAGTGGTTAGCTATTAACTTAAATATACAACTGTACGATGTCAATTATTCTATATTTTAAAGGAAAACAACTGTTTCTGCTTCAAAAGCAGAGATTTAGTACCCGTTTACTTTTTCTCAGCGTATTTTTTATTTTTTTTTCTATATTTGTGGATATGTACAACGTCGAAGCTTGTTATGGTATCATTCAAGTGCATTCTATTTTTGTTGAGTTCTTATGCCTTAATGTAAAACAGGGAAATAAATACACCCGTTTGGCTAGAATTTGACGAATGACTGTAACCAATAGCCAGTGAGAAAACAACGCGCAATAATTCACTTTGTTACTGACCCACAGTGACCTACACGATTAGTGGTACTGAGCTACGATTCGGTTGAACATTTTTAAATATACAACATACCACTCACCTCTACAAATGCATGACATGAAAAGGGCCATGTTCGGAACAAACTTATGATGGATACGTATACTGACTTGAAGTTCGTTAGGATACGTATACTGACTTGAAGTTCTGTTAGTCACCTTGTAGCGCTCGGTCTCGGCACACACTTCTCACAAGGTATTCCGTGTTACTAATCATGAGACATCACTCCTTGCAGGCGCCAGGCGCCAGGCCGCTCCGCGCCTATACTCATTAGCGCGTCACTATTATTAGGAGCACAAGCTGGAGTGTTTAGAATATACATATTTAATGCACACAGTAGGATATCTAACATCTAAGACAAGATCTAAAAACCCTTAAACCTGAATGGTTCTTAGCTTGAAGCGGAAATGTAGATCGCCTTCCTGAGAAACGCCCCAAACAAGAGCGTGGGAAGTGTGGCCGCACACCACTACTTCAAATAAATTGAAGTACTTTTATTGATGAGTTACTTCGCAGTAATTTCTAGAACAAGAATAGGGCATATTGAGTCTGCGTAACTACCTTTGTACTAGATAATGATCTAGACAAGGTTATTGTCGTGCGCTACTAAAACATGAACATAAACTAGTATTTCTAATCGCTTCTGGTGACGGTGAATTACCCCAAGTGACGAGTTCTCTAACCTCCTCACGGTACAATATTCTGATACCTTCCTCTATAACTGTGAATGTTAACGCTATACTATAAGGGTTAATCTTATCTTTAGGGCCGAGTCACTTCACAACGAAAAAGGAAAAAAAAATTAAACAGAAAAACAAAACAAAAGAACTAGAATAAGAGATACAGATTGGGACTAGAATTGGTATAATAAAAGAAAAACATTGTCAAAACAGTGGCGTCACGTGTATCATCGCATTTCTATGGCTTCTAATGATGAAGTGCGAAGCCTACAATCAAATTTTAGAGATCGATGGTAAACAAATAACATCAAGGTATTATAGAATGAAGTCTCGAATGATTTTCCAGATTGCATGCACAAATCTCTGACTCAACTTCACCTCTCTTCTGTTTAGGAATGTCAGCCTATGTCTACATTCTCTGAATATTCAACACCGCAACATACATAATTTTTATTTAGAAATTTTCGTATGTATCCACGTTTGAGTAGAGAAGGAAAGAAACCTCTTTCCGAGAGGAAAGGCGTCAGCTTTTAACTCGTAAATATTTGGTAATTGTTTCTTTTACGCGACTTGTCTCGTTGGGTTATATCAAGAAACCTGCAGATATATTTCCCCGTCGAGACCGAATTTTGATGAAGAACTTAAATCTGATTTATACCTTGGCTTTAGTGGTATCGCGGAGACTTTTGATGGTGTTTGTGCAATCGCTTGAGGGCTAACTGAACGAATAGGTAGACAGGATCAAATCCCAAAACTTAAATTTACAGAGAGTAATAGATAAGAATTCCCAGAGGTTTTTCATTGTGTCCCGGAACTTAGCTATATATCAGGGCAAAATATACGGCTGACTGACACTGTTTGATGGATAAGCCATCCCTGTACTGCGTGGGCACCACCGTAAATAGCATGATCGATATAATTTCGCTGATTTGCTTCTATCACTATCAGGCAGCGTCATTTTTCGAACAGCTCAGATGACTAAGTTTAAATGAACGTTCTGCGGTATAAAAAATTATTTTGAAGAGAAAATGCAAACAGATGGTAGTCTCTTTCCCGAACTATATTGGCTTTAAGATCAAACTCCGCATTTGATATCAGCCTTCAATAGCTGTTGGCATTACCTTCCAAATAGGATGATATTACCTTGATTGTCTAAATAAAGAAATTTCCTCTGGTGGAAGCTCATTGTATTTGGATGAGAAGGAAGTATAGTCTTGAAAACTTATTCCTTGTTGCTATTTAAATCAGGGAAATAAAAGGATCCTAAAATGTTACAATGAGGCCAGCACCGGCCACGGGAAACGGAAGAGTCGTTGTAAATGCACATGAAACAAAACTAACACTAATTACTGATAACAATTTTTAGACTTCAACGGAGGAAAGTTAAGAAGCAAACAATTTTCACACAAACCACATCACCGTAAGCATCTCAAAAATGTGGGCGATTTGAAACGTTTTTTTTCATCTGCATGATGGCTAGACAACAAAAACCTTCATTGACCAAAAAAAGTGTTAACCACATTTAATTTGGTATTGGTCCATGTGCTAACGACACACCTTATTTTCCTGTCAGATTGACAGAACTAAAATATACTAAACAATTTCCTGTCAGTGAGGCTCTATATCAACATTTAATTAAATGAATTATTTAATCAAAACTTATTCCAGAACATTTCGTCAATTTTTAAACCAGTGGTTTTAGTCTCTTTTCTTACGTGGGATGTCATTTTCTCATATCTGGTCGAGCCAAGATTTGTGCATCTTACATCAGTAAGCCTTTAGATGTTTATGCTGAACATTTTGATGGTGCTAAATAAGTTAAATGTTTTCCATTCTTAGAAAACCATGAACCTTCTTAAACCATCATTGCTTTTCGCTTTTTTTTCCTTACCGAGCAATTGTATTAGTCTCATACAGGTTGGACTGAGAGGATTTTAGCAATGCAAGCGAGGTAGCTCCTATAAGCGTGGTATGTGATTGAAAAATGAGACGTTATGATTGAGACTGAAGTCTGCATCATGAATATGATTGAAGAGGAAATCATTCACTTGACGTTGCTTTTCAAAAATAGTCGTTTCAAACCATATTCTGTACCAAAACTTAAACTTACGTGATAAACTCTTAAATCATCATCTTCTGACATTAAACGCACCTAATTGTTACTTTGGAAAACAAGAAGAGAAGAGCTTTGTCATTTTAGGAGTGTCTCAATCTGAGAAATGTCTGTCGAAGGGAATATATGGGAATTTTCCTTGACTTAAAGAAGACTACCAGTGTGTATCAATGTTGGCCATGAACATACTGAAAAAGGTGAATTTCCTCTCTCAACATACTAGACAAGACGAAGACAGGTAGATAGTAGCATCACCCGAAGAAGCTGGAGGAGGGAGAGAACAGAAAAGGCCAGAATTTCAACGGTAGTACTCTACAGCCTAAAGGAATTTAGTGCTGGAACTGACCCTGCCTGGCGAATTTTCTTTTTTAATTGAATAGGAATATTAAAGCTAGCACAATGAAAATAAGATTAATTGGTTTTAACGACTGATTGGCTACCGTATGAAGTTTTTAAATTGAAAATAACTATGTCTATAAGGCATTATTTCCAATTGTGAATCTAAAACTGGTAAGTTGGGATCAGAAGCGGTATTTTTGTATTTAGGCTAACAGCTCAAGAGGGCAAAAACTAATTTTTGGAGCTTGTTTTCATATTGACGTCTCTCCACCGTTAGCGTGAAATTTTCAATGTTTCTTGTTGCGAATAAACAGTCTTTGTTGTCACTGTTTTTCTCCGAACCCTTTTTCGAAAAATCAATAACTTTGACAAGGAGATGGAGATCGTGTGAAGAGTTTACGTTCTTCTGCAGCCGGACACAACAAATTTGAGATACGAAAGACTACCCAGGTAAAGCAAGGCATTTGCAGTAAAACGCACTCCTTGAGGTATTTGTTGAATCAGTACTCGTGATATTGGATGAAGTCACGAAAACCAAAGGTTTGATTTCCAACAAAGGTCTTACTAACAATTGGATTTAATGCTTTTTTACGTCGTTAAATAAGTGAATACTTTAAGGATTAAAGATATATTGCAAGGATTGAATATTGCTGTGCTTGCCATACCTTTGGAGGAAACTTTTCAGGGTTCTAAGACTGGGTATTTAAACTTGTTATTTTTCATTTGAATCGTCACCCACGCTTGATGAATACCATATCCAATATGCAATATTCTTTGGTTGAAAACTCATGTCTTTAAAGAAACTAATAACAAACTTTCAAACTCAAGTATACTTCGTCATAAAATGCTTCCTATTCCAGATGTATAAAAAATCACTACAATGAACTGTTACTTCAGAATTTTGTTACGGGGAGAAACGTGGAAGAGCGGGCTTTATAGAAACTTGGCGTTCATCTCAAATTTTTCATGTCTTAGCATGAATGTACCACCACCATGTCTCAACTAATAGTAAATTATGATTCAATCTTATAATCCGTACTTCATTTTACAATTAATTCAGATCAAGCTTTACAAATCTTGCGAGGAACAGACTGTTCCGCACGAGAATATTACGTGAAACCCTTAAAAGATGCCGGACCGAGGTTTTCCTCCTTGAATATTCTCAGAAAATTTCAACAAGTGCAAATAGCTTTAGTAAGTCATAAGTTGTCGCAATCTCATCGACAAAAAAACCGTCAAAAACTCCTCGAACATTTCAGTATCATGTTTCGGTCATTTCGTCGAAAATGTGGCCTCTTTATACAAGCACTTTGAAACCCAACACTACTTTGTACTCTAGAATGTACAAAAATTTGAAAAGTTCTCTGCTATCAAAAACAGAAACATAGAGAAACAAAAACAAAGCAAAAAACGAGGAAAAAAATGGGGATTTGACCGCCTCGTGGTAACATTATGTAAACTTTATATTTATATCTACAAATAATATTTACATGAGTTGGTACAATCATTCAACATAACCCACTCCTGAATTTACTGCGTTTTTTCGGTCTGTGGAATTGTATTTGTGTCATAAAAAATGCATTTCTAAGTTGTAAGCGGTGGATTTCGATCCATTTTGTTTGCCTCTGTACTTCGATAGCAGTTGCGATAATGATTGAAAGCTACATGAAAGGACATCGTAAGAATAGCTCAGAGAGCCAGAGGTCGCATGTCATTGACAGGTGCAGTAATAACATAAATACAAAGGCACTTTGCTACAATATTCTCTTATTAAGGGGTTTGACCACACATGCGCAACTGACGACGAACGTTCACTGTGTGCCGGGAGATTTGGACCATAACAGGCATACTTGTCTTGCTTTGTTCCCAAACAATGTTGTTAGCGGTTATAAGCCCTTTTGATGCCATAGTCACTGATGCCATAGTTACTTCTTCTTTCTCTCTTGTGCACATTTTGGACAATACCTGTACGAAAGGTATGAATAAGGCTCTGCTCAGGAGTGTCCCTTTAATCAAGAGCTCACTCAAATGTGAGAATCCAAAGTCACTTAACTACATATATTATTGATAAAAACTTGTAAATTATAAGATCAATAATGTACAGTGAGGTAAAATGCACTAAGTTCTGCATACAGGTTTTGAGGCCCATGTGTTTGAGAAAAATTTAAACATTCCATGACTTCGGATTTAAGAACCATTTTCCAAAAGACAAGATTATTTGAAAAGTATTCGGTCTTTACCGTTATAAATCAACTTGTAGTAAAAAGAAAAACTTCATTTTTCATATTGAGAAAGTATTCAGAAGTGTGACTTATCCTTTAATCTAGAGATTGATATCCTTCATATCAAGCTGCTTAATATCTCTCTACCAACCTGCAGCAGTAGGACCAAGGCACATGCCCCCAAGACACACTAAAATGTATAGCAATTAATTTAAATTTCAAAATTTGAGAAATGCAATCTTGTCTAGACTAACCATTTTCCTTTTGGCTTTGATGTCAGTCCTACACACGGGAAGTGAAACCATTCTATTGGGCACTAAAATGAAAATACGAAGTTAACATGAGGTAGCAATGGGGGAAGTGGATTGAAAGAGGGAGAGAATTAAGAGTTTACAGTTTAATGTGTGAACCTAGCTGATTAAGTGTAAAGGCAGCCACTTGCCACCTAAAAAAACCAAGATTTTTGTAGGGCCTTCTAAATTAGCACAACAGGACTTTAACATAATGCAAGTAGACTAGAAAACATTTGGGTGACGGGGAACAGTTATAAAAAATAAGACCCTTATTTTGAATTGAGATCCAATAATTTGCATAAGGCATGTTTTTCAAAAAATACAACAGAAATCAAATGTGGAATATAATTCTTTACTTTTTTTCATCTCAACTGTACATTCACACTAAATCCTTGTTGATACATTGACTTGTGAAAACTTCATGATGCCTTTAGCTATTGCAAAGCTAAAGAGAGGAACTGTCTTGCTACAGGGGACTAACACATTTTCTCCCCTTACAAAACTCCAAAACAAATTAAAAACAATAGTAATAATTTATAGTAATAGGCTGACTGTGTTATGCCTACCTCTGTGTTATCACAGCCTA
Organism: Pocillopora damicornis; assembly: GCF_964200805.1. Taxonomy (NCBI): domain Eukaryota; kingdom Metazoa; phylum Cnidaria; class Anthozoa; order Scleractinia; family Pocilloporidae; genus Pocillopora; species Pocillopora damicornis. The sequence goes on along the minus strand of NC_142677.1, from coordinate 9,490,343 downwards.
TCATTTCACCATATGAAACCTAGGTAACAAAAACCAAAGGAATGCAATCTTAGTAACATACCTCAGAAGGAGCACAATGTAACTTAGTGACAAAAGTGTTCCCTGCATGTTCATCAATAGACAACATAAACCTGCTAAGAAAATGTGAAAACAGTTTATCAAACTTTAATAACTTGTGGTTCTTTTCCAAGCTGCTTACCTGATGACACAGACAGTATGTTGGCTCATTAGGGTCAACTGGCATATCAAGCACTTGAACCTCAGGTGCCAGGAGAGAGACAGCTACTGCAAGTGACTTAGGACCTTCAGATTCAACTCTAAAAAAGAATAAATCACTATCAAATTTTCAGGTGTCAAAATACAATATGATCAGGTTCCACATCAATAATATAAAAAAATATTGTTGTGTTGTTTCTTTTTTGGCTTAGTGTTCCCATGGATCTTTTGGAATGATGTAAGGTTACCTGTTTTCATTGTTCAAAAACAAGAAACAATTTTTTTGTATTTTATTCATGACCTGACCTGAATACTGGAGGTTAAATTTCAAGGTTTTGCAAAAGTAATGAGTTATCTTCCATTTTTGAGCAAAACAAAATTTGTTTCCATTGGAATGCAATCCAGACAATCCTCAGATGAAGTTAGTTCAAACAAAATTTATAACCTTTTAACACATACTTTTTCTTTTTCCTTGCAGACTCAGAAGTATCTTGTTTTTTCCTTCCTCCTCCTCTGTTCCTTCCACCTTACCCAATAAGGAAATTAATGTAAGTATGCCTCTAAAAATACTCCAGAGAGAGTTTGTACATAATATTTTATCAGAGAAATAGTTATCACTAGAGTCCAAGTAGATAGGTCTTACATCTTCCTTCAACTAAATGTCAGTTTGAGGACTAAGCTCAAGATGATGGATATGACACCAAACTTCCGAGTGTGCATTACAAAGCATTTGCTAAAGTAATCATTTATAAAGAAAATTATTGGTGTTGCCAGAAAGCATGATTGTCTTCAGCTAGAAATATTCAAGCCTAGGATTTGTTTGAAGTACATATTTACATGCATCTAGCTCTTCATTGTTATTTTTCATTGCTTCTTCTTCCCAATCTACATCTTGATAATAAACCTAAATTGGCCACTCTAACCTTAATAATTATTCATAACAACCATCAGTTACAGAAACTGTGGTTTGGTAGTCCTCAGCATGGATGGACTTTGAGGCTAAGCCTTATAACAGGTTTAAATTGCAGAAGAGAGACCATGGGAGAAAATTGTTGCACACAACACCTAAACCACTTTCAACAACAGGTGAATAACATTTACCAACTTAATATTACCTGACTTGCTTTTGCGCTTTGGTGTTGGTGATTCACCTGCAAAATATTAAAAATCTGTTTGGAAGGGCTTTTGAAATTGAATTATTAGATCCAATTAACTTTTGAGCAGCACTGATGTGATTTCTTCCTCTTCACAGCTGGTTTGACACATACAAATACACTTTCCAAAAATCATGTATAATTTTCACATCAAAAGCCCAGATAGAAGTTAAAAAAAAAAAAGCCATGAAGTTGGAAGCTAAGTGGCTTGTGCATTTTGAGTCAATGTTTAACTAGAGGTGTAGGCCACCTGGAAATTTTGATTGGATGATTGGCAGGAGCTATTTGTCAAGTATCTTGCCATTATTTCCTTGAATACCACTAGTTGCATTAGCCCCCTCTTTGACAAGATACTTAGGTTGGCTTCTTAGCTTCAGCTGCTCCAACTATCAATGAAAGCTTACTATTGTTTTTGAGAAGAATTGAACACTTTTCCATAAATATCATGCCTCTTAGAGGCAATTCCTGTTGAAACCCAATTGCTTCAGTCTTTTAAGCTCACTTAATTATTTGACAGAACTTTGTGCATGATTGGACCAACCCAAGCTTCCATCACAGATGTGACCTTTGCTGTGAGACCTTTACTATAACAAAACAAGTCTGAGGAAAGTTGAGAAATGAGAATCCAGTGCCATTGGGTCCACCAAACTTAGACAACAGCTGGGTCAATTTTAACAAAATGGTTTCTTCAGTACATGAGGGTTTGTGTATAGTAAGAGTTTGCAACTGATGGTGGTCTTGATGCAGCAACTTGAGGGAAGTTGAGAAAAAAGTTGCACACCTTCTCCATGGTTCCTAACAACTGGTGATTGTGACTGTATCCTGAGAAAGGTCTTCAGGACCATCATTGCTTTGTAAAAGGCTTGTTATTGCATCTGTCGATGCGAAATCTAACTAGATGTGTGGATGTTCTTCATCAAACACTGATTGGGGGGGGCAGGAGTCATCCCTAGCTTATGTAGAGGAGGGCACTTAAGTGTGGTAAGCTCCTTCAATAGGGTTTGAAAAAAATCATGCTAGGCTGGTAAGGATCAGCTGGGTAATGAAGTTCCTGATTGTAGTTATAGGAATAACGAACAGTTGCTTGTAAACTGCTGGAAAGGCCAAAATGTCTACAGCCTTCAATGGTTCAGTCAATGTTTCTTTTGCTTCTGTACAACAATTTTTTTAGAAAGCTCTGTCATAAGCAACCAACCTGAGGTGTAAATCCTTTTGCACTAACATTTCGACTGTCTAGAATTCCAACAAATCAACAGACTTCACAATTTGATTGTTGTTCTTTTGGCAAGTCCAGCAGAGATTGGAAGCAAGTTACACCATTACAAAAAACAGCAAAGTTGATTTCATAACTCAACAAATTTAGAATGGCCAATAGTTACATGGCCAGTAGCAGCACATGCATGTTGATAAGTTTTCCAGATCTTGCTCTTTGTAAGAGAACTTTGTAAGAGAAATAATTTTAGATTGATTCTTTCAAATCCAGGGCCTGTTCTTCTGCAACACTGAAAATGAATTTCATGGCTTCTTCCATTCTAACCCTAACCCTATGCAATGTTTAATTTAGAAGACATTTTCTGGTTCAATGTATGTAATTAGATAATTCACTTTCCAGTTGTGTTAAACAAAGCTGTACAAAAATGTCTTAAGAGAGGATGCCAGCATCCATTGAACAAATTTGAAATATTGTGGCAAGTCACCCACAATTTGTTTTCACTCTTACTTTATATATACTGTTATATATCTTGAGATAAACTCAAAGTCTGGCAAAATTTACTTGATAGTGACTATGAAATATACATGGTGCGGCTTCTTGTTGCCACCGTTAACTGGCATAAATCACTACAATTTGTAAAAAAGTCTAACATAACACTCTTACCTTGTTTATTTATTACTATTTTTATTAGCCATTTTGATTATTATATAACATCTGGGTATTACTTTTTGACAGGAGCCCAGGTTTTGCATTGTTTTCCCCTCCCTCATTTAAGTCATAAGCTAGTCGTATAATAATTGATACCAACACAAGTGATTATTTACCATGTATAAAGATTTTTGTTTATGTTGAATTGAAATATTAAAATATGTACTTTTTTTGTAATCATTGTTTCAGCGGCAGCGAAGCAGTTAAAAGTGGGTTGTTGCTTCAATGCTATTGAAATTTATAGTATTCAGACAGGCAAGCAAAGCGTGATGCTCTGGGAATAAAAACCTTTTAGGGGCCTTTTATATGATATGGTAAGAGTGTTATGTTAGATTTTTTTGCAAATTGGAGTGATTTATACCAGTTAACAGTGGCGACAAGTAGGTGCACCATGTATATTTCATAGTCGCTATCATGTAAATTTTGCCAGACTTTGAGTTCTTCTCAAGATAGAACAACACAAATACACAAGGAAATTTTTACAGTAACTTTATTACCATCCTTTTGTCTTTTAAAGGCTAGAAGCTCAGTAGATTCTGTCATATCGGTCATTGTTAAAACTGTCTCTGTTTTGATGTTACTTTTTGACATAGGAAAAGTGTGTCAGGCAAACATATTCCCCAAAAAATAAATATTTCTTTGCCAGCTTCAATAATGACAGGGGATTAAGTTTAGATGATAAAACAAAGGATTATGTTGACAGAAACACTGTAGGTCTAGTATATTCTTTACATGAGGTCACACAACTCGGGTAATATTCACGGTGAAAATTTGAATATTTGAGTGGTCAAACGAAAAAAATTTCTTTCTTGAAAACTAAAATAAATTTTTACAAAAAAAAACTACACCACAGTTATTAGAACATATTGGGCTACAAAATATGAAAGTAAGAGTGAAAGTAAATTTTGGGTGACTTGCTGCTGTTTGTTTGATGCATGCTGACGTTAGCTCCTAAGAATTTGATACCTACACTAGACAAACATGTTTTCTGACAAGTTCAGTTGCCAAGAAAATAGAAAGGTATTTAGGCTCATGGCCCCTTTTTTTCTTTCTCTTCTCAAATAGCTCATATAATTGCAGTTGATAGAGTTGTAAATGGCTCCTAAATGAAAACAATGTAGGGGCAAGTTCAATGCAGTTCTTTCAATACTCAATGATATTGCCAATTTCTATGGAGGAACTGCAAGGACTCTTGTTTTCCCCTTGAGAACATCCACATGTCTCAACCCTAAGGGCCTCCACTTTTGATTGCTCTGAATAGCGCATTTTACAGTTTCATGCTTGGTTGCCAAGCCTCTGAACAGCAGTGAGGCTAAGGATGAACATGTTATGATAAAAACCTTGCTGCTTTTCAATGTAAATTGCTTTGTTATCACGCTAACCAGATACTGGTCTCTATCACAACACAGTCACCTTCAGCCTCACTCTAAATTAAAGGCTTGGCAGCCACGTACACAACTGTAAAATGGCCTATTGTCAAATGTAGAATGGTTAATTTCAATATCAGAGTCAGTTTCCTGATTGCTTTGGTCATTATTGTCTTCCCTGCTAAAAATATCACTTTCTTCATTGTTGAGCTCATTGGAAGATGTAACAGTAAAATATTCTACAGAAACTGAATTGAGGTTATCTTTGCCCACATGGAGGGAATGTTCTTGATTTTGATGCTGTGCATTAATGATGGAGGAATGTAGATTGTTGAGAACTTTACAATGGGGAAAGTGTGATGAGCAATCACAAACCCAGCTTGTGTAATGAAAAGAAACCATACTTTAAATAAAAAAAAACTATCTCTGCAAGTCTTGGTGTTGTGCTAGTTTTATTTGAATGTGTTAGAACATGTTGTGTGTATGTGTGATCAACTTAATCCTGGAGATCCTTTATAGGGTCACTTATGTGCCAGCCGCCTCTTTGTCAAAGAGAAGCAGCTTTGTCAACTTACTTTTGAGCTGCACTGTGGGTAAGAGACTTTCTGAATAATGTGGGTTAGATAGTAATTTCAACTGGACTAATCAACAGCATTCTAAATAAATAGTTTTCAACTGCTAAGAGCTTCTCTCCAGTTTTCACCCGACCAAACAAAGTTAGGTAACTTTTACCAAGTTGTATATCACAGTCTAAAGAACTAAACTCACTTTCATAATCTGAGTAGCCCACTTCCTTGGCATGTTGCTCCTTGAGATCTGATTCAAACCTTGCCAAGTCAGCATCCAGTTTACGAATGTGTTTATCAACCTTTTATTAAAAAAAAAGATTTCATTAGCAGAATTATAAATTCAAATAATAGGAAGTTTAACCCTTTAACTCCCAAGATTTCACTGGTAATTCTCTTTTCTATATGCCACACAATTCATGTAATGTTAGTTTGCAGAATTTGCAATTGGATCAACCAACAATCCCCTAATTGATATTTTTCTTTATTCTCATTACTCGTCTCCTTGATATCGTAGTGATAGTGTAAGGAGAAATTCTGTCTAGGTCACTGGTGGGACTTAAAGGGTTAAGAATTATATTAGGTTAAGTGTTCGGTGTTGGTTTAAATTGTGAATGCCCTCTTTCACAGCACCATTTTCTACAGGGGTGGGGAAGGGGGACAGGATTGAATAATAAGCAGCAAAATCCCAAATGTGACAGCTCTTCATTTTCTGAATGACAAACTTTTTCATGAAACCAAAATTGTACCTCATACTCCCAAAAAAGATTACTTACAACATCTGGGTTAGGGTAAGTATACCTCATCAAATAATACTGTTTACAAAATAACACAATGCATTATTTTAGCCTCAAAGGACATTTGATCAAGTTTTCATAAAAAAGTTAGATTAATTCACTTACCATTTCATATGTTTGCATAGCAAGCTGAACTTTATCATCCCCATATTCCCGACTCTTGACAAAAGCATTTTCAATTTTCTTCAAATGTAATGTCCTTTTTGCAGCATCCATGCCACGCACATTTGCCATGTATTCTTCTGACATACTGTTAATCTCCTTTGAAAGGTCTTACATGAAATAACAGAAGGATGCAATGTTTAGTTTGAGAGTAATTCACTTTAAGTAACCATTTACTAGAGGGAAGAGAGATGGTGAATATTTTCCTAGCTGCAACAAGGATCCAACACTAACAACAATCAAGTAAAATAGATAACTGTTTTAATGTAAGTAAAAGATGCACTGTATTATGAACAATTCAGCAACATATCATTAAAAGTTGAACAAGCTAACATCCCCCTAGTACCTGATGCTATCTTGGTGTTGTCAATTTCTTATTTTCCTACTTTTCTCTCCGAAGTAAAATCTCCCTTAACTGTTTTTTTTTCCTTGCCTTAAGACATTGTAAAAAACTATTTACTTTTAAGACCCCAACAGTTTATAGAAACTTTGATTTTCCTCCTTAAAATGTGGAATTGGGAAGATTGCAAAGCTGGGCATTTATGAGATAAAAAAAGTTTTCTTGTCAGATTCAGATTTGAATGTTCTTGTTACAGCCACCTCATTTATCAAAATAACTCTTGTTATTTTCATTTATATAAATCACCATAGTTTGATAAACACCTCATTTTAGTGCAGAAATATTTATAAACTCTTCCATTGAAAATATACGTTGCATCATGATGCAGCATTTCTTTAAATAAGACTCAAAAAGCTCACAACAATCATGGCTTTGATTGCAATTGGAAATTTAGAGCAAACCAGACACAAATACTTTTGAATGTACTATTTTAAAAGTTGAGAAGTATATCTGACATCAGATCCTTACTTACTTTATGTATTGCAACTAGTATTAACATGCAAATTGTGAAACTGAGAACAATATAAAACATGATTTTAATGACAAGCACTAAAACATGTTTCTATGTTTTGAAATTAAAATGGCCAGTTACCATTCTATTGTTTGCAAATAATAAATTGGATTTTGAATTGATGCCGCCTCATATAAACCTTGCCCTCAAAGCACAAAAAATTTAATAAATGCCAAGTGTTTCATCAAATAAATACCATATTCTTGCAATAACCTGAGAGCAATTCAACTGAGAGTTGGAGGTTTGTATGTCATAGATGACTAACAGAAAAATTTATAAAATGCAATTCTACTGGATAAATTATGTTTGGCAAAGAGAGATGTGAACTGAATGTGCTGAAGATCCTATTATCAAATTACCTCACAGTTATCTAGCCAAGCAGATCTACTGGCCAAAATTTGCATGCAAAGACCTTAACGAGGTTTTAATTACCACTCACACAAGCATCATTTCTTGATATTTAGATTGTAGTGTAATAAAAATATTCATTATGAACTTAGAAATATCCTTGTAAGATCTTATTAGCAGCACAAAGATTTCCAAGAGGAGATAAGTTTGGTAAGACCTTAACAGGATTTACAACAAGGATATCCTATAAAGATCTTTGAGGGATTTTCAAACAAGCGGCCTGATAGTACCATGACATGACACAGTCTCATGGTTGCTACAGCCAGACAAGACCAACAAGATAAAAAACATATAATGGCTGCGTCCATCCCAGTCAGCTGTCCTTCCTCTCAAAAAATTTAAATAAATGATATAATGCTTTTGAATTATGGCCTCGACCTCAACCAAGGAGTAAAGATGGTTAGTATCAAAAAGTGCTCAACTTCTCAATTATCAGGGAAAGAATCTTTGCCATTAATGTGACAGTAAAAGCTTCTTCCTTCCTATGGTCAAATTCTTCAAATTTTCCTAACTTTTTATTCCTTTCAATCAATTTTCCCAGAGTCAAATTAAAATTTCCTGACTTTTTCCTGACATTAAAGGTTTTTTTTCATGACAATCCCCTGAATTGTGTGTACCTTCTGCTTTCCAAGCAATGTAAGTCAAGGTTGAAACCACCCCACGTGCTTTGGTGAACTGGCAAATGTGTGTCACGTTTGTTGCCAAAATACAAACCATTGGAAAACTGATATTTTCGGATAAATAACAAAAAGCGACCAAAGAAATAACTGTTTCGTAATGTTTGACTTGCGTGGTTTGCGCTAGTCACTTAAGCGGATTGGTTCGTGAAGAGGATTTTCAGCCAGTGGGGTATAAGTGCGCCTAAGTTACCTTGTGTCCTTTGATCAAGTTCTCTCATAAGTGTGAAGTTCCTCTGTAGTTCAAATGGCAGGTTTTCAATACCTAAGAAGCAGAGCAGTGCCGTCTGTTAATTAACATGTGTCATGGAAAGCACTTGCAGGGGAAACCCTTTCCATTCTTAGATGTTTTCATTCGAATGTGTTATGGAAAATTGATGATTTGCGCACTCGTACAGTTATTTAACGTAGGGAAAAATCAAACTTTACAGGAAATGGGATTGACATCATAAAGGACTCATTAACTTATAGGAGTTAAGCTTGACTATTAAATTAACCAAAACCCACATCCGATCTTCTCTTTTTGTGGGTGTAAACTTGTACGCTGGTCTGAAATCTATTTCACATACAAGCTTATCCTTATTTCCACCAGATTCCACGACAAAATAGATATTTCCAAAATTTTATGCAGAATTACGATAAAACTTTCCAGGATAAGCAAATCATTACATCGGCGAAGCACCGATAGCTTTGCCTGTCTTTTTTTTTCCAAATGCAAATGACTATGAATTCTGGCGGGATCGTCACAGCGAAGTGAAATCAAAAGCACTTACTATCAAGGTAATGTTCCAAGTACATATTCGTCGCCATAGCCCTAATTCGTCTCTAGATTGTATTTCTATCCAGCTGTTGTCTATATAAAGTACTAAGGAACCTGATAATCGTAAAAAATGGGTAAAGTATCAGCGAGATGGTCAGTTTCAGTAGGACTAATTCGGGAGTTACTACATCACGGGCGACGAGCGGGGATAGAAAAAACGACCCAAATACGAGTGGTCAGCGGCGAAACAACTTTCATACCTCATATATAGACATATCATTTGTAGTATCAGGACAGGAAACAATCGTGTTGTAAAGCCGAAGTGTAAACAGTTTACTTCGCTAAATAAAATGTTAAGCAATTCAAAAGTGTTGATTGTACATATATCTTTTACTGCTTTAATAAACAATGAAGGCATCAGTGGCATCCGAAAGGTACCAAGAAGAATTAAATGTACGTTTCGTAGTTGCAGAAAACAATCGTGTTGTAAAGCCGAAATGTTACCAAGTTACACTTCGCTACTTAAAAAGTTAAGCAATTTTCCTCAAGCTTTAACTGGAACAATACTTTTAATGCTCTATTAACCAACGGAGGCATCGGGAAAGGCATTGGTGACACCGGGAAAGGCATCAAGAAGAATGATATTCACGTTATGTAATTTGTTGTGTGACGAAAAAAACGTATCTTGACTTGTTCAAAGCATTAATCACAGTTGGCTTCCTTTTCACTTGAATTTGTATCCACAGCCTAAGATGAGAAATTTAAAATTTCTATCAGCTGAAGTTCTTTTACTGCATATTATATCTATTCAATCGCCCCCAATTCACGTGGAAAAAAGGCAAGTAGGAAAACACTGAGCTTCGGGAAACAGCCATGTTAAGGCTAATGTATTTACCATTCCTTAAATATTTACAATCAAGACCACTCGTTTAGGAGACCTTTTCTCAAAAGATCCACACGTGCAAATAATGCTGTTTTCCGTTCGAAATGTTTTTCTTCCTATTCAATTGAACAATTAACTGACTTAGCGTTTAAGCCGAGGAAAAAATCACAAAGTTTGAATTCTGGGATGTTGTCCACTGTTGGCTCCATCAAGTTACGATTCTGCACCATTGACGCTCGTGAAAATCTATCTTAATTGACTACCAAGGACTGTATTTCTTATCTTGCAAATTAAGGTCTGTACATGACATTAAGTTCATCATCTGGTTCGTTGTTATAGTCAGCTTTAAAATTTAAACTCTACTTGTGCTGACAAGAAGCCACCCTAAGGGCAGGTGAAATGTTGCGTAAGCGTCTCCGCGAAAGGCACATCCAGACAACTTGCATGGAAAAACTGGCCGCAGCTATCGCATCCAAGCCAATCCTCTCCATCGTCGTCTTTGCAAATCTTACAGACCAGCTAGCTACAAACCATATATATAATTATTCTTGGTGCCTTTCTAAATGCCACTGACTCCCTCTCCGAAGCCTCCATTGTTTATTAAAGCAGTAAAAGATATGAGTTCAATCAACACTTTTGAAAAATTGCTTAAACTGTGAAGTAAACTGTTAACATTTCGGCTTTACAACACGATTGTCTCTATGAAGTATAAAAGCTGTTTCACCGCTGACCGCTCATATTTGGGTCGTTTTTTCTATCCCCGCTCGTCGCCCGTGATGTAGTAACTCCCGACTAATTCACCGACCGACATAACAGAGCACAGAATTATGGGATGGATATCACGTGACATTTACCTCTCAGTTCACAACTGTTGCTCATTTCCCTTCCCTCGCGCTTTTCTAAGATTTAGTTCCCTCCCAGCTTACATGTCTAAAAGCGAATTTTTCGTCGTGATTTCCATCTTCTGGGTTAAAGAAAGTTTGGGCATACGTGAAAGGACACTTGATAACGAAACTACAGTCGAACCTGTATTAAGCAGCACCGTAATAGGTGATCACCCTATTTTAAGCGGTCGGTTGCGTAAATCCCGAATTTGTTTCAATTTTTAATTTTCATCTCTATTAAGTGGTCACCTATATTAAGCGGTCGCAGTCACCCTTCTCTAACTCCCAACGGCCTGTTTGTTTTGTCTTTCACTTGTGTTGAACGGTCACTTAAGCCGAATAACCTTTCAATAATTTTTGTTTCTGTACACTAGGTGATCAATTATAGCATATGATGGCGCTATGTATCGTTTTTTATAACACTTTTAATCTGTGGAACCTGTTTTAAGCGGTCACCCTGTATCACCGGTCCGACCCGGTCATCTCGCTATTCCCCGTGGGTATAAAAGGGTAATTTTGTATTATCAACCGAGTTACCACCGTAAAGAGTTTGAAAGCTAACATTTCGAGCGTTGGACCTTTGTCAAAGCGAATAAACGAATCAGCAGCAGCAGCACAATTCCTTCAGAAAATTATCTCATGTATTCCCCGTGGGTAACCGATTTATACAGGATCGACTGTAACATAAATATGTGTTATTTGTGAGTAAAACCAAACTGGGCGTACTACAGCTGGTATTCGACCATGGCTGTATCATGGAAAAACTTAGCAGCTAATATTTCACCCAATAGAGTAAGTGGTCCGGGGCATTACAAACTGGTAAAAGTTGCAAAGTAATACGATAAATTTAGAAAGAAGCGGCAACAGAAAAGCTAAACAGCTAAGTAATTTTTTTCGTAAGGTGGTCCTCTACCCTAAAATCGTTTCATCGACCAGTCGCAAATATAGGGAGCTTCTGTCCATTCATTTGTTTACGAACCAGTCTTGATCGCAGAGATGCTAACTTCTAGAACCTTGAAGTCTGGAGATGCATAATTTTAGATCATATTCCCACCTCCATATCCACCCCTTCCGAATACAAATGTGGTTTTAAGCCGTTCCGCCCTCGGCGGTCTCTCCAAAAGAACTGTCGCCAAATCCACAATAAAATTTAATTTCCATAGAATAGAGCTACCTCTAAAACAAGAACTCCCCCTTCCAGACAATTTTTTTCTTATTTTTAGTAGTAACCTTACCTGATTTCGCCTCTCTCACAAAAAACATTTGCAACTCACTTTTCAACGAGAGTTTTAGGGCACTGCACGGGAGACCACAAGATCTATTCTACATCCAAGAGACTACCGGAAATTCAAGAGAATTGGCCTAGACGTAATCAGGTTTATTTCATATTATTGTTTCGCATTCGGAGAGTAGTTGTGATTTCTTACCTCCATGCCAAAAAGATTACGAGATGGAAAATTTGGTTTCAGAGACCGCGGGCTCGTTACTCGCCGACAAACAAAGTGAACCGCCGATCGGTTCTTTTTTTCAGGCACGAAAGCGAAAGGCGGTCGCCCTTGACCTCTAGAGAAAAACAAATAAGATACCGCCGCCAACTCCCATTAACTGTTTTGTTAAAAATTAAGCTAGGGATGTTTATGCAAAGCTGTGGCGTCACAATTACTCGATTTTAACACGCAGACAGAAATACAATCTCGACATTTTAATAGGGTGAAATCAAGATGACGATCAGTAAGAGAAAGGGAAATAAAGCAAGTTATGCTGAGATGACGCCAAACGAAGGTCTATAGACTGTTATCAAATATGCCTCTCTTGAGTTTTTGAAAGATAGGTACATGCATGAAGACAGAGTCAGCACAAACCATCCAGATAAAGGCACATATCTGTCCAATTAATGCCCTCGTTGGACGACCTCCATCTTCCACCAACTCTTTGGGGCTTCGTAGTGGGAAAGGGATTTTTTTGACAAGTGGATCTGATAAAAAAAGTTCTTATCAAATAAAAAAGTTCCTATCAAATAAACTATAACCGTTGAAGACGAAAACAAAAATTATAAAGTGAAACGTTTTCCATATCCTTCGATGTAAGAGGGACTTGCTCATTCAACAGTTAACACTACTTCAATAGAGTTTTACGAAGAGTAGAAAATCCGATGACCCGCAGCAACTCGACCTAAGAACAATTTCAAGTGTCATTTGGATTTTAAAAGCTCGTAAATTTACACTAGGAAACGACAAGCGAACAAGACTGATACGTCATGCATGTGTCTATTAGAAGCTTTACGACCGCGATGAATGAGTTGTTAAAGACCATATATGGTTTCTTATCCTATAACGCTTGTTATACTATAACTGTCGGTAGCAATTACACACCTTGGAGAACAAATAAAAAGAAATTTTAATCCCACAAAGTTATGCTTTAAAGTTTGCCGTGTATTCTATCCTTTGTTAGAAAAGTAATACCTTTTTCAGCTAACCAGCTCATAGAGGCAAAGTAAGGCTAACAGATACGTTTCTTGGCGAGAGTTAGGCATAGCTCTCTTTCATACTAGTATTCTCTGCTGATCTTGTTTCTCGATTTTGGCAAACAATGTTAAACTTGACCGCCTTAGGCCCGTTCTACGACCTCCAGCAAGGCCGACTATAAACCCTTGGAATTTAGTAATCTGTCATTCATCTATGGGCTTAATAAGCACTTCTTATCTTGGCACGCTCCAGCCAGAGTATAGCATTTCACAGACAACGGATACCTTTCAGTCCAGAAATATTTGTGAGGAAAAATCTTGTGACGAAACGACTTAGAACAAAACCCCTTATTACACATTTTTGCAGCTTAAATTAGGTGTCAAATATATTCTAAAGGATGAATAATGTCAGAGTTTTTTCCTCATTGAAGGAAGTGGTAAGCAGTGTTAAAATTATGAATTCCTTTCCTATATTATCGGAGAACTCTTTGACATCAGGTTTGATGAACGATCTATAGTAATTTCAGCAATTTGGGAAACTTGGTGAACGTTATTTCACATACTCAAAAATTACAAACATGCCTTGATGATTTGCAAACTAATAAAGATTGTTAAATATCAAGAAGACGACTCGCACAAATGAAACACGAACGAATAGACAACTTGACCTTAAGTGCTCAGAAAAACGCACTCGTAATAAATAAAAAGTATTACTATGCAAGGTAAACACAAAGAATATGCGTGCATACTAGGATAAGATTATTAGGCCGTCTACACGCATGCTGGTGAAAAGCTTTTAAACCTTGGGAAATCGGCCTTAATCGAAGCCAGGTAATAAAGTTCCGTATCCTGGGTTTTCGATGGCTAAAGATGTCTCCTTTTAACCATTTGATGCCTAAAACAACAAGGCACAACCACGATACATAACGTCAGATAAAAATAGACGATCACCAGTAAAAATATAGAGAAAACAAACAAAGAGCAAACTGATGAATACCTTCAGTGGGCTTAATAATTATAAAAAAAAATTTTTTCCAAAAGGAACAATTGATAAAGTATGAAAAGGTTGAGTTATGTGATAAACAAGTAACATCTGTTACACCTGTTATCAGACCAGCCTGTGTCGACTTTTTCTTTAACAAAGGAATCTCATATTTAGAATTCCTTCCAACTCTTTGATTGAGTTCTAACAATATAATAGCTTCACAGTTTAGCAATATTAAAAAACAAGATCAAAAATTAGCGGAAGAAAACCATCGACTTCACGGTGTCGCGTGCCATCGATAGCTTAACTTTGATAAACCTTGCCGCAAAAAGTCGCTAGAACTTGTCTTAACAATATTTACATTACGACTACAACCCAAACAAGCAGTTCTTTGCAAGGAAATAAAACGAGAAAAACATGGTGACAGCAGATGTTCATTTCCACCAAAAAAGTGCGTCACTTGTCTCCTAAAACGGAAGAGCAGGCGCCATAAGACAAGAGTGAAACGATATAAACCAAAAAATTACACAATAGCAACACGAAACAATAGTTTCGCGGTTTTTCCGTGTTGAATTACATAATTCTGAGCAAAAGAAACAAAGATAAGGATTAAATTTCGTGAGGGTCGGAAGGAAACATGTTCTTTCCAATGTTTTGTCTACGGCGATATTAGATTGCGACCATCGGAATGTTTCGATGAGGTATTCTAAAAGAGTGTCGGATTAAGCCTGTTACAGGTGTATGAAAATCTTGTTAGTTCTTATAAAGGTACATTAGACTACATGAAGGTTTCTGGCCAATAAAGCTGAATGTACATTCAGAGACCAGTGTCAGTAAAAAAAAATAAATAAATAAAAATAAAAATAAAAAGATTTTTGTATCCACTGAATAATTACCCAGGATTATCTTAACCAACGAAGCTCCTTTAAATTATTTTGTACGTTCTAAAACTTTGGAGGTCGGCCATTAGGAAAAATAACACAGTGCGGACAAAAAGAAACGATCAATCATCAGGCTGATCTCAAGTAAAGTAATAGCAGTCATCGTCAGGAGCACACGCTATCTCCCTCCCTGACGTATGGCTATTTACAACAACTTATCGCATTTACTTGTTTTGGTGTCTGCTTCTCATTGATTAGCGTGATTCCTGATTATTTCAATCAGACGGGATCCTGACGTAACAGACGGGATCCTGACGTAACAGACGTTGCGTCAATGATTCTGTTCGGGGGGGGGGGGGGGGAAGAAAGGAGCTCACACAGGCTGAAGCTTAAGGGCTTGCAAAAAATTACAAAAAAAAAAAATAAACAAGAAGAAACTAAACTCTTGCCGTATAAACTGTGAAGACTGATATATATCTACAAACTTTCAAAGCAGCAAGACAATCGTTGCACTTGTAAAGTTAACTAAAGAACGGCAGATCTTTCCAAAGAAAACAGTACTAGGACTTTTCAAAGGGTTGTAAGGATTTCTCCCATTTCCTTCCTCTGTGTAAGTAACATTGTTCACAGCAAAGTACGAAACTTCAGCAAAAAAATAAACATGGAAGAATATGGAGATAAAATGGCCGAAAAAACGAACATAATCTGCAGTATTAGACAGGAACTACGCCACCTCCCCCGAAAAAAGTCGACTAAACAAATCAGTTTCAGGCATGAACACTATGTCTCCCAAGGCTATTTTAGGCCATTTGCTTTCACTGTAGGTTAGGAGGCTCACTTGGATAAGGTTATCACTTTCCATTTCACTGTTATGTCCCAATGTCACGCGAATGCACCTAAAAATATTCACTTTAAAAACAACTGGACCTTCCCACGAAAATATTGTTAGCGGACTATTTTCCAATTTAGTTAACTTCCACGCATAGCCGGAATACTTACATACAAATAGGTTTTGCCTTTTATGAATACGTGTCCCGTTAAGGATGACAACGTTAGGCTGACCTGGAACTTATATAGCCTCACGCTTGTGATAAATATTGCCTTGAGTTCCGGATCCCGCGCACACGTCTGAATTTGTTTTTCAGGGTCTCTAGGCAGCCAAGAACGGGCGCGGTAACGATCCGTTCAGTTTTACCGTAATTGGTATCTTCGAGTATGTTTTGACTGCGATATTCCAATAAGTAAGAAACTCATCCACATTTTCGAGAACACTCAGCAAGAAAGTTTGTATCATTTCGGGTCATTGTTGTAAAAGACTACTTCGGAAATCACGGTCTTCAGTGTTTCTCAGTTTTTTTTTATTTACCACAAAACACTGACATAAGGAACGGCGTTCAACGGATTTACATGTATGTATTTCACTTCGTAGACGAGTCGAATATTGAGGTACTTAACATAGTGATTACTTAACTCTCTTAGTTTTCTCTGAGAATTTGTTTTGATCTGTTCTGCATGCAGAAATCCCACGCTGTTGTTTTTTTCAGTGACATAATTAACAGAAGAAAGGCTGACGAATGTTCCATTCTTAGAAATGAACTAAACTGAACAGTATGCAAATTCTTTGCGGAATGTGTCGGAAATTTCCAGCCGAATCCCTAACAACAATAGACAACAATTGAAACAAAAGCCCGCAACGCGTGAACTGAACCAATAGAAGGAGGAGCTGGTGACGTAAATATACACCAATCACATAACGCTCACAATCCCACAGTTTATTAGTAACGCGCGAAAACACATGGTTACCATCACTGAGCGATCACTTGTTCGATTCGAGCGGGAATCACTCTTGACGCGTAGTAGAGTTTTCCAGCATTAGCTTGAAATGGGAATAAACTGTCATCAACTAGGATTTTCAAACGAGAGGTATTTTGCAACGGGGCAAGATAATCTGTGTTAAACTGAACCCGAAACCTAACACCGCCACTTATTTGACTGCAGTATTCTAACCGGAAGGGACAAGCAAGAGTAATTATTGTACTAAAGTGACTTGGCAGTTCCTTGTAGCATGGATCCTCAACGAAAAAGACTTCAGCACAAGGACACCTTGAACTGGAGGACTCCTCCAAGTATTTCTCCGCCAAGTCCATGCGGACCTTCCTCGCCTCAATCGCCTCCACCACTGGTAGTAAGAGGCAAGAGTCTTTCGCTAAACAGGGTTGGCGCTCCCGCACTATTACCAATCCGCGAAACTCCGGCTAAGGAGTTATCTAAAAGAGGCCGAAAACAAAGACTTTTGCTCTCCCAAGCAGGGAACCTCGCTTTGAAACGAAGAGAGACGTCTCCAGACTTTAATAAACTTGAAGCTCGACTGAAACCGAAGCGAGGTGAGTTCGTGTTATCAAGTGATACGTCTCTTACTGAAATTATGCCTCCGATCGATTGCGTTCGCTATACAGAAGCCCAATACGATCCATCTTAACTCCATTGTGGTGTTTCGACCGCGAGTTCATTTAAATAACCATTCAGATTTCCCATAATAGTGTGACGGCTGATATTTTGTGGTTGGGGTGTGATAAATTTACTCCAACAGGGCTTTAAACCAATTTGATCATGCTCACTGTACCATCGCAGCAACAGAGCGCCCTTCGGCGTGGTGATTTCATCTCGTCTCATTTATTTTGAAGTGAGCTTAAGCTTGTTCGGTAGTGAATCTGTATTGAGACTACATGTACGATATAGGATGTTGGCTTGTGTCAAGATTATCAATCAAAGCAGCCCGGGCATACGTGACTTGATTCATTGCGTGCTGCCGCTATGGGAATTGTTTTTAATGAGGGAATAAGAACTTCCCTTACACAAGAACGAGTCTATTTGTACCTTTGCACCGGTCTCACTATTAGCCTTGCTTTTCAAACACAAGTATGCATCAAAATCCCTCTTCTGTTTCGTTCATCGTTTACCTAACAAACATATTTTTCTTGAAAATCGCTTTATATATTGTCGCCGTATTTATTTGTGGCTCTTTGTTTTATATAAACATTTCACTTGCACAGAGGGTCGAGGTCCAGGCTCAATTGACGTTTACAAAAATTTCTATGAGTTTGCTACAGATACACTAATCTACCGGGCAAGCGACTCTTGAACAAAAACAAATATCTCTTTTGCGGCATGGTTATGTCAAGCTAAGCGATTCGCGGCGTCTGTCCTTCGTGTTTCTTAGAACGAACCGCTCTTCAAGCTCCAGTGATTCCAAAATCCTCAGACACACAAAATCAAAGGGTCATGTTTTGAGTTACTACAAGAAAATAATCCCTTCATGCTATTGAAAAGTTCTTTCGAGGACCGTCTATACTAAAACCAATACATGTGCACATCGATTGCTCTTTCTTTTCGATAATTCGCCATTGAACATGCAAAATCAGTTTTAACCATGTCAAAAAGCCATTAAAAATAAAATATCTCGTGACCAAACAACGGCAATCATTTTGTCATGCAAATCGCAAACATCATGATAACAACAAATCACCTTCTGTGAGACAAAGTCTAACCAGGAGTAAAACAGACTGCGAAAATGTTGTTTTGTGCATTTTCCTAAATGAATCATACTGAAGTGACTCAAAAGGCAAGCGGCTCACTAAGATTGCTCACCGGGCATTAATATATAATGCAACAAGTGTATAGAGTCGGCATCATCACTAAGTGTCCACAACCACTTAACGTTTTGGATAAATGAACTCGGGTAGATGTACTAACACAACTGTATAAGATATCATCTTTAGAACAGGTCTAACCGAACAGCTCCATTTAAGATGTAATATCGAACTTGAAAGAAATGCGCATCTAATCAAAAATTAGCGACATGAGTGTGGTATGTAAATGTTAGTGCGTAATATTGCCAAAGGGCAGCAAGTTTTCACTTAGTATCTGACAAACTAATGAAGGTATTCTTATTTTTTATCTATAATGTCTCCACTACAAAGATATAGTAGAGAGAAAATCGTGCCGTTCCGCTTTCAAGTCAGTTTTTTTTCCTTTTTCGAAAAATTTACCCCCTTCAAGGTCAGACTTTAATGCAAATAACTTTGTATTCAAAATGTACAGCGAAAAATATTTTCTGCTAAAATATAACTTATTTTCTTTCACTTTTCCGGTGCCGACTGACCAAGGTTTTTAAGTATGATAATGCGATTTGTGGAAGACTGCAAAAGGTCACTTTTATCGGAGTTCAATAGAGTGTCTCACACAAACTGGCGCGCGTGCAGTGGTGCATGGTTGGACAATAAACAACACCTCTAGTGAATACTGCAGAGCAAACCAGATATGTACGTCTTTTTAAACAACTGATCAACGGTTCCAAAAATAAAGCTTGTGCATTTAATACGCATCGATCAACATTTTCCTGCTGTAAAATCAACATGCTACTTTATCACACAATACTGTAACCAACAATTTTCAAAGGTAGACCTTTTCAATCTTTTCAATTTTTCTCTTCCAATCTCACAAAAATGAGCAACAAAACTTCAAATTTAGTGCAATATTTTTAGTTCTAGTGACATTAATGACAAATTATGGAATTAATCCAAATGCTTGCAGCTTCTTATTTTGTTGTTCTTTAAGATTTTGCCAAACTTGGAATGCTATTGTTCTAATGATATAAAATCCAACTTTAGTATCAGTTAACCACAATCTCTTAACTGTTCTCAATCCGACCTAAGAGCTGCCTAAGTAATGAAATAATTGGTTACCACGAGAAACAGATCCAGCAACAATAAAACGCTCCTCAAAGAGCTCATGTTATGATGATATTAACTTAGATGGAAATCACGTCTCCTGAAAAAACCAACTACATTTCATTCAAGTGCTTTTTCCTAGATATTTGCTTGAAAAAAAGTGCCGCTTATCACAGTTGTAAATTTTAAAAGATGATCTAAGTTAAGATTAAATATTAAATATATTAAGGGGTTAACCAAGGGACCTTATCTAAAGATAATCATGATCTACATCTAAAGCCAATTGCTTCAGTTTAATTAGGGATAAAATGTTTTTCAGTTCACTTTATAGCGTAATAATTGAATAGTATTAGCCATACATTACGGTTTCAATTAAAAAAACATGGCAAGTAGAAAACAAGTTTTCAGATCAACTAATTATTGACAAAGTGTGGAAAGAGTAACATGCCTTACATCAATAACAGGTTTTTAGGTAACAAAAGCTTTGGTTAAAAGGAGTCATGAGGTTAGCCAGACAGTCTGGCTGGATATGTTGTAATGTTAGTTGTATGGGTGTACATGGTGATATTAAATGTCTACTGCCAAGCTGCAAAAATATAACATCTGGTGATGAGCTTGACATGTCTTACTTTGTCTCTGTTTTTCAGGTGACATGAAAAGTGTAGATTAGATAGGTTTTGTTTCATTTAGATATGTTAAAATTATTAGACTGCTGAGCTCTTATTAAAAGTATGGCTGATGTTTTATTTTAAATTGAAATATACTTTAAAAGAGGAACATTGCCAGTTCTTCACTATCAAACTAAGTTTAAGTACTTTAAGGAGCCGCTATGTCATAATTCAGAGAAGTTACCATGGTTGATACATGTCTGGCTTCAATACAAGAATTTAGAAGGGGTATACTTTTAATTTATTTTGATACAGTACTACTAAATGAGTATATCATCAATCATAAACACTTATTTGCAAATTGACAACTATTCTTTAATTACTTGTGACTAGGTAAACTGCCAATGAATAAAAGGGGATAAGTCAGTGGAGTGTCAGTGGGGGTACAACAAGGTGATTTGGTTTATCAACTGAGTTGATAATGTAAATTGGCCTCTGTAGATAGTTTCTAGGGCTGGTGTTTTGAGCATCAGCCCTTCATAAGAGCACAGACACTCAAAATGTCAGGTTTAGAAACCCTCTATGGTGGACAATTTACATCATCAACTCAGTTGTTGAAACAAAATTACCTTATAAGATAAACTGTTGGCCAAAACCTGTGTGTACAGGTTAACTCAGGGTTTGCTTTTGCATATGACAGGTCCTCTGCCAATGAGAATGAGAGCATTACCTCAGTCATTCTGGCAGGAACCAAAGAACATCCAGAACAGCTCACTAAGCACAGAAGGAACACTATCATCATTACCACCACTATTTCATAATGCCAACAATACAAGTTATGATGTTAGTAAAGTAAGACCAGTGACTCCTCCAGAGGAGAAGTATTTGCCACGACCCCCAAAGGAACCAAAACTTGTAATAACTTCTCCACAAGAGCAGCTGTTAAAATTATTTGAGACAGTAGAGGAGGATAAGACTAAGAAATTTGTGATCAGAAGAGGAAGGTGAGTGTTGATCATCATTATAACATAACCTGTTGGTCTGCATGCCTTTTAAGTTTATGTGACCTTTGCATGCCTGTAATGTTGTTTTACAAACTATCTTTTAGATACACTTATCTCAAGCAAGTCTTGCAACTGATCAAGACAAGTAATCAAATACCTGGCTTATAAGAGAACACACAACTAGTATCTGAAAGTACTTTTCTACTGTTTGTTTTGTTTTCAGTAAATGCAACCATCACAAAATCTTTTGGGTCCTGAACTACAATTTAAGACTTCTGCTACATGACTATTGACATTCAACAGGAAAATTTGTTCCTTTGTGGGTAACTCTAAAACCAATGTGATCTTAGTTTGCAAATTCTCTCTATCCCTTTTTTCATAAATTATCAAAATTAAAGTTTGAAGAATATGCAATATTAATGAATCTGTTTATCACCCTGTGGGGTGTTGATGTTGCATGGGGAAAAGTGATTCAGCAACTTCAGTTCACCACAAACCCCTGCTTTGTTTTCTTTTGTGATACATATTGGTTGCAGATTAATTACCTCAATTAGTTTTAGCCTGAATATGAAATGCCAGTTTAAAATTTGACAAATTTAGCCAAAGAATTTGTGTTGTTAGGAATTTGAGGTGAAATCCTTATTTAAAAAAACAGTATAAATCTATTTTGTTGCTTTACATTTTGCATCTTTGTTTAGATACATCCTATAATTATAGCCACGTACACTGTATAGGCAAATTTTGTTTACAGGCAAATATACATCTTGTAGCAAAAAATATTAAGTACCTCTCCAACTCATGAACACATTTCAGATACAGATGTAACAAATTCTGAGGCCTTTTTGAGCCTCTTGTCTTTTAGGTTCCTAACCATTATATATATATATATATATATATATATATACATACACATACTGTTGGTAATACTTGAAACTTTGCAAGTGACCTTGCTATCCAATACTCAGCCACTTTTATATTGTCAAGTCATGCAGTTGCTCACCATATCATCAATCATGTGTGACTAACCAAGCTTTTGTGTGCTCAATAATTTGTAAACTTCAAAACAGATCTAGATCATTTTGTTCCATGCAAACACAGTATCTCAGCTACTTTTGTCCATTGGTAAAAATCATAACATTGGCTTAATCCTGTTGTGAGCTACTTGTAAACTTAAGGTAATTTATTCCACTTCCAATTTGGAGGCTGTGTTTGTTAGGCCTGTGTGTATAAGAATGAGTTCATTGTTGGATTGATATTGCACAAAGGAAAAAGTTTATTCATGAGAAGATATTGACAATATAAGCAAATTTTTCCGGCACTCCTTGCCCTAAAATGGCATGAAAAGGACAAGAAGCAAGCACTCGATGATTAATTGAGACACTCCTCTACAATAATCAAAATAGAAATATTTGACATTAGATCAATATCATTAACAAAGATGTTCACACTCAAAATTAACATATGTTACAACTGATCAAGTTTTTGCAGTATTCCATTTAAATTATGAAACTGACCTTTCTGGATATCCATAATCATGATGAAGACATAATGCTGACTAGGCGAAGTAAATGACTCTATGAAAAAATAAGAGTGAATAACTGAAAAACAATCTTATACAATATTGACAGCATGTTAAATCTCATCACACAAGGAAGAATCTAGATAGATGTTGATAATGAACTTTCATAACCTATGTTTAATGTTTTTTAAACTAAAACTAGTGTCCAAGAACTTATTATGGGAAAAATTTACAAGGAATGCATCAGCCCTAGCATGCTTCTCTGTTTCAACCATGAATAAGCAATGGTTAATTACATGTTCACATGTATACTGTTTATATATGAAAATGTTTAGCACTGTCTACAACAACAACAAAAAAAGAACAACAGAAAACTAAGTTTTTGTGCATTTACATATATACAATCTCAGGGTGAGCAGTTTGCAGTTTAAAATAAATTTCAGGTCAAAGTGACTTTTAAGTTACCTTGTTTTTTGTTTCCTTAAGGTAAGCCTAGTCCTAAAACAAAGAAAAATTTGCATCAAAGTATTTTAACATCATTTTCAATTGAATTTATTTTGAGAAACAACATTAATTTGTAGTTGAAACTACTGCCTCCATTCTGATGATTTTTTAGCTACATTATTATAACGTGCTACATCTTTCTCTATTGGACACTACAAAATTTAGCTTCAGAAACTCACAAAACTGGGTGGCTGAGTCATTTTTCTTATTAACCATTCAGTCACTTGTATTGGTTGGTCTGTTGGCACATTGTCTGCCTCAAAAATTTTTGTGTTGATCATTTTTCATAAAATGGCTTTTGTGTGAATTTAATTTAAAAAGTATTTTGTAGGTAGATTAAGGAGATTTATCTCAAAGTACATTTGACTGAAACATCTTATTTGTACATAGTTTAATTCATAAATGTTAAGATCTAACTTTTTTGTCTTTCAGACCTAGAAGGGTACAATCTGATTTAACACCATGCCAACTACCAAAATTGGAAGAGGACCCATGCATGATGACCAGCCTAGCAGAAAAGTTGTTTCCTCAGCTTTCCCTTGAAAACAACAAGCAAACACCAGGAGCCAACACGTCACTCTCTTGTGTGTCAGTCCATGATGGTGACAAGTCTGTGACACTACCTTCCTTAAATGTTGAGCAGAATTACTCTCAGATGTTATCTGAAATTGTGGCTCACTTTTGAAAGTTGACATGGAGAGTCAAGAGAGTGTTAATCAATTAAGATCACATTGAGGTCTGGATTTGGAGCTCTTAGTTCAGCTCAGTAAGAAGTAAGGTACGCTAGACTCTAATACAAAAGGTTGACTGATAGTAGATACCTGAAGGGTCTTTTTACAGGGATTCTAATAGTTGTAACAATAGAGAGAGTTAAAGGTGTGGTTTCACTGAGGGATAGATTCTGGAAAATTTGGTTAAATAGGAAGTGATGGAATTTTTGCTGTATACAAAGATGCTATTTCCATCAACAAAATCCCTATGTTTGTGTACCCAAAAGTTTTCACGTAGGCAAATCTCTTGTTGTATACAGGAAAGTGCTGGAGTTTCTGCATCAAGTGATGACAGGGACTGAACACATGGTGTGCTTTGTAACCGTGTTGAATATAACAATAAATAGATTAATTAATAAAATAGTATATTAAATAATACTTAGATAAACTGGGACAAACGGTGACCTATTTCTTTTATGCATTAATTCATAAATTGCTGAACATCAGGATTCAACTTATTTATTTTTCTGGGAAAAAGACAGTGATAGACTGTCAATACACAGCAGCCAAAACCAATAATTCCTGAACAGTTGAAAAATGATGTCCAACAAAATCTAAGTGGCAGGGTGCTTAACCAAATGTATAGAAAAAATTTAGTTTTGCAAATCTTTAAGAGGTCCCAATCTCTTAAATAAAAATATTTGATAAGAAATTACCCTTTTGTTAGAAAAAAAAGAATTTGTCTTAGCCATAACGTAAATATTTCAATCTAGTTGCAAAAAATTCCATCATGTTCACTGGGATTGCAAGACCGGTACATTCTGAATTTATTATTTTGTAACACAACACATATTAACAATATCCCACATTGCGCCATGAAAATAAACAATTCAAGTGTTTGAATTTTTTTTTGTTCATATCCGGTGGATATATTTATAGATAAGCATCAAGGATGTTCTCTGAAAATTATGAGTGTTCTTCACTTCATTTTGAATAAAACAAATAGTTATTAGATGACTACATTTATTTTTTACTAAAATTGATTCTTCTCATGCTCTTACAACTGGTTTAATGAGAACCATTATGTTGCACAAGATAAAAGAAGTTCTAGAACACTCCCAAACAAATAAAATTTCTTTAGGTGGAGTAAATTCTCTTAAGGTTAAGGTACAGCAGAACCCAGCTAATTGTAACTCCAAATGGAAACAAAAAATGGGTCCAGTTGGCTGGGGTTTGAGTTAACTGATGATAAATGACTGAAAAAAATCGGTTAGGGAAATCTGATCTTGTTCAGATTACTGGGGGGTTTGAGTTGGCAGGGTTCCACTGTAACCTTATCATCAATTTATCACTTATTTTTTAATAGGTGACTTCTGTCTTGTCACAGCCTGAGTGATAATTTTTGTTCTGTAGAACTATGTCATTAGATTTATTTAAATAATTTCTGCTCAAAGGGTAAATGAAACGAAGTTAGTTAACAATGCAAATATTACTAACTACTCCCTGTGGTGTAACATGATATATTGGGGTGGGATAGAAGAGTGGGGTGACCATAGAACAAGCTGTATATATAAATATAAGAAATACTACCAAATATGTTTGTAAATAAAGAAAACTTATTCACTCAATTTTTTTGATGCAGCTCATAATTTGAACATCATTTTATTTGTATGCAATTCCTGGTATTCTCCTAGCCTTTGTGACTCTGTTGGCTGCATAATAGGTAGATGATCTGGTAAAGTGCGAGAGCAGCTGAGATGTTTAAAAATGGCATTTTTATTTATGGTTAATCCAATATATTTGTAAAACGGGTATAACAAAACATATACATTTACTTAGCCTTTGGAATCTCAAAGGAAAAAGTATAAAATGGCCAACCACAATGAATTATGCCCTCTAAATATTTTCGATTTTAAAATTACTCAGTAATTAAAAAATAATTGAATTGCGATGAAAAGAATCAAACCAGCATCATCGGGTAGAGCCATACCCCTGTAAGTAAGCTTCATACACCAAATACTAAAGTCTTAAAAACTACGACTAATTTTTCAGAACAGAGATCCTCATTTACTATATGTATCTATAAATTACAGAAAGATTGTTTACTCACTAAACAAATACATATCAACAAGAATTGATTTCAACAACAAATGATCTAGGTGAAACATTAAACAAGGCAAGTATTATTATTGACTAGTTTGCTTAGTTGTTTTCTTTTGGAATTCAAAAGATAAGGGAATTTGTTACTCTCGGGAAAATTAATTAGAATTGATCTTAAGCCCAAATAATTATCACAAATTTCTCAGCTAAAGTAGACATCCATGCGATTCATCCTTTTCTAAAGTTAAAAAAAATTGTGACTATCAGAAAACCTTACAAAAATGACTTACTAACCTACGTTTCCCCAAGAACACAGCATTGACACCAGCAGTAAACGATCAGTAAACTGGTAATCAAATTTTTCCCTTCGGTATCTGACCTTTTCTACCTACTATACTAATCAGCACTCTTATTGGCTAATTGATATTACAGCTAATGTGATTGGTTAGTTTATGATCCTCGCGGCGGGAACGTCAACTCTCAACGCTGGTTAATTTACCTGTTCTGTTTTGACACGCATGAAAGCTCTCTTTATCCTCGCTACAAAATAAGAAGCGCTGAGCCTAAAACATTTCTAAGAAATATGTTTGGATAATTTTTCTCATTTCGTCAAGACTCAATGAACTGCAAGCGATCGGTAGGGCACTAGTAGAGATTGAAAATTGGCAGTAAAAGAGATAAGCCGAACTGAATTACTGATCTGCGCACTCATCAGGTTTTATTTTCAAAATATGTTAAATATTTAACGCTATAAACTTGAAAATATCTGGAGCCTTCTACAGTCAACGGTATTGAAATACAGCCATGAAATCGACAATCAGCCTCATACCATCTGGGAATCAGAGTTCTGACTGATTCAGAGCGAGAACAACCTCACAGTTAGCTGTGGAGAGTCACGGCTTTTTTTCTCAGAACCATTTGGAAATATTTCAGTCCTCAATAATCACTTGATCTGCAGTTCTTCACTTTTCCGTAGGATCATCGTTATTACTTAGGAACAAAGACAGTGACCACCAAGGAAGGTGACAGGAATACCTGATCGTGGCTTGACGGCACTGACTGGGTGAGCAGAAAATGAGACGAATTGACCAAAAATAGGGATAAATATACTTGTGCAGAGTACGGAGTGTCAATGTTGCAGTTTTGCGTTCTTTTGATAACGTGTAGCAAATCGTGAAAATGACATAAAATCAACTTTATGTAGACTCGCCATTCGAGGCTTCCAAGAGAACATTTAAACGAGTTTTAGGCTTTTTTTTTTCACAAGCATTTCCCTCATCAAACTTTCGCAATTTAAAAATCGAAAAATCTCCTTTTTGTGTTTGGAAAAGCATAATAAATGCAGTGGATTCTTTTGTTTTACAACCAGTGGAATCACTTTCCACTTCACGAGTTATGGAAGGTTCAGGATGCTCCTAGCGCCAGTTGAGGGCTTAAAAGTATTCTAGCTTTCGAAGCAGTTTACTGACCAGTGAAATCTAAATTATGATTGGTAATTTAATTATGCAATAAATAACTCAGGACTCCACGCCAAACCTTTCTCAGAGTCATAAAATGGTCGCCAGAAAAATGGCAAGTAATTGTTTCTGTCATAAACGATAAGCAATAAAAAATTACAGCTTGCCGCTTTACCACCGATCAAAAGTCGCCAAATCGTCGTCTTCAGCTATGAATGTCGTCGCCAGATATTTTTCCTCCTCGCTAGAGCGACCAAAACGGCTGCAGCTAATGATTTTGTAAAGTCGAATAATATCGGTCTGTCTTCGTGATAATCATCTCTTACTCAGAAACAGGTAATGTTGTGTATTAGTACAGTTTATGATTTTCTTAATCCTGGACATTTTTGGACGGGTAATCGTGAATTAATAAACGCTGATTCTTTCCTTTCAAAGGTTGCTAGGTGTACCGTCACCTCTCTCTTTAACGCCCCTTCGAATCGGAAGATCTATGTAAATTTTACCGGAAGCTTAACCGTTCATTGTGTCTGGAGCGCTTTCACTTCTGAATATCGACTACTAAACTTTACCAAGAAGCACTTAAACCATCCTACCTCCCCTTTCCTCCCTTATGCCGGTTTTAATCTTACGCTTAGCAGAGTACTGTTGGGTTTTGATCCTGTTTCGTAACTGTTCTGTAAGATACCATTTGTCGAGGAGATTAACGCTGAACTAAAATAAAACAACGTTAACTTCTCGACTAGAGCTGTTGTCAACATCCCTCCAACTCGGCTTAGCAGAACGTATACTGCGGGAATATAAAGAAGAGATAAAACAGAGACACTCAAACGATACCTGTTCTACTCAGTGTTTATTTGACAAGAAATTTTTTAGGCTTTGGTCTGTAGCAACTGTCGCTGGGTTAACTGATCAACATAAATAATCTCCCTAAAATCAGCTGATCTTCAATAATTCTAACAGTTTGAAGTGAGGAGAACCTCAATATATATTAAAACAATTTTTCTAATTTCATTTACCAGAATTAATGACATTTAAAAACTTGCTTGACGAGAAATTTAGGTCGATGCTGCAAAAGGTTGTTTTTCCTTAAAAAATATAAAATTTATTTGTTTGTTAAAAAAGAGCAACATAATGAAGAAATGTAAAATGGTTTCCGTGTTTACGTAGCCTGATGTAAACACGCGGGAGGTTGGGAGAACACGAGATAAGCGTAGGAAACCACGACGCGAAGCGAAGTGGTTTCCAGCTTATCGAGTGTTCTCCCAACCTCCCGCGTGTTTGCATCAGGCTATGTAAACACGGAAACCATTTTACATTTCTTTTATAAAATAACTAATGAAAGAGGAACGAAAACCGTGTTTACACACGCTCATGTAAAATGGTTTTATGGCCAATCAGAGCGCGCGTACTATTTGAATTATTTTATAATAAACTTTCTCAAGCTAGAACACATAGAAGAGTACTTCTGCAAGGGCGTAACAAAGGAAAGGGGAGGTGGAGTGATCTCATCGTGTACACGTCGTCGCCAAGTTTTAGTGAAAGTGACGTTTTGTCCAATGAGCACTGAGTGGTGTATGCCTTGTGAATTCTTCGAATTGGTCCTTTCTTGCCACCTAATTATAAGGTTTGTATGTTGTTAACTCGAAATAAAAAACAACAACAAAAGAAAGCGATCAACCCGCAATGGGGAGAGGGTGAGGTTTAATGGCGCTCCAGGACCACCCCCCCTCCCTTTATAGCTACGCTCCTGTTCTCATCGTAACATTTTAAGACTATACCTATCAATCTGTACTAAACAAATTTAAAATTTGCAGAATGTCCTGAGAATGGAAAGAATAGTAGTATACGCAGCTAAGAATTAGCAGTGTAACAAAGAAATATTCAGCCTTCTTGCGATACAAAATCGACCAGCAACACAGTGACAATTCAAAATATATTACGTAAATTTTTCTCTTTCAGTCAAGAAACATCTAAGTCAAAGTTGTGAAATAAATTATTTCTGAGACTGTGCTCGGCAGTTTAAATTTCTACTGACATTCATAACTACTCAATAAATTAGAATCTTGCAAATAAAATAATTCAGTTAAAATTAAAATTTTACTATGTGCATATATTACAGTCTACAATTAGAAAGAGTAAAACGTTTTGTGACGAAAGAAATTCAAAGATTAGAGAACCTTATTTCCATCTATGTTATTAGCTTACAAGTATAGTGCTTTTTTTCGAAATTCTTCTACAGGGAAAAGCACTTCCCTGTGATTTCTAAAACCAGACTAAATTTCTAAAACTGTACAGTGATCAGTGAGGTGTTTGTGTCGTTTTGTGCGACATATAGTCTAGACATAAACAAATCATTCGGGAAAACAAAAAAATAGTTCTTTAAAAGTGGAAGTCATAGGGGTAAAAAACCGTCCATGCGTGTAACAAACACTTCAATTGATACGTAATATGGACGTCATCTCACTCATATCAAAGTCTCTTACAAAAGCTTCACACGCTGCCCTTCACTCCACGAGAAAACTTTCCCTCCCCGCCCCCACCCAAAACTGGAATATTAAGTACGTAAACTTCAAAACAAGTTCTCATTACAGGCTGCATCATCATGATACTAGCATCAAAAGTAAGACCTTTAATAGTTTCGTGGTGTTTCGTTCTTGAAATCGAACTGCTTGTAACCCCAAATGAACAAAGCTCAACTGAAGTTATCAAGGCCATACGCACCATGGAATGTACACAAGAATCAAAACGAAAGCAAAGGAGCACTCCATATGATTAATGAATGTCGTCTCAGGGATATGACCAAATTCCACTCGCAACAACTAACAACACCAGAAAATTCCGCTTAGAGAAGGGAAGAGTGGAAATGATTCAGCAAAAAGCTTCTGTTGGATTATTCAGGTTATTACGGACAAGAAATCATTGAACTATGTTATCAATTTGACATCCCGCCAATGTCATAAGAAAAAACTGCGGTGATTCTTTTTAAAACAAAAGTGAAATTAATTCCTTTCGACAAAGGCTGAGTACTTACAAAATGTTGATAACGCACGAAACAGACCTGTTGAAAGCCAAAACCCTTTTAAGGTTAGCTTGTAAGAAGTTTGACCAGTTTTTTTTCCAGTTAATAACTATTGCTGTTACTTCCCGCTTTAATGTAAAGACGACTTTGGTCGCGAGCGAGACCTTCTAAGCGAGGTTCTCATTTGTACCGCAGAGTAATCTGAGTTTGACAAATCATCGCCAGTACTACTTGTTCTTGTCGGTCTGTTCTTTTTATGAGTCATGAATGAATCCTAAAAATAGAAACAGAATGATAATTATTAAAATTTCGCAAGCAGAACCAGGAAGCCTCTTTGAGTCTTTTAAAAAAAGCTAGAACACCGTAATATCTGACATATTTTATAATAAGGTGCCTCGAAAAGAAAAAAAACCTCACACGCCATGAAGTTGTCTGAACTGATTATCGTACTTTATCTAAGGTGATGTTCAGACACCACTTTTGGTTGAATTTGGTTTACGTATCAAAGCCATGATTTCATTTCAAAGCCATCCACATATTTTTTTGCTTACCTGTGTATGCTGCCAGACGAATGAAAACCCATAAGATGATGTGAGGAACTGTCTCGACAATTCTACACATGTTACATTTCACACAAAATTGGGGTACGGGGATAAATATCGTATCGCTTTCCAGGGTGTTAATGAGTAATGACACCCCCTAACATAAGGTTTGAAATAATTCTACAATCCCATTAACATCAAAATAGATAGGACCAGACACTCGCCTAAAGTCTCTTGATATATTTGATTTTTTCATTCACCACATTGAATAAAAGTGCATAGGAAGTGAAGATTGAATATTTGAAATCAAATTCAGGCAAACGATGTTAGCATTACACACTTTACAAAGTTATCATATCTAGAGAAAAATGAGACAAACGAGGATTGAGGGTTGGTTAAGATTTCAAATTAACTAGTATTTTCAAAATTTCCTCAAATTCGATTGTTTTTTGGCCCTGTTTAAAGCTGCCTGGTTTAAGAGAGACCTCTCAAATAAAACTTTTGTACCAGGCACTGATAGATATTTAACACAAGCTTTCATCATGAAAGCAAAAAATTAAATTAGAAGAACTGGAAAAGCAAAACACATTTAGAGTGATGCTAGTCGGGTTTGGTAAGAGTGGGCTACAACACAACGTCCAGGTTGACACTTTTGTATAAGGTAGATATTATATGGACAAGTCATGGCTTGTGAGAAAGACAGTCAGGCAAGCAGGTCGACTGGTATTGTAGGTAGCAATAAAAAGATAGGTGGCTGAGTAGGTTGGTAGGTAAGTATGTGGGTTAGATAGGTAGTTAGTTAAGGGGGTTGGTAAATGCAATGTATGGAGGTATGTAAATGGTAAGGTAGCAGGTAAGGATGTATGTTGCTTACAGCTTTCTTAAATTTGAACCTGAAGGTTGGTAGATAAGTAAGTAGATAGGTAGGTTGGTAAAAGAGAGCTAGGTGGGTAGGTAAGAGCTTGGTTGGTACATGTTTGTAGGTAGGTAGGTAGGTAGGTAGGTAGGTGGGTTGGTTAGGATATGTTTGTAGCTAGCTAAGTAGGTAGGTAGGTTAGCTGATTAGTACATGTATGTAACTAGGTTGGTAAGTAGGTAGGTAGGTAGGTAGGTGGGTAGGTTGGGTAATATATGTTTGTAGCTTGGTAGGTAGGTGAGTTGCTTGGTTAACACATGTATGTAGCTTGGTAGGTAGGTGAGTTGGTTGGTTAACACATGTATGTAGCTTGGTAGGTAGGTGAGTTGGTTGGTTAACACATGTATGTAGCTTGGTAGGTAGGTAGGTATGTTGGTAGGTGGTTAACTTGGTGGATGTTCACACAACTGTATTTCATGATGAGAATAGGGGTAAAAAAACATAAGAGTATAGTGAGAGTATGTAGTTACGTGTATGTAACAATAAGGCCATACACAAGTGAGTGACAGTAGTAACGTCTCATACCAAGCATGCACTTGCAGTAAGAAATTAAACAGCTACATATAAAAGAAAAGAAATTAGAAGAATCTACTGATGTACTTAAAAGTACATCAGTGGATTCTTCTCCTAGACAAGTGAATGCTCTCAATCATTTCAAAGTTTAAAGACCACATTTACAATTCTCTTATTTTAGAGAGAAACCTGACTTTTTGTTATACTATAGATAAAAAGGACAGATCTTTTTAGGTGCACAAACAATGACTACACCTTTCCTTCAAAGTTAAGTAAAGTCATCAACAGTTAGTGAAAGTCTCTACCATTTGTTATTGACAAATTATTGTTAATTACATTAGTTTCCACAAAAATCTTCAATTCAGTTTCAATTCATGTGTGTTGACAGGGCTTTTAATGCTATCTTGAGTATGCCAGAATTGAGTATTTAGAATTTAAGCATCATCCAAGCATGAAAATGTGACAGGTCTATGTTTGCCTTGCATTTTTATCCTTCTTAACATTGATGTCATAACCCAATAGTTTGGTTTTAAATTATGGCAATTTGTTTACTAACTTTATCCAGATGAAATAATTATCGATGATAACTGAGATCAATTTGAAAGAAATTTAAAAATAATTATTGACAGAGGTACATAAAAAGAACATCTAGCCATTATTTTACAGCCAACAGAATGGACTTAAGACTTGGAGAAAGTTTGTGACCAAATATTTCATTGTAATGCAGCATCAAGGAGAAATCAGAAAATTACAGCTCTTGTCCACACCACTGTCATGACAGACCATGTTTGGTGGTACTTTAACAACATGATTCAAAATCAAACAAACTAATTATGGGAACAAAGTGCTTTATGATGTAAATAATTTTTCTTAACAAATGAGAATGTAAGAATCAGCAGAATGAGACAGTGTACAGTTTAAAGGCTGAAATGAAAGATGAGAGCATTCACTAGCCTTTAGGAATTTTCAATAGTATTTACATTTAACTGAAGTAAAGTTGGTCTGCAGCCAGCTTCAGAGATGAGTCTCCATAGTTGATTTAGCACAGAGTGTGACCTTCTACAGAGAGAGGTTAATAAAAGAACAGTTACAGTAGGTTGTTCAGTAGCATATTTCAAGGGAACACATGTGCTTCATAAGTGGTTAGGAAAAGTACAGAATTAGTTATCAGTTTAAGCTGTAGCTAGTTCATTGATCCATTTTTAAAAAAATAAGGAATGAGTTTAAAGCTAGGGGGAAGAAGCAATTCATTTAAACAGAACCATTTCAGTATTAATCAATTAACAAATAGAGAAGCCTTGACTGTACTTTGTTCTGTTGTAAAGCATACAGGAAGCAGCTAGAACACAAAAGAAGTGTAGGGAGAAACTTAATTAAACAGATTACAATTTTTTAATTTTGAGATCATGGTTATTTGGAAGTTTGGTTATTATAATTACAATTTTGATAATTCAAATTTACTAAGTTAAGTATTTCCACTGAAAGAAAATAAATATTAAACTATGACCTAAAACAGGGATATAAATCTTCCCTTCAGGAAATAACTTCTTTTCTTTCTTTGATAAGACAAGGATCAAAATCTCCAAGACCTACAGTCATATTGTCAAATATACTGTATGACATAAACATTCCTATCATGCATACTGAGTTTTCCATCACAGGTCTCATGATGAAGTTTTTCTTTTCTTTTCTTTTCTTTTTTAATACAACCAGACAAAAATTTTATCATATTAATTCATAGGTAAATTTTAAGAATGCACAACCTTAAGTCTTGTCTGTTTTACTGTACAGTGTCCAAAAAAAAGACATGCATCGTATTAAGTTCTCTTTAAACTACTATGTAGGCAAATGAATAGCATCATTTCATTGTTTAGCATGTACTGAACTGACTTACTCTGAAGCTGTGTCTTTTGATATCTGAATTCATACTGGTTTGGCTGCCAGAGTTGAAACTCAGTGATCGACGTGTCTTCTGTTTCTCCTTGTTTTTGATTTCAGTTTCACTGGGTGCCACTGCAGTTCTTATATTGGATTTTTAACAAATTATTTGTAAGTTCCTTTTATACATGGTGTGACCAAGGGAAGGATTGATCAAATGAAACACAAAACAATTTGAATTATAACATTGTATGCAATTTAAAGGTAGATTTCCCTATTCACTTGTGATTTTTGCAAATAAAAAATATCCTACCTTGCAGGGACTAACACAGATAACAGTTCAGAGGTAAGATGCCTCCTGATAATGTTCTTGGATGAATGAATGCCAAGAGCTTGAGCCAGTTCATCTGCTCCAAACGATTGATCAAGGACCAACAATGCTCCATGGACACCACTGTCCCTCAAACTGTCTGCATATTCCTTAAATGTGAAATCAAAACATAATTTATAATTCTACCCAATATTGAGTAAATAACTGATTGTTACCCCTGAAAGTATCCAAAATGTTTTCCAATTTTTTATTTGACATAGTTTGAAGCTACACTGGTTTGCAGATTTAATGAATGTAACCGAAGAAGTTACAATTCATAGACCCAACGTTTCCACACTCCTGTCTAGTGCCTTCATCAGGGGTGATCTAAACGCTGCAACAAGAGGTCCTTTTATATGATCACTAATTAGCGGCCTTTTTTTTGACGAGGTGTAAATAGGCGTCAGGAAGCAGACCGCCATCGTCACGATTTAAAGGAGCGTGGGCGGAGTTAATGTGCCAAGCCTCCAAACAAAGGCGCTGGTGGTAACGCCGATTAGTAGTGATAATTTTAGAATTATCCCACCCAATTGTATGGTTGGTTAGGCAAGTATGCTCCGATAAAGCTGAATCGGAGCATACTTGCCTAACCAACCATACAATTGGGTGGGATAATTCTAAAATTATCACTACTAATCGGCGTTACCACCAGCGCCTTTGTTTGGAGGCTTGGCCCATTAACTCCGCCCACGCTGCTTTAAATCGTGACGATGGCGGTCTGCTTCCTGACGCCTATTTACACCTCGTCAAAAAAAAGGCCGCTAATTAGTGATCATATAAAAGGACCTCTTGTTGCAGCGTTTAGATCACCCCTGATGAAGGCACTAGACAGGAGTGTCGAAACGTTGGGTCTATGAATTGTAACTTCTTCGGTTACATTCATTAAATCTGCAAACCAGTGTAGCTTCAAACTATGTCTGATTGTCCACCTGGTTGCTGTGTGAACTTTAATAAATTTTTTATTTCTTAGTTATCTCACTGGAATCCTGAAGCATCACTTGTAGTTCAATTACAAAGTCTTAAATCTTCTTTACAGGGCATAATCGCATTTTCCTACCATTAAACCCTCAACTTCCAAACAGTTGATTTAATTCATAACTGAGTGCATATTCTTGACCTAATTTACCCACCCCCAAGTCCACAGAACGGCACCACTTAGCAACTCTCTCATTAGTCCAAACTAGAGGATCCAAGTCATTTTCTTCACTTTTTCTTCTACGCTCCATTAGCAACTGCACAAAGAAAAAAAAACATTGATATACATAGAAAGAGCAATTGCTTGCTCCAATAGGAATGTCTACAAGTTCCTAAAACAACTAGTTAAAGGTCAATACCACATGTCTGAAACTACACAATTGACAAACCTCTTTGTTGAACTCCATCATCCGCAGCAACTTTATACCATGAAGAATACTTGACTTCGAAACATAAGAGATACACTCCATCAGTTTGTTAAGTTTTCTAGACATCACAAACAAAAATCAAAGAGGGATGGGGATCCACTTTGGATATTGAACAAATAGGTGTATAAGTATCTCCGAGGTCTTTATTCTATGTCAGTTGAAAACATCATAGTCTTCAGTACAAATAATAAGCTATCAAACCTCCAAAACAAAGGGAAGTGGTACTTGTATAAGAGGTGGTTGTTGGAGCAAGGCTGGAGTTAAAATAAGATTGAATCGATGAACTGTTCTCTAAGAGTTATGAGAAGGTGGCCCCTTATGAGAGGTGGGTGTCACTGGAGGTTCCATTGAGGAGAGGGGGGGATATAAGAAGGCTCACAATAGGCCATTTTACAGTTGTGTACTTAGTTGACAAGCCTTTGATTTGGAGTGAGGCTAAAAGTGACCTTGTTGTGATGGAGACCAGTATGATAACAAAGTAATTTGCATTTGAAAAGCAGCAAAGTTTGTATAATAACTAGGTCACCCTTAGCCTTGCTCCTGTTCAAAGGCTTGGCAACCAAGCACACAACTGTAAAATGGCCTATTCCCTTCAGTTCTACTATCTTACCTGATGAAATTTTTTGCTGACATTGAGATGTTTCTCCATATCTTTTCTTGTGAGCACATTCAGAAGCCTTCCATCAATCATCTGAGCTTCAAATGCTGAGCAATACTGGCTGAGACCCAGGTCTCTAATCCATATGCGGGACACCCAAAGGTGATCTACAGAGGATATCTCTGAAAATTTTCTAAAAAATAACCAGGATCACACATTAAGATCACAAGAATCAAGGAATTGATAACTAAATACAGAAGCTCTCAAATTATTTAACAAACTTTCCTTGTCAACCTAATACAAAATGTTTAGAGAACAGTATGAAAAATGTGCATACTGATCCAAGGATAAAATGCCTCTGTCAATCACCTTAATTATGAGGGAAAAAAGAAATCTGCATGTAAAGAGGAGATGATAGAGAAGCACTTACACAGAAGAGGGGTCCCTGTAATCCTCAATAGCTAATCTCAATTTCCTTCGGTGCATTATGTTACCCATACCAAGTCCAGCTTCAAGCTCAGTATCATTAAGCTCCAACAACACTTTGCCACTTTTAATGTTGTCATAACACATCGGTGAATACATAGGCATTTGGCACTCCACCTCTAGCCAGGCTAAAACCATATTGGCTTTCCAACAAACCATTGGGATGTCTTTGTGTAGTTCCCACACACGCTTTTTCTCGGCATAACTCATGCTGGTTGGAGTTTTGTCCACATTATCAATGTCTGGAAATTCTGTACAAAATCAAAGAAGAGAGGTACAAATGTGGTCAGATTTGGAAAAATGAGTAACAGAAATATACTGGTATAATTGCAACCTGATACTAACAAGCACTAAGGAGGGCTTTCCCATCTTTTGTTGTTCATATTTTTTCTTCCAACTCTCAACATTCTATTCTCATGCTGTTATGTACTTGGTTGTTTCTAAGCAGAGGGTATTAATAAATCCATCTTAATTTACAAAAAAAATAATTTGCAAATTAAACATGTTTCAACATTCATAAGCCATATTCAGTTGCAAAATTTAAGGTTCAATGTACAATTAGAATTCTCATTTAGTTTACAAATAAGTCATGAAATTGCATCATAACAAAATGGCCACGGCCCCATTACACAAGTTAAATGAGATATTTATAATTAATTAATTAGAAATTGTGGAGTTTCTGAAAAATCATGATATGGCCCCTTTATTCAGCTTTTTGTTGAACTGAAACTGGGTTAACAGTAACTATAGAAGTAAATTTGAAGGACAATAGATTTTTATTTAACCAAGTTTAGTTAATTTTAAACCACCTTCCTGCATAGTGAAACCCAGATTAGAAGTCTCCTATCAGTGCAAGTTACATTACTTAAGCCACAATCAAATTTCCACATGAATCTCCATTGTTATACTACTGCTTGAAGGCAAGAGTTTCTTTTTGTCATAAGTAGTGAAAGGATACATCAAGGCACTTGAAAGGACTCAATGTTCATTCAAAAGTGCTCTTTACAAAGGCCAAGGATGGCAGAATTAGTGATTCCCTTAAGCCGTCACTGATTTCTTTGATAGACCCAACCAAGGGAACATTCATTTGATGGCCATGGAAAGCACTGGCATCTAAGTAATATCAACATCATGTTTGAAAGACCTGCCTTTCTCCCATGATATCAATAACATTCACCCATTTATAACCCATTTCACTGCAGTAATTAAAAAAATTTAACTCTGTTTTTTCATCTTAACCAACCTTTCACCAAGTGAAGGTTTTTGGAAATTTTGCACAAGTTTCTAAAAAATATACCTAGTTAACTATCTGAGTGCAGCCACAGCCAATGCTACACAAATTGGCACACAACTTGAATGAAATGCAAACCAAGGAAGCACAGAAGAGCTATAGACTGAAGTGTTATGAAGTAACCCAGAGACAGCTAAACAAACCACTACTAAAGTATATTAAAGTATAGTAAAGTTCACATGGCCACTAGTAATTGTAATAACAATTAAAATAAATTAAAAAGAAATAGATAAATCTGCAGGTAAGTGTTTTAAGTCTTCCTTTAGCATTGGATTCTTTCATTCGATGTAAAAAGTCTTTTTTGTGGCAGAATCATTTCCCCCCCCCCCCCCCCAAAAAGTGTATTTTCTTCAGGATGAGAAACAGGAACACTTCACCTGCAAAAAGTATTCTGACTTAAGTTTATCAGGAGTTATCATTGTGGCTGGAGAAAATCAGTTATTCCAATAGAATTTGACCAAAACAAACCTATTCACAGTTTTCATTTGTGATGCAAACAGAATTCTGAACAAAGGAGAGA
This sequence comes from Pocillopora damicornis, assembly GCF_964200805.1. Lineage (NCBI taxonomy): Eukaryota > Metazoa > Cnidaria > Anthozoa > Scleractinia > Pocilloporidae > Pocillopora > Pocillopora damicornis. The sequence goes on along the minus strand of NC_142677.1, from coordinate 9,451,139 downwards.
GTGTAAACAGCAAAAAAATTTATCAGTTATAATAATCATCATTCTTTTATGACAGTGTCTACACACAGTCCTATCTAGAAAAAAAGGTGGATTTCAGAGAGGTCCTGTTTATCAAAGTTAGAGACAAACATACATCTAAGTACTACTAAAATGGTGAAAATCTATTCAACACTTATTCTAAACTTATGATAAAATAAAATGGACTTAAAAAATTAAAAAAAAAAAAGATGAAAGAAAAAAATACAGTAAATCTAACATTTCGGTTCAAATGTAAAACACATCATTCAAGTTCTTCAAAGCAGTACACCCTCAGACTCACTTGGACAAAAAGTGGTAAAAACATTTAAAAACAAGATATTGGCTGCTTACCTTTAACTAAAGGCTTGAAGAGAGGCTTTCGTTGCCTTCCTCGTGAAAAAAACCTAGACAGTGAGGATGAACGTCTCTTGATTTTCTTCTTACTTGGGTCATGTTGTTCATAGTTGGTTTGAACACCAAAATCAAAGACTTCTGAGTCATTTGGTGTAGGGGCTTGGCTTAAATCAGACTGAGAGTCTGATGAAACTGACCCCACTGGTGATCTTGGGACTGGCACAGGACAATGATCTATGAAAAAAGAAAGAAAAAGATAATAGTAAAAGTACAGGGCTAAAAATTAACTCCAGTGCTTGGTGGCCAGTTGGGCCAGTTTCCTTGAATTCTTAGCGGCCCATCCCAAAATGAAGTAGCCCTTGATTTCCTCTATTTTAAAATGAAAAACTTGATTTAACGCCCCATGGCTTTTAATGGAGCCTCAACTAAAAGGAAAGAACATATCACGCACAGAACTCTTGGTATGTCCAGAGTCAAATGGCAATCACAAAATCAAAATGGCATCTATATGCTGTGAATGTGGATCACTCGTGAAATCATTGTAAAAGCAGCTCAAGATTTCCAACTTCAGAACTAAAACCTCACCAAAATGGATGATTTTAGAGTCCAGGCAAAGAAACGAAGAGAAAGGTAGTCCAATTAAATTACATATTCAGCTTTATTTTTAACTTTGTACTTTGCATAACTACATTGCAACTTTTCTAAATTCTGCAGCATAGTCACACATCGGGCATTTAAACCTTAACTTTTGGTGGCCCTGGTCAGTTTTAACTCGCCACTGGCAAACGTGCAACCGCCATTTTTTAGCCCTGAAAGTAATCATTATTACCAATAGTAAAACAGGGAAAGTACCAAATTGACTATTCCAAATACATAAGTATGACAAAATCATGAAAATTCACCTTCCAGGAAATAACTGTAATTATACACCAAGAAAGAAACAATGCAACAATGAACCAATACTTCATGTTGCAACATCAGAATTTGAATACTATCAGTAAAAGTGATAGATAATCTGGCATTGGACCACACAAAAAGTTCTATTACCATCTGGGGTTCAGTTTTCCATGTGGTGGCATAGCATGAAAAGTCTCATCAAATGATTGATGTGCATAATTAAAAATAGAATGTAAAGGCATCTCTGCAACATTTCTGTGATGATAAAATGATTCCACGCAGATAGGTTATCAGAGTTTCTGTTTTAGTGAATATGGGATGATGTCATGTTCATGGAAAGTAGATACAATTTCTTCCTGAATTTCCAAACAAACAAATTTACAATTGAGATCAAGGCTTTTTTTTTTTTTTTAAATAGCATCTGTCCAACTACTTTTTGCTTTCACTTCTATCCTTTGAAAAGGATCAACCACAGCCAAAAAAACCTGTTGCTGTAAAACTTGCTTATATAACCACAACTCATTTCATTGACCCCTAAAAATATACAAAACCTAAACACAAATATCAGCTAATGATGATTCACAACACTTCAAGATACCATGTAAAATAGAAAATTATCATGAGACCCAACCATGATGATAAGTTGACAACAATATTGTTCAGAAAAAATTGTCATCTGGCCATAAAAAATAAAACATGCAGACTTCTCTAACATCACTTAGCACAATATAACTAATTATGTCAATTAAATGTGACTAAACTTTCAACAATTTTCCCACAATATTGAAAAAACAAAATTAATCAAAGAAGCCTACAGTCAAACCTGTATTGAGCAGAAATGTATTAAGCAGTCACCCTTTATTAAGCAATCAGTTGTCAAAGTCCTGAATTTGTTTCCTCTCAATCAATGTAATTTAGTATCTATTAAGCGGTTGTGGTCACCCTTTACCAAGTCCCAGTAGCCTCTTTTTATTGTCCTACACCTGTATTAAACAGTCACTGAAAGTGGAAGCACATTAATAAAAGTATGAACAGTCTTTCAAGTAATTTTTAATCCATGTTCTCTTACAAAATAAGTAGGTAGTATTTTGAAGTAAGATTCTGTACATTAAGTGGTCAATTATGGCATAAAGTGGCACTGTTAATTATTATTATTTTAATTCCCCTAGCCTGTGGGACCTGTATTAAGGGGTCACCCTGCCATTCCCCATAGGTGACTTCTTAATACTTGACCATGAACTAAGATCCCTGCCTGAGGTAAAATTGCATTATCTATATAGAGAAATACACATATCTATGAGCAAGCACAAAGAGAACTGTTTAAATTTACAATGAAAAAAATTAAACCTAAATTGTTTGAGTGTGGTCAATATCTAATTACTATCAAATATCAAATTACTGTCATCAATAGCTTCAAAAATGATAATTTAGCTCAAAACAGATCAGCATGGCTCTTTTGCCCATACAATAATGAACCAATAGCAAGAAAGATCCCAAATCCCTATTGTTTGACTGTGGAACGCCCTTAGGGCAAACTCATTAATCTGTCAGATAAGCTTCTTTGTCTAGTGATTATGAAGACATCTGAAAACCATTGCTACATTTCAAAAACAAACGCGATCGACTTACAAGCCTGTCAGAAAGAAGATCCATATCACCTTAATCAAGTGGTTTAAAAATTAGAATAATTTGAAAACGAATGATACAACTGTGCCTTTGTGACTGTGTCTGCAACTCAGAGATGATGTAAATAAAATTTGACAGATTGAATACTCTTAAAAATGTATCTAAAGCTGACGAATGGCCTAGGAGTGGCATAATTTTCCAGTTGAGAGTCTTCAGCAAACATCCGGTATTCGGGTTTTAGTAAAACATAAACATAAGGTAGATCTACATTTTTAATGAAGAATGGATGTGCGCTGAGTGAATATCTTGGCGAAATTATGTCCAAGTTTATGGAGATCACAATTAAATTTCTGATAGTAGCGTGCTTGTTATCACAAAGCACCTGATTAACTATGAAATCAATAGTCTGTCTTACATATCCAAGGTCTGGAAAAGATCGTAACGCAATCGAATTAGCGCTTTCAACATCTATTGATTTTAAGGAGATTGTCAAGTGAAGATTGTAAAATTAACACAGATTTCCTGAATTACCAGCAAATCTTCGCCAGGAAGGCTGGCTATTTTGAAAGTCTTTAACCTTTTTCCTTCTCGTACAAAAATAATGAGAAAATAAACAACGTAATGTACATTACACAAAAATTTGAAATGAGATCGAGATCACGCAAACAAACTTACCTCCGTTTTTTAGCGGGGATCTTGGTGAATCTTTCAAGTTTTGCAGGGAATTTATCTTCTTAATATTCGTGGCGTTCGTTCTACATGTACGTTTGCCTCCTGCGGTGTCCACATTTAAGTTGTTCGTTTTAAAAAAGAACTGTGAATTGTTCTCGCTGAGCGAAGATTGCAGAGCCGTCAGATGTCGTTTCACTTCGAAAAAATCAGCTTCCAATTCCTTCAGCTGTACGTCTTTCAGTTCCAACTGTGATTTTAAGCTATCGGTTTCTCTTAATAGATCGCATCGCTCCTTATCCCAAGTCCGCTTTTCGCTCTCCAGGCGCTTAATTCGTTCTTCACCTTCTAACATCCGTTGTTCGTAATTCTGAATAAATTCTCTAAGTTCTGTTTCCTTTACCTCCAATATTCCATAAACCTGCTTCATTTGATTAAGTAAATCCATTTTTTCCGTTTTCAAACGTTTCCTTTCCATTTTCATACAAGAAATCGTTTCTTTAGCTCGAGCAATTTCGAGTTCACAAGAATGGAGCCTTTGCCGAAGCTGATCTAAGTCTGTGTTTCCATTTCTCCATTCGTTGAGTTCTCTGGTTAAAAACTCGTTTTCACACCGTAATCTATCATTGTCTTCTTTATAATCTTCTACTATACTCTTAGACGATACAGCACCATCAGTTTTCGTTTCAGAAGTTAATTTATTGCTCGCCAGCTCCGACAGCCTCTTGTCTTGATCTCTAAGTTCTGCCTTCAAATATTCCACCTCCCGATTAACCGCAGTAAGAGAACTGTTGATTTTAGAAGCAATAACAAGTTTTTCCTCCCTCATTCGTTTGCTCTCACCCTCTGCCTGTTCCATCAAACGCCGCATAACACTCAAGCAATCTATTAAATCGTCCTGCTTTTTCACGAGTGGTCGTGTGACGGAACTGCCACTGTCAGTACTTTCTCCTGAGATCGTACTACTAAAAGATAGGGAGCGAACCCTTTCTTTGAGCTTGTCGACTTCAGCCATGGCCTCTATCGGTGTCAAAGAAAACTTGCGTTCCTTGGCGGGAGAGGCATCTGTTTTTCCCTCACTGTTTACGTCCGCCATATTTGATTTGTGTGACACCAAGCACCAGCAGAGGTCACAAAGACGAAATTTTTGGACGCCAGACGGTAGCCTCACTTCGATGGAACAATGTTTTATTCCACCTACCCCATCCTTACTGCACTTTAATCTTTCACGGTAGTATCAATTCGAAAATTCTTCGTTGAATGGCATTGTGAAAGAAGTTAAAAAAGTCTTCCAACAATTTCATCCTCTGTCATTATTTTCTTCACATTGCTTACTATGTAGACTGATGAAAGCGACTGAACTCTATTCGCGAGTATTTCCTCCCAAAAGGTTTCCATATGAGACTTTTCTTATATGCGTCCTTTGTTATCAGTTTACAGTATTGTTTTTTTTCTTCTTCAACTTGAGTTATGGTAAGCTTTTATCAGGGTTTAATTTTATTTGATTCTCCTCGACATTTATCAAAAAGAGGAGGTGACAATCATAAATTAGAACGGCAGAATAGGGATTTTCATGAAATAACGACAATCTTTTTCGTGAGTTTTCCTTTTGGGGAGCAAAAATTAGTACACGAGTCACTGTTCATCATAGGCATAGAAATTTCAAGGAATTTTTGTCTAGGTCTTATTCTCCGCCAGTCCAGACCCTGTGTAAAAATACTCGACCCTACAAAAGGCAGCTAGTGAAGGACCCACATAGAAAACGCACAGAATAAAATGTGCTGTGGAATTATTACCATTGGATATGCAATGGGCGACAGAAAGGAAGAGAGGTATTAACAGATTTAGAAGACTTATTCTTTTCAAACAGAAAAAGTTGAGCCAACAACGGCAGATATGCCGAAGAGAAATCTACCAGTAGTAAGTTTAGATCGCAAACGAAGCAGTTGTTCAAAAGACACTTCAGTTGTTAATATACGACATGTGACATGTCAATAAACTTTATTTATTCTAATTCTGGCTACATGATAATCATGCTTCACAAAGTTACCTTACCCACTCCCACTAGAAAAAGACAAAAACCCAGACAAAAGAGAAAACCGTCGTCCCTTTCCCCGTCTCCAAGTCCCTATTTGACCGGTCTAGCTATTTCTTGAGTTGTTGATTGAGCTTCAGTCACATCCACCCTTCTTCGGGCAGCATCTGTAGCGGACCTAGAACCAAAAAAAACATCGAAGTTATTAAATCTAGAACTCCGCATTCACCTGGGCATTTGTTTTCAAATATAGTGCGAAAGGGGAATCCCTAACTACAAAGCATCTTTCCAAAATCTTAAAGCTTAGGCGATTAATTGAAAGAGGTCGCTTAATTATCGTTTACTTATTTTCTTTTGATATAATGTAGGTGAAAGCATATCTGTTTGCTCTTTCACTTTTTCAAATTCAAAATCAAATATTTCTTTACCAACCTCTAAATATTTCTTGGTACCCCAGCAAGCGTCCCCAAATTTGGCGACGGTGGCATCAAGAAGGCAATGTTCCTTGTCTTGACAATATTGCTTGGCAATAGCCTTGGAAGCCACTTGATGCTGGCAGGCTTGGTTCCAGGAAAATATTCCAAAGAAACCGTCACCACAGATGTGAGCACCCTTGAGACGGCCAAAGTTTGCCCATACGATGTCGATATTGCGTCTCTCAGGACATTCGAGTGACATTTTGTGATTTTCACATACGCGAGCTCTCTTGGTGTCATCTGGTGTAATCCGGCCTATACACCTGTATTTGACCTATAGGAACAAAATTTATACAATGCGTTTACTGATGCTATTAATAAAAACCTCATCATCTAGTTTTAGGTCCCTTTTTGAAAAAGTCCATGATACTCAACTTGTTCTGAGTTTCTCACTCCGCAGTGATGAATCGAAATGTTTTGTTCAGGTTCCTATGAATTCTTTTTGGTCTGGCCACAAACATTTTAGCTATCTAATAACATTTACGCGTACTGAGCCGGAGGAGTTTGCAATTTCTTAGGCGACACTTTAACAATGAATAAATTTGTGTTGACTAAGTTCAGTCCACAAAGACACTTCTAATGTACAAGGCACATGCACCTGTGAAAAAATATTTGGTAAATAAACCGGTCTCTTCAGGCGACTGCTATGTCGGCTGATAATGTCCGCGGTTAAAAGATTGTCCCGAAAATGAATAGTTGGCAGAGAAGCGAAGCTTGAGGGCAAATGTGAAATTGAATGCGCAAATGTTTTTTTTGTTCTTTCCAGAGTAGTATTTGAGATAAGCTTTATTTGAAATGGCTCTTTAACTAGACTCTACAAAACGAGTTGGTTTTTCTTCCCTGTAAAGTAACAAAGATGAAAGAGTGACACTCAAGCTGGCTTTTTCAACTAGGTTTGTTTCTTTTCGAAGAAGAGTAACGTAAATGAGAGCTCTTACGTCATAAATATTTAGTGATTTTGTTCCACGTGACGTAAAGTAGCCAATAGAGTCGTAATAACATTAATGCTGAGTCATAAACATAGATAAAAACATAAATGCATATACAATATATATATATATATATATATATATATATATATATATATATATATCCATATATACGAGAACAAATGTGTTGAAAGTTTGTTACGAGTGCGGAACAGAAAAACACTTCTTGGTCCTATTTAAAGAGATAAATCACAGACCTTTGGGTTTAAGAGCAACAAATTATGTTTTCGAAAACCGTACGTAAAAATAAACGATTATTTACCGTGAGATATTTCTTCGTTCCGAAGCACGGGTCTCCGTATTCTGCGTTGTTGGCATGCAACTCGCATTCGGACAGGGTTTCACATTCATTTTTAACAATAGCTAATGTATTAGCTGCGCGGCAGTTGACATTCCATAACCAAGCAACCGTCCAATCCAATCCCCACTGACACACGGAGCGGTCTGTTCTTCCATAGACTGCAGAAATGATCTGAATCTTTTGATGTGTGCACCTGATTTTTTGCTTCCCTCCTTCACAAACAAGGGCGCTTCTTACTGTGAAAAACAGGAGAAATACAGAGAAATACATATACCAGCTACAGAAGATTGTATAAAAAAGCCCCTAAAGGTCAACCAAGCTAAATTGCATCAAAGCAGTCACTGCTTTGATGCTATTAAGCTCAGTTGACCCGCGTTTCTCAAACTGACCAACTTCATTCATAACTTAACGCGTGTTGCTTGTCCTTGTCTTCCACGTTTTCTCTTAGTAATTTTGATGTCATGTTCTCGGTGCCATCACTCTTCTCTCCATGGTGGAGGAATATTATGATTAACTCTGGCGACTTACATCAAGATTGGCACGCTCATGGTTGATCATCTTAGAAAGTCTTTTTGATAAAAACTTCTTATTTTCGTTGCTTGGATTGAAACTTGCGCACAAGTCCTTAAGGATAATGACGTAATCAGACCATGATTTCAATACTTGAAGAGGTCCTCATAATTTTCTGATAAAAATTATTTGACGGAATCAGTTTAGATACTTTATGGGTTGACTTTATAACACGCACAATAGGAAAAATGTTCCATAACTTTGCACAGGCATATGAGGGTCCGATAATCATAGGTGCCCGATGAGAGTTAGTAATATTAAAGGCAAGATGCGGGATGAAAATAGGAAGGTACGAACGGGATATGCTCTGTTTCGAAGGCGGGATAGGATGGTCGTAGCCGAGATCATAATTCAGCTCAAGTTATTGGCTACACGACCTAAGAAACATCAAAAAGTATTTATTTGCTTTATAAACGGGCTTAAATTAGTAATCCCACTAAACCGCGTATGAAATGACACAGCCTACGTGTCGCTGAGATTTTCTTTGGCTTCAACACGTATTTTAACGCATTTTAAAGCTCGGTTTTGCCTCATGAGAGTTATGAGAAATGAGAGTACATTATCAATATTATAAAGACTATAATTTGTCCATCAGTTTAAATACGGCGGTGAACTTGAACAACTTGGGCAGGGATCGGCGGCATAGAATAAAAGGCGGAATCGGGATGAAAATGTTCTTTGCGGTGGGATGGCGGGATGGAATGAAAAATTGAGGCGAGACAAGGAATTGACAAAGTCTATTTTGGAGCTTCGCATATTATAACTGATTTAGATCCTCCTCTTCGAATGCAGCTAAGATATAACATATTCAAGTACTTGCCTTCTTGTGTAGGCCAAGCTTGTGTATAACAGAAGGTTGAAGACAATAAGAGAACCACTAAGTACATCCTCATTGTAGTGGTAAATTCGACCTATGAGAGATGAAATAAGGTATGATTGATCAATTTTGCTTCAATAGAAATGATGACTCACGAAAATCAGTTCAGTGGCCACGAGTTGTTCTTTACTTGATAGGATAAAGCAGTTGATATTCAGAGATACGCCTGTTTGGTTACCTGACCAAAGTGAATCTGTTCCCCCTACAGAGTCTCTCTTTACTATCTTTGTTTTTTTCTTCCAATGACTTTTGTCCATGCCTTAATAGGCATGGACAAAAATATTCATATTCAATATTCATATCATGATTAATGAATTTTGTTTATGTTTACATTGTGCAAACAAGTTATACCTTGTATTTGTATTTTTAAAAACAAACGTCTGTCGGCTTTCTTTTTGACAAATCACTTTTCCACAACCATGTGGTTCAAGAGAAGTTTCCTGCTAGTGAAATGTACAAATTCTCTGATCTTACCAAATTTAACCATGGATAGTTAGAACTGACTCGTTTTTAGGATTCGTTACTATTGGCAACCCTTTTCTGTTTGGCTTGGTTCATATTTGTCATTCACAGATCACCTTCTCTCTCCTGCCATGTTGAGTGACATGTTGTTATACCTGGTTTGTAAGGATCTCCTCACTTTTGATTTAATGAAAATTGTTTCTTGAAAGTTACCACATTACTATGGAACTCTTTCGTTTTTTATTTTGGCTTTTCACACGATTATACACGAATTAATGTTAATTGATGGCGATATGTACAAATTTTGTAAAGTAACTGAAAAAAAATTTGCCTTTGATGGTAACAGACAGGTAGCTCGTTCAATTTCTTTCTCCAATAAATTTGTACGTCCTGAAATTATTTGTCATAGATGACAGTTCACTTTCGTCCTACACTGCGCTGAGTGACATACATGTTGTTATGTCTGGTTTAGAGATGTTTGCAGACTTAGTTTCTTTACTATGCAATTAGATTAGGTATGATTATGAAGGAAATTGCTCTTTGGGAGTCGCAATTGCTATTGAATACTTTTACTGAAATTTCTTTCGAATTTGCAATTGATGATGAGGTGGAGCAAAATTTGAACCAAATGATAAATTTCAACATGATTTTTATTCAGTCTGGTGTAGAAATAACCTCTATTTTTAGAAATGATTATTCAGTAAAATGTACACGCCACACTCGACCAAACACAAAACGGGAATTCGTCTATTCGTACAAGTATATTTTCCGTTGAACCACTTTTCTTGATCACGGGCTTTAAGGGGAAAAAACTGAGGCAATTATGCTTTGCGGGAGGTCCTACGCTGATCCAAGGTAATGACACGGGTAACAAAGAAGACGATCCTCAGGCGGTGTGGTCGTCGAAAAAAGTTTTCTACCTTCCATATTCCTTACATAGTTATTCTATAGAAACAAAACTTAAACTAAGACCTTAGATTAGCCTTAGTTTAAAGACAGAAAGAACTGAAGAGATTTACGAAATTGAACGTTCTTAACCCAGAACGGGTTTTTCGCAAATATAAACTTTGACTAGGTTGCTGACCCACTTTTGAGTTTTTCATTAGACTCAAGGCTGCGTCAAAGGCTGACTCCAAGGCTGCCTCAAAGACTCTAATCCGGTTACTTAGATTCAATATGGATCTATTGAATAAAATTACCAGTGGCAATGATGTTTTGCGAAATGCTCGTTCCTTTTGTGTTACGCAAATAATGTCCATGGAAAAGGTCCATAGCAATCACGAATTTCTAGGAAATATTTCCTTCATGCTAATGAATGAAATTGTTTTTCCCTTACTGGTTACGTCCGCCATATTTGATTTGTGTGATACTAGAGGAAGCACCAGAGGTCACAAAGACGAAATTTTTAGAAGCCAGACGGTAGCCTCACTTCAATGGAACCATGACTTACCCCACCTACCCCATCCTTATTGCACTTTAATCTTCCATGGTGGTCTTTAAATTAAAAAATTCTTCGTTAAATGGAATCGTGAGAATCGTTCAAAGAATCTTCACAACAATTTCATCCTTTGTCATTACTGATTTTCTTCACATTGCTTACAATGTAGGCTGATGAAAGCGACTAAATTCTATTCGCGAGTATTTCCTCCCAAAAGGTTTCCATATGAGACTTTTCTTCCTATGCTTCCCTTGGTATCAGTTTACAGCATGTTTTTTCCTCTTCTTCAACATTTTTCTTCCCCCTTCATTTTATTTGATTCCTGTCGACATTTATCAAAAAGAGGAGGTGACAATCATAAATTAGAACGGCAGAGTAGGGATTTTTATGAAATAACGACAATCTTTTTCGTGAGTTTTCCTTTTGGGGAGCAAAAATTACTAAACGAGTCACTGTTCATTATTAGCATAGAAATTTCAAGGATTTTTTGACTAGGTTTGATTCTTCGCCAGTCCAGACTCTGTGTAAAAATACTCGACCCCACAAAAGGCAGCCAAGGACCCATAAAAAAAACGCGCGAGCCCTTTTCACAGAGTTTCAAGTGGTTTACATGTACTTTCTTTCTAGCTTAAAAGCGAGTTTGAATTTTAAAAGAACTAAAAGGAACACTCCTGTGACAAACATGACTTGGAAATACAATTTTGTAAAATTGACGTTAAAAAACGTAAAGTTTAACACTTCCAATCAAAAGCTTTCAAAACTAAGGCATGAAGAACAAAATTCATGAAAATGAAAATGTAGCTGCTATAAAATTTCATACGAAAAAATGAAAACAATATTATATTTTGAAAGAATTGAATATCAGTTTCTATCACCATATCTACGTCTGATTCGTTTGTGTAGGCACTGTTAGGGTCTTTGCCTGTCACTAACACATTCCCAGAGTCAGTAATAGGGTTTGTGTGCGGCATGACCCATGCGTAGAATGAGATGTTCGAGCCCTTTTCACAGAGTTTCAAGTGGCTTACATGTACTTTCTTTCTAGCTGAAAAGCGTCTTTCAGTTTCCCTAATGAAGCTCGAAGGACAGGGTGTGTGGCAAGGAAATGCTTTTTTAATTTTAGCTTTCAGTGTTATTAGCATAGACTGGAAACCGAAAACTCGTTTATCAAAAATTTCTTGAGGAAGAACGGGTTTTTCGCAATTATAAATTTTGACAAGGTTGCTGACCCATTTTTGAATTTTTCATTAGACTCAAGGCTGAGTCAAAGGCTGACTCATAGACTCTAATGCGGTTGCTTGGATTCAATACAGATCTATTAAAAACTGACGGAGAAAATCTGTTTTTTTTCCCTTGGACAGGTAGCAAGCAACAAGTCACTTCTCTCGTACTTTCCAATTAAGTTCTTGCGCGCATTCATAACTCGATATACGCATGGTGTAAAGCATGAATACTCTTTCAGGTTCTAAGTCTACTGAATCACTATTGCCATCTCTCTCAACGTGACATGTATTTATTGATGACTTCGTTAAACCAATCGGTTAATTTTTTAAATTCCCTCCTTGCATATACTTAAAGATATCAAACGAAATATTTCAATACAGATTTTAGGTGTTACTCCCTCTCCATAAAAGTTGATCTATCTTTATTCGGCATTTTGTAACAAATCAGACTTCGTAGCATCTCTGGAAATCTTCGATCAGTTACCACTTGTTTTCAATCCTCAGAATTGCAACCATAATTCTCTGAAATTCTTCGTTTCGTAAAATTGAGGAGTCTTCGGATGATTTTTAGTTTCTTTTCACTCTCAACTAAGCAATCGAGTACAGCCAAGTATAAAATATAGGAAACGTACGTTAACTAAGCTGTATGTGAAGTATAAGCGAGCGTTAGCCCCTCGTCTGTTGGAAACTTCCGCTTTAAAAATTTTTGCAGTGGCCTGTTACATTATCAACTCAGTTCGTAAAAACAAATTATCCTGTGGAACCCCCCTTCCTCCCCATCGACGCATATGTTAGCATGTAGAGTGGTATGTTGCTCGCACCAATATAATCATATAAGCTCATTTGGCAAGTGTTATGATTGTAGCCTTTGCAAGAGCCTCGTCGAGTGATTTCAAGATTTATCGGGATGTGAAAGGTTCGCATTTATTTTTATTGTATAATTTTTACGTTAAAATGTGTTTTTTCCGCTCCTTTTCTCACAACGCACGCACCAAACAACGTACTATGAAAACAACGTCTAAAGTCTAATCAGAAAATACCCAATCATTGCACTGCATGAACATTGAGCAATTTTTCACGTGCTTGAATTGTATTCTACCAATCAAATTCCATTCTGCCACTTTAGACTTCGCTCCATCACACGCCATTTCCTTGTAAAAAAAACTGCATTTTATCACGTATTCTAACCGCATTATCCAACACCACTAAAAAAATTTACAGGAAACTTTATGCTACTGATAGTGAATTTTACACGCATTCTCCCGCGTCTTGACTTTTTCTACGAATAAAATTCGCATTTGGCTACCTTGGAATTAACCTGGTCGCTTGTAAATTCCTTGTAAACAACCTGCATTTTATCGCGTATTTCACACACAGAGGGCAAAGTTCAGTTAGGCAACAACCAATCAAACAGCCTTCTTTGAAATATTATCCTTTTCTCTTGCTCAGTGTATCTTCCCTCGTACGAGATGTCTTTGGTTAGGGTCTATTGAAGATATAACAATTTCAGTCTGCTTTTCCTAATAAAATTACCTGGAATTAAATTTTTGAGGTGACTGACTGTAGGCGAATAATTTTAAATTTCTTTCTGTTAGAGGAACGGCTGTAAGCGTAGCCTCTTTCGCAACTGTTATTTGGTCTCGTCCAACGGGAATTAGAGAGCGTTGTGCGACGAGACCAAACAACGGATGCGAAGGAGACTACAGTCAGCGTGGCACCGATGCACATTATTTTTGCTTAGTAGTTAGAAAATAGAGACAATAGACCAGAAAATACCTGTGTGAGCTCAGATAAATTATGTTTTTTCTCTTTCTCTTGAAGTGAATTGATGCGATATTTTCGTTCTTGTGAAAGTTATTTTAAAAAACATTAGGAACACAAAGTGTCCTATTTCGACCTACTCAGCTAAAAAAAATAACTCTTGCATGCTAGCATGCCTATGTTTAATTTGTGCAACAGTATGATTGCTTCTATATGGCAGTAAATCCTTATGATTGTACCAACTAGTCCTAGTGCGGAGTCTGGCCTCACTTTGCACCACGGTAAAAAGTTTCGTTTATTATTTCATGAACAATCAAATTTCGATGGCAAACACCCATTGGGCAAAGCGTTTTAAAAAGTTGTAGCCTTAAAGAAAATTGATAAACAACCTTCCCTTGTAAATGACAGAGATACAATTGTGATTTGAGATCCTTTCTCGAGCCATTTTGATTTACAAGTACACTTTTATGGTGATGGAGTCAAGGAATGGAAATAAGTTTGATGATTAGTAAACTAGAAGATCAAACAATACTAGCGTTTATGGTATTGGTAATTAAACATAAGACAATATTAGAGGAATCACCTGGTCAGAAAAGAACACAAATCCGGAAGGTGTGATTTTTATTGTTATTTTAGGGGATAAAAATTATGACACAGAGGAGGATAAAGTGATGTGTAATGTAAATCACTTTGTTTTGTGATTATTACATCAAATCGTAGAAATACGATTGGCAGCAAATAATTTTCTTTCTATACTTGTCTGTCACTGAAGACAGAAAGATCTCTCCAAGCATTTTTAATGAATTCAAGGGCATACTATACGAGAAAGAAACTTCTTCTACTTTACGTACTAATGACTGAAAATAAGTAAATTTTCAGATCAAAAGTGATCTCCGAAAAGTTCTGGGTAACCGAAAACATTTTACATTAACTTGCGCGTGGCAAAGATGTTTTTATTTTTGATCAACGTTTGTGCACTGGTCCGTTTATCTGTGAGTTCAGGTGAGACACATTCGTTCACACTCTTTTAGGTATTGACTCTGATAGATACAGGAGAATTGATTTCAACCGATAAATTCAAAATAAATCATATATATATATATATATATATATATATATATATATATATATATATATATAAAACCCTGGATTTTGCTATCTTTCCAAATGCGCTGAATACAGGTTTGATTGGCAGGCGTCAATTGATTGACGATTATATGATTCCTCTTTACAAAACTTACACTAATATTTTCTTTCATGTCATGATTTTAAACCTGACAAAACATGGGTGCCTGAAACATTTTATAATCATTTCATGAAAATGTTAAATTGCAACGAGAAACCAAACTAAGATTGACCGCTCGAGGTTTTATTAAATTCATCATAGCTGTTGAAGGACTTTAAATGGTCACGGGATATTTGACGTAAAAAGAGAAAAGAGGAGAAGGAAAGAATCAAGATAAAAATGGGAGATAGCTCACAATCTCACCCGATGCAAATTCTTTCACTTTAAGTGCAGGAAAACTTGAGATGCAAATGAAAAAGAAATACCCGTTTGTTGTTTACTTTTTCCTTGCAAACACGTTCTTCCATCGTTTTAGAAACAAAAGATATCTGCTCACACGGAAAGCATACCGTCGTTTTGGAAGACTGCATGAGCGGGGCTGTACAAGTCATTTGATAATTGCGGCTGATTTTTGTCAGAAATTCAAGAGATATGGTTTTGAAATACACGCCGCCTTAGAATCAACGCTGCCCTTGAATAAATGCGAAAAACTTGTTAAACGCCGACGCGTTTAATGGACCATGAAAATTTGCTACGCTTCGCCCAATATTTGTTGAATATCCACTGGATGCCTAGGCCTAACGGAATTTCATCTTTTTTTTTTTACGCCTGCTGCTCGTCACTAATCGACTGATGTGCTGGTCTACAGTTGATGAGTGGGAAGCCATTGGATGTTATAATAACTTTGATCACTCTGCTCTTCCTGTCCATTTCTACACACCAACTGACCTGGACGTTAATGAACTCTGGCCAAACCTAAAACCACTGGCAAAGGCTTGCAGCAAACAGGCAGAAATCAGAAATTACTCTTGTTTTGGAATACAATATCAACATGAGTGTTGGGGAGGTAACTTTCATTTTCAAATGGAACAATTGTGTGTGTTTAAACTACTTTGGCGGACCTAAGAGTGTTAGAGGATGCAGTATCCCACAGATTAGTAGTTAAACTTAACAGCAGTTAATATGGTGCCGGCATGTGCAGTTTAACTCAGCTTCGTGATACTCGTTATTAAAGCTCTCTATGTATAAGTGATCTCTTTGCTGCAGTCAGCATTCGAAGAGAGTTAGTAGGGGCTTCTAGATATTTAAAAAAATAACTAACTGAAGGCAAATAGGCCTATCATTATATTTCCCTAAACTGACTGTTGCCAAGCTTTAATGAATGTTGTATTTGGTATGGACCTCTATGGTACAAAAACCTACAAGGTTTTTAAGCAGAAACTATTATATGCCATTTAATACAAGAATTTTGCCAAATGCTGAGTCGCTAGGTCGCTCAAATGAATTTTTTTTTCGCGTGGTGTTCTTTTTTGAAAATTTGCCCGGGGAAGGGGAAGGAGAGGAGGAGAACTTGTAAAGCATTCACAGTATTTGATACTTTCGAACTAATTCAATGCAAAAGGTTTTTTTTTATCTTCAAGTAAAGGAATCCACTCTGCTATGACTTTGTGATACACACAAAACTAACATTCACTGTATGAATAGTGAAAAACTCTTCTCCGGTTGATAATAAGATTCTGACCTGCTTGGTGATGTTCTTATTTGAAATGTAAAGCTTTGTTAGATGCCGAAAAAACTGATTGGAAAAAAATATAATATAGACGAAGAAAATATTTCTTTTCGTATAGGAAGGAATGCGTCACTTACCTACGATATATCTGGTAAATCCCGCAACTGTAGGATTGGTGTAGATAACTATGGGGTTGGAAAGCTTTACACAAGCTTCGTTTACAAGCTTAAGCCTGGTAAGTATATACCAAGGAGTATATTGAACGGAAAAAAATATAAGAGCCATATTAAAAGAGAAAGGGATAGACGATAAAATTAGAGCGTATTATTACCTTTGGGATGGGCCTAAACAACCAAACAAACAAACAAAACAAGACAGGAGGCTGCCAAGTATCATGATTCGAATCTTCTTTCGATTTATTATGGTTTCTACCCATTAATAAGAGTAAAGCATATAGCCCTTCCAAGCAACTCAATTTAACATAAATGATGTTGCACGTTGGCTGAATGTTTCCCTCCTTACCCGCTGACCGAACGTTTAGCGCGCACCTTACGATTCACGGCTGTGATGCTTTTATACAACCTCGTCAGATATTTTTTTAACCAGAGCAACTTTATTTCCTGATTCCCAAAATTGCACCATCGCGATGGTCATTATCTCATTAACCTTTCTTTGTCCATTTTGATAGTGAATGGTAATTGGTCGGCTTGGTCTAAGTGGTCTTCCTGTTCAAAGACGTGTGATGAAGGTTCCCAGAAGCGCACACGTGGTTGTACAAATCCAGCGCCAGCAAATGGCGGCAAGCCCTGCCAAGCGGGGGTTTCCATGGAAACTAAAGCATGTATTCTGCTACTATGTCCAGGTTCGAACTGAGTCAGATGAAACTACAAAATGTCGTTTTAAGTTATCCTATACTCAAAACATTTCTTTCCAAGATATTCACTTTTCTTACATAAGTCATCTTCGTATTCAGTGAACGGCAACTGGTCTCCCTGGTCCTCGTGGGGTTCCTGTTCGAAGACATGTGACGAAGGCTCTCAGAAACGCATGCGTGACTGCTCAGATCCAGCACCAGCACATGGTGGAAAAGTTTGCATGGGAGAGGCCATAGAAACCAAAAAATGCAATCTTAAGTTATGCCCAGGTTTGGATTTAAAAAATTAAGTTGTAGTGATAAGGTTCTTTGATCTTAATTATCAAATTGACAGGAATTCAGACACGCACAGAACACGTGTAAACAGCCTCACAAGTCGACTGACCGACGGACTGATTACTAATTAGCTGGATTAATTCTCATCTTTGTTTAGTGAACGGCAACTGGTCTCCCTGGTCCTCGTGGGGTTCCTGTTCGAAGACATGTGACAGAGGCTTTCGAAAACGCATGCGTGAATGCTCAGATCCAGCACCAGCACATGGTGGAAAAGCCTGCATGGGAGAGGCCGTAGAAACCAAAAAATGCAATCTTAAGTTATGCCCAGGTTTGCATTAAATGGATATAAATTTTAAGTTGCAGTGATAGCGTTCTTCGATTACGATCATCGAATTGACGGTAGGAATTCAGACACTCACAGTACATCTGTTAATAGCCTTATAGTTTAGCGATCAAAGAATGATTACCAATCAGTTGGATTAACCCTCGTGTCGCTGTTTTTATCTTTGTATAGTGAACGGCAAGTGGTCTCCCTGGTCTACATGGTTTCCCTGTTCTAAGACATGCGGTGGTGGTCTTCATACGCGCAAACGTAGTTGCACAAATCCAGCGCCAGCAAATAGTGGAAAACCCTGCCAGGGAGTTACCAAGGAAACTAAAGGATGTAATGTTAATAAATGCCCAGGTTTGTTGTGAGAAGAAAATGCTAATTTGTAATTATCAGGAAGTAAAACAATACATTCACTCTCCACCTTTTTAGTTATTTGTTCCTCTGGCCTACTGTTATGATGTGTTTACTTTCTCAGTGAATGGAAATTGGTCTGCCTGGTCTGCTTGGTCTTCATGTTCAAAAACATGCGATGATGGTTTACAGAGACGCATGCGTAAATGTAGAAACCCAGCACCAGCAAACGGTGGTGACCCATGTAAAGGGAATGCTAGTGAAGTCCAGACTTGCAGTTTACAATTCTGCCCAGGTCTAACCACTTCTATGTTAGATAATGTTGCTTATATTCTAATTCGCTACCCCGCTTAAACGAATATAAAACATTTATCATGTTATAAGCAACCAAAGTTGGGGTGTGTCAACATGAGCTGTGTGCGACCCTCTTTATTATGTCTTGCAAGCAAAATTACAGACACTCTGAAAGGCTCAAAACATTACATGCAAACAACTAATAATACAATAAACGCACTGACTCTTATGCAGTATTTTTTGCATACCATGCAACACCCCACACACTAGGTTACGTAACCACGATAAATTCATTTTCTTTCACCCAACCTGTGCCGGTAAATATATACCAATGTAGCGATCTCCAAGCTGAAGTGGAAAAATATAGCTGGGCGTTTGTGAACATTATATAATGATAGTAGCTGCATTGGATAACGAAAAATAAAATTTAGGTTGAGGAATAATATAATGACGGCAAAACCTTCGATAATTCTCTTGTTTGCTACCAAACAACTGCCGAGAATCTTTTCACCGAGAACACTGTAGCCCTTTTTTTAGTTCCGTTAGATATAGTTCACTCAGCTTGAAATGATTATAAGCCATAATCTCATTTGTTTTACTTCATATGCAACGTAAATGAGAAGGATAAATCCCAAGCTTGTGTTGCTTTGGTTTTCAAAGTGAATGGTCAGTGGGGCTCTTGGCAAGCCTGGAACGCATGCTCTGTAAGCTGTAAAGGTGGCGTCCAGAGACGTAAACGTAGCTGCAATAATCCCTCTCCGGCACATTGTGGCACTGACTGTGTCGGGGTCTCTATGGTGACACAAAGCTGTAACTTAAAGCCCTGTCCAGGTATAGCCATTTCAAAATTTATTAATAGAACGAACGAAACGGCGAGTAAGTGAGGCAATGAGGTTAGAAGCAAGAAGGGCACAAATTATATCGATTACGTTTGTGTAATAATAGTCGTAATTGCTATTTACGCAGTTAATGGTGGTTGGAGCCCATGGAACAATTGGAGCAGTTGTCAGCGAACTTGTGGTGGGGGCACTCAGCTTAGATATAGAACTTGTACTCACCCTCTCCCACAGCATCATGGGGAGCCATGTAGAGGACAAGGCTCAATGTCCCGGAGTTGCAACACGTTCTCATGCCCCCGCGGTATGTTGGATTTTTTATTCAGTTCAGGTCACTTACGACGAAGTGGCAAAGCGGATGCAGAAAAGTTTCCTCTTGAGCGCTTCATTCTCTGGCGGCAAACTCTCCAACCCTGTTTACGTTTGCGTTCATTTTTCAGAACGGAAGTGAGGAATGACGAGCATCTTGCGACATTGTTTACTGAAACTCACGCGAAATTGTTATGTTTTCAATCAATTTGTGAGAAAAATAGCGCTAGTACCTTGCTTTAAAGAAAGCACATTGTCTATCAAGCATTGGGATGTTTGAAGTGAATCGCTTTTTATCGCTCTTTGAAAAAAAAATATTCATAATAGACTTACATCATAACATGCTACTAAGTGAACTTTCCTGCGTACTATTGACAGGAAAGACTGAATAAATGATTTGGGGTTTGAAGGTTTAAGTCTGAAATTAAAAAAAAATGGAAAATTGGCTGCAGGGCATCTTCAGTACAAGTCAATTTTCTTTTTGTTTTAATAGAATAGAAAACACGAATGAAATTCACTAGTTTCTTTTTCCTTCTATCAGGAAAACGTTTGGTTTTGTGCGAAAACAATATGGGCAGAATAGTTAAGTGCGGTCTTTTTCGACGGATCCGAATTCACTGGGTACACTATGGGTACATTGAGGGTGACAGAGCTTGTGGAAGCACATACAAAGACACTTGTTCCTCGCAAAAGGCTGTTCGTGTTCTGAAAAGATGGTGCGAGGGGAAGTTCTTTTGTGTGGTAAAACCTTGGAACAGGTTTTTTCGGGCTCCATGTGGGAACAGGAAGTACTTAAAACTCTACTACTCCTGCTAATGGCGATTAGGAAAAATAATGCGCAATTTGAAAAAATCACAGCCAATACTTTAAAATGCGTATCCTTTATTTAAAGACTAGGTATAGATATTGGTGATGGTAATTATTGTTAGCAATACTACAAGCTAATCAATAAAATTCAAACGGCTGGCGAAGGACGTTTCCAGGATTTAAGTGAATAAGTTGGGTTATCCTGCGTATGCATTTCCCGTTTACGTAAAGTCTAAATGACCTGACAGAAGGGAGTGCCTATTACTGTGCGAGTGTGACTGGTTGTAAGGAACATATCAGATTTCATCTGTCCTATCATGCTGATTCACTGTTTCTTGGAGAAAGCCTCCTCCAGCATGGCTTTATTTTCCCTAACCCACACGTCAAACCTCTGAGTTTCTTCATTCAGCTTCTTAGTCAATCTTATGTCACGGTCTGGGTTTCCTCGTTTATAGAACTCAAACATGTTTCCAAGTTCAATAGCGGCAGGATTGTCAGGCTGAGCTCTGTACTCATCTAACGTAATCTTTGAGTCCTGAAAAAAAAAAAAAAAAAGCTTTATAACGCCTTTCTATAAAATGTAGG
The DNA here is from genome assembly GCF_964200805.1 of Pocillopora damicornis. Taxonomy (NCBI): domain Eukaryota; kingdom Metazoa; phylum Cnidaria; class Anthozoa; order Scleractinia; family Pocilloporidae; genus Pocillopora; species Pocillopora damicornis. The sequence goes on along the minus strand of NC_142677.1, from coordinate 9,429,985 downwards.
AACCCTAACATTCAGAGCCAAACTTGTGATTTAATTTCATGCAACCGGCAACCGACAATCAACATCGTAACGGCTGTACAAAAGCAAACATTCTGGGTTAACTGTAGAATATCACGCTTTGAATATTCGTAAACATCGCACATGTTTAAGAAGGTGTTCGAAATATGATCGACGGCAGTGCATAACACATAAGGAGATCACATGAATGAAAAACGCGTAGCGGTCCCAATATACCGCCCAATGAGCATTCTAGTAGCTTAGACGGGCATTTTAGAGGCTTATACGTCAGCATCTCCGACTGCTGTGACTGACTTGTGACGTATTTGTGACGTAAGATCTAATCTATTTAGTGTGGGAAGTGGTAACACCAATGTTAATTAGTTCTTGCCGCAGTAGATGATGCGGATTCAGTTGGTCATAGACAGCCTTAGATAGGTCTAGAAATACAGCATTTAGAAAGCTACTGGCTTTTTAGTTTTGGAGGATAGTCCGTGGAATGAGTCAAGGTTGTCCCAGTTAATCACCTCGTTGTGGACCCAATCTGTAAGTTTTACTAGTTCCATTCTTAATGTTTACAGTTGATGCGAACAACTTCTTCTAAGATTAGACTCATCTTCAGCAGGATGAAATGGGCTGTAATTGTTTTAATTTTAGTGATTACATTTTTTCGAATGACGCTGTGACTTTTCCAGACTTCAAAGTTAAGGAGTACCGATGCTGTGTCTTTCCACAGGCGCACAGATCGCGATAAGAGCAAGCCGTCGGCCTCAGTGTCAGAAATGGGAGTTCTTTCCTTGTGAGATGTTATGCCACTAAAAGTCTTCCAAGATGTACATGGATAGGGTTTAATTCCTAACATCTCTTGATCTCACTATTCCTGGCGCAAATTAAATGATAGGTGCGCAGTGCGTACAAACCCAAGGAAACCCAACATGTTTTACTATCGAAGCCTCCCTTATATTAAATCAGACCGACATTTCAGCTAACCTCAAATTTTAAGCCTTTGTCCTTTAAATGTTTGGTCAGTGTCTCACAATACTGCTGGATTGTAATCTTGTCTCCACTCAGACCAATGGTTTTGAAACGGTAACAGTCCGGGCTCTCCAAAATGCCTGTGACAAATACGATGGATCAAAAATCAAACTTTTAGAGCGCGAGTAGTAGGAAAAAAAAAGGAAAACAATGAACAAAGGAGTTTCATTTACCATAGACACATTCTCCGCCTTGTGTGACGTCTATTCCATCCATGGCAACACCTTCCATCGGAATATCGTATAGTAAAGTACCATCGTCCTTTTTCCGAGGTGTAAAGAACGATACCAGGTTGTTGTAATAGAACGGGAAGCGTACTATGGTAAAAGGCAAGCGTTCTTTGAGCTTTTTTGTGTGGAGGTATTCTTCAACCATGCCTTTACCATCAAAGTGAGCTGAAAAAGGAGAAGAAGAAGGAGCAAATAATCGTTGTGATTATTCAATAACGACTAAGTCATCATTTCGGTGAGTCGCGTGGCCCAAGGACCGGATGAGAGCATACAAACTGCCTCAGCTAATACAGGCATCTGATTTGCCTTATTGCTTGCTGCTCGGTAGATGTCTGGATAACCGGCTTCCAGAGTAAGATAGCAAATTTCATTTGCATTAGCGATGACGAGTGTGATCTCGTTCCCAGAACCTCCATTACCCTTGTCTACTGCAAAGGGCGCAAGGGAACGCAATCGTAATGCGGCAGTGGAGGAAGTGACAATAGGAAGCAAAGAGAGTTGTTACACCAGGAGGTTTGTTTGTCGCAGGAAAAACTTTATTTCGACATTTTACATCGTCAGAAGATTTCGGGCGTCGTGTTGTTTTTTCCTTTTCAGTGCCATAAAAAACTACGCTATATCAGTGGCAACACGCAGTCTTAACTGCCTATTTCTCTGTTTTGTTGCGTAGCACTCCCGATCATTAATCGATTCAGGGCTGTGAGTGAGAAGACTCAATACTCATTTGCGAATGAAATATGGTCGGAGTAAACATGATATTCGTTCGTAAATCATCAAGGAAAGTACGTACATTCAGGCTCATATCAAACCTTTTTTCGAGGGCCGAAGAAAACAAAAGCAACGAAGTACTAACAACCTCTCTTTTCTCCCTACGGGCCATTAATTGATAAGTCAATCAACCGGAACACTATGAATGAAGGGGGTAAGTTTCTAAGGAAACTGTAGTGCTGTGTCTGTGAGAGAGTATAAAAGGTCATTTAGTGTCATCAACTGAGTTAAAAACCTTACTTGGCCAACGTAAATAATCTAAAGGCTGATGTTTCAAACGCTTGGCCCTTCGTCGGAGCGATAGACGAAACGTCAGCCTTTAAACTCTTTACGGTGGCCAATTTACGTTTTCAACTCAACCGGAACACTGTTCTCGTGCGCAGAATATGTCAACACCAAGCTTCTTTGCTTTAGCAAATACTCTTGGGAAACGCGATATTCGTGTTACTTGACCAAATGAATCATCTTGAAATAAAAAAAAAAGTAATAAAACACGATGTCAAATGTCCTTGATGTGACATACTAATTACAAAAACTCAAATAACAATAAAATCGAGGACCAATTTTTGCACCATGACAAAGCAGATTCTCTAAATTTTTGCTCGCCCGTAACAATTCATTTAGTTAATTTTCCGGTACAATACACTTCTTCGCTCCGTCCCGTAGAATTTTGAAACAGATTATAACTGCCACCGATATTTATCTGCAGGAAATGTAATATTTTTTTCAAAAACGAGTTTGTCGGAGCACCATCCAGATCGCTCGGTTGATATTTGTATTAATCACAACTTCACGGTGCTCAGCGTGTCACGAATTTTGAAACTCACAACATATTACTCACCACACTCAATTCCAATCGTTTTCTTCACATTTTCCAACCCACTGTAAATCAAATGCTTCACTCCAAGCGCTTCGCACACGTCGATGACTCGTTTACCTTGTTCTACTTCTTTCTCCATACTAAAATGTTCCCAGTAGTTTGTCACCAGGAAAACTCCGTAGGAGCCTTTGATTGCCTGTTCCACGGATCCTTTGTTGTCCATATCACATACCACAACCTCACAGCCTTGAATCTTCAGTTGTTTAGCCTTTTCTCCATCTGGCTTCCTCGTCACGGCGCGGATAGCGTAGGGTTCTCCTCTAGAAATTGCTTTGAGCAGCGCCGAAACTACTCCTCCACCTTGCCCTCCAGTAGCTCCAAAAACAGTAATAATTTTTGCCATTTTCGTAACTTCGAATCACGCCTCTGCAAAGCTTTAGCTGCCTATGTTTCCTGTCGGAAAGTTAGCTCGTTAATCACGTAAATGCAAAGCGATATGCTAAATAATTAATGCAAACTCGACTGATATTGGATGATAGCTTGTCACGTTTTCTGTCACGTTTATTAAAATCCTCTCTGTTTGCTCTTGTTCATTGAAGTAGAATCAACAAAGACGCAGTTTATATGCAACGGACCATGAGTTGGATCAATCAGTGACAAACACATTTACTGTTCACTCTTATTATAACTTTCATGTTGCTTTTAGTTGTTGCAAAGATGGGTTCTACTTGCATCAAACCAAAATAAATTGACTATTTTATATGAATCTAAACGTCGATAACGGAGAGGTTTGGACTGGGCACAGGCGGTTTACATGTAACTCCTCCTCGCAGCTATGAACACTACTGAACTAGTAGTTGAAATAAGGCCTGAAAAAAATTCAGGCCCATACGGGATTTGAACCCACGACCTCTGTGATACCAGTGCAGCGCTCCACCAACTGAGCTAACAAGCCAACTGGGAACTTTTTACAGGCCTTATTTCAACTACTAGTTCAGTAGTGTTCATAACAGCGAGGATCGATTCTGTACTCGTTTCTTCAACCGCAGTGCACACATATGATTTTCATATGTTTACAGCCATTATTCAACATAATGACTAGTTCCCATATAGATCGATTTTATATTTCTTTCTTCGACCGCATTACACGCATATGATATGTTTACAGTCATGTTAGTCCTTATTAAGGATTGAGCAATACGTTCAGCAAGCAATTCATCAGACTTGAATAGAGCTAATGGCTATGCACCACGCTAGCACGTTTTAACTGCAAAATTTCTTTAGTATAATACCGCTTAGGTGCACTTGTTATTAACAATCCAGCAAGCAAGGAAAAAGTTTTCTTTAGCTTCTAAGAAATTTTTGTTTCTCCACCAACCACATCATAGAAAGTTTTGATTGTTTCTATATTTCATCATTGGTGTTTGTAATTTATTCCTGATAACTTGACTGTTGTTTTAGAGTCAGTCCATCGAATACCTTTGATGTTTTGGTCTAATGTTTAATGAACGTTGGTTAAATAAATTTAATAAACTGTCTGGTCCCGACACAAGCTTCAGTTTGTTGTGATGTTTCAGTAACGATTCTCGTTATCGAAACCGAAAAATTTTACAGTTTTAAAAAATTTCTCTCCAGATCCTCGAGTCAACTTGTGAAGTGTACGTACAACCACTTCAGTCCCATGTGTTAAGTCCTAAACGTATTTTAAAATTCAAGTTTGACTCGTCAGTAGATCTATGAACGACTGTCGGGGATATTCTTTGGTTGATAATCTTTCCGTTACTTGAAGACCAACGCGATTAGTTATCATTTCTTCTTTTGTTTCTAGCGTGCTTTTCTTTTCGATATCCTGCATGGCGTGTAAACGTGACGACTTTCCTCCGTTTCAGGGGGTGATCATTCAAATACAACACTTTTTCAATCTATTAATTGCATGGCTTTGTCCCACGGAGTCGTGTGAGCTCCACAGGGCCGGTCCATGTGACAAAACTGATTCCTTGTGTATGCTAGGTACCAATGTCCTTCATCACGACTGCGAAAATCTCCTGACTGAGTTAATGCCAACAGTCCACGTTTAAGATGCGATAAAAAATATTTCAAAAATAGAGATCTTCTCAAGCGCGTTTCTTCGGAAAAATCTGTGACTCCATTTCTGATCTAGGGTCAAATGGATTGCGCCTTACGACCTTGTACGTTTGTTATAAATTTTGGATTTTAGAAATAAAGATATCTATTTCCAGATCTTTTAGATTTTCTTAAATATACGCCTGTTGAACTGGTTTCCGCCGACACGATTAACTATTCTTCATTGCATGCTCTTTTTCTGCTAATTGTCGCTTATTTTCCTCAAAAGTCGATTTAATTTTCCCCAGGAGAAGCGTTATTCCCCTTCTTGTAAAACAGGATATTGCTCCGGTAGGTTTACTTCCGTCGACAGCTGTGTAAGCTATTGAAATCATTAGACACGTGCGAATCAAATTCAGCCACATAGTGATGTAAGCAGATAATAGTCCTTTGACAGATCGTTACTTTGTTACATTGTTTCGTTCCGATCTTTAAAATCCTCAAAGGATCATATCATGAATTACTTCAGCAGGCAGCGATGGTCACAAAAGCTTACAAGTATAATTTTGGCCGTTCGTCCGTGGTCTTTCTCGGCGTCCATAACAAGTACTTTGCTTGGACTTTGCCTCGTGTGGAAAGAAAACAAAAGTATCGACATTATCCAAGCGATCTTTACCATCGCGGCAGTTTTATTTATTCACGGCGCTGGGAATTTGGTGAACACTTACTATGACTTTATCAACGGTTTTGATACAAAGGATTCTGACGATAAAACTCTGGTCGATAAATTGCTTTCACCAAATGATCTTGTCGCTTGTATCACGGAGTTCTATGTAATGGGAATCGTGTGCTTTATTGCCATTTATCTCCGCTCAGATGAAGACACTGTGCCTTTGATTGCACTGTTTCTATGCGGTGTGCTGAGTTCGTTTATTTACACCGGAGGAATCGGCTTAAAATACATGGCACTTGGTGATATCCTGATCTTTCTTACGTTTGGTGCTCTGACTACGGTGTTCGCTTACCTAATTCAAACCGGTGAAATTTCATTCGGAATTATTGCCTATGCATTACCCTTGGCACTGAACACAGAAGCCATTCTACACGGGTAAGTAAATAGTTACAGGTTATTCAGGTCCCATTCAATTCAATTGTACGTTTTAATATACTCAGAACATGACTATTACGTCGTGTACATGACTATATTGTCGCGTTACGCGCGCGAGGCGAACGCGAAACTCATGCACACGAGGTAGACATGTACTTCATCAGAAAACCATCTATTTGCCGTTTGCCACTTATGATGTATATATGGCAAACAGCCGAGCTATCTGTAAGTCATTTAGTGTTAACAACCGGGTTGAAAACGTAAATTAGCCATCGTAAATGGTAAAAAAGCTGACGTTTCGAGCGTTAGCCCTTCGTCAGAGCTGACGAAGGGCTAACGCTCGAAACGTCAGCTTTTTTACCCTTTACGGTGGCTAATTTACGTTTTCAACCCAGTTGTTAACACTAAATTACCTGCTATACTCTCCCACCGACGCAGCACCACAGTTTTTTTAGAAACTTGCCCCTTTATTTATCTGTAAGTCATACCTGACAAAACTATCATTATGCACGACATCGTACATGAACGCAATTCCCTACCTCCCTCACATGATTCCTCATACCAATTGTATCTCCGACATGAGTTGTTCTTAGGCTGAAACTCAATTGTATTTAAAATTGTCATTTCCCTCTCTTCAGGAACAACACACGTGATCTGGAGAGTGATAAATCATCAGGAGCTGTGACATTGGCCATTCTACTTGGCAAGCAGTATGCTTGCGTTCTGTACTGCTTACTTCTGATTGGTCCATATGTTGTACTGTGTATCCTGGCCTTGAATTCTTCTTGGACTCTACTATTCCCTTTCGTAACGGCCCCACTGGCTGTTCATTTCTCGTCTCTATGTCTCCATGGAGATATGATCATGATTCCTCAAAAAACCGCTCAGCTCAATCTCCTGTTTGGCTTACTTTACTTGACTGGGCTGATTATTTCATAATGAATTGAACTGAAGATAATACAATATGTTGAGATGTAACTTGTTGTGCGGTTGAGCATACTAATTCCCTGAAGCTCACTTTCACAAAGCGCAATTAAGATTGCTGCTGAACTTGCCTTTACCCAGCTGATTGCTTCGGACATGCGCTTAAGTGCCCTCTTTGAACGTACAGTGACCACGAGGTTGTTTCAGCCGTATTTTCGAATCCACTCTACGATCGTCTCGAGGACGGGGAAGAAACGTGGCAATCGAGCCTGCTGAGCAAATCTTACCGAGCCCGCCACAATACAGTTCGTCACCTTTCAGTTAGCTTTATTGGGATTTTTTTTCTCGGGCTTTTGATTATGTAAAGGCTGAGACATCTGTAATGAGTTTCTTATCTTGGTGTCATGATACAATTTATCATACAATGCATCGTTGGTTGCCTTTCACAACAACATATAATAGTATAACAATGTCAGGCGTCTGAGTCAGTGGAGTGACGGCAATAGAACTGTGATATTCTTAACCAGAAGTTCTACACCAGTTTGCTCCCTGACAACAACTCGGTTACTTACAACCGCCGACAAATTGTTGACACATTGACCTTTTAAACCCCCTTTCACTTCAAATGATCTCTTTAGCCCTCGTTAAGTCAAACTATACGTCCCTCCCCCCCTCCCCCCCCAAAAAACAAAAAAAAAAGGGAAAAGAAAACAATGTTGTATCGTGATTCCATGAACTTTTAGTTACATACCGGAAACATTGAATAGAGGAGGGTGATTAGGACCGTGGTAGAAACAGGAGTGACCTTCTACACGTAAAATAAGACTCGGCAAACATGATCCATGGTTTAGTGAGAAGATTAAACTGGAGAGAAGAGTTCGTCGCCGACTGGAAAGGAGATGGCGTAGGACTAGATTGCCCGAAGATCGTCTGCGTCTTATTGAACAAAATCGTATTTTCAATGAGCTATTACTCTCTGTCCACTCACAATATTACACCAAACTTATTGATGATAATTGCCTTAATCAGAGGAAAGTGTTTGGCATTGTCGGTAAGTTGTTACATCGGAGTCCTGCACCGCAGTATCCATCTTGCTCTTCCGTGGCGGATCTTGCAAATAGATTCATTGGCTTTTTTGGTGAACATGAACTGGAATCGAACCCTATGCAGGGAACTTACTTATTTAATGAAGCCACAGTAGCAACAACTAGTCTCCATCGTTTGAGCTATCCTTCATATTCGACCTTACTTCAGATTGTGCACCCTTTGGCATCAAAGTCTTGTGAACTTGACCCTGTCCCCTCTAGAATACTCCTTGGTTGTCTTGATCTCCTTTGCCCTGTGATCTGGAAAATTGTTAAGCTGTCTTTGGAGACCTCTGTCATGCCCACTGAACTTAAACAAGCTGTAATTCGTCCTTTGTTGAAAAAGCCGAGTCTTGATTATCAAGAATTTAAGAACTTTCGGCCGATCTCTAACCTCACCTTCTTGTCCAAAGTCATTGAGAAAGTAGTGGCTTTGCAGCTTGTTGACTACATTGACAACAATGGTCTGTGTGAAGTCTTTCAGTCTGCCTACCGTGCTCACCATAGCACCGAAACAGCTCTTCTCAGAGTCTACAATAACATTGCTATGTCCATTGACAATCAAAAATCTGTTGTTTTGGTTCTACTGGACCTGTCTGCTGCTTTTGATACAGTTGATCATTCTCTTCTCCTTGCTAGACTATCTACCCGTTTTGGCATTTGTGACCAGGCACTGGACTGCCGGTTTCGTTCATATCTATCTGATCGCACTCAGTATGTCAGAATCCAAGATGTCTCTTCTGATGTGCATGCCTTACCTTATGGTGTACCTCAGGGTTCCGTTTTGGGCCCTTTGCTGTATTCTTTGTACACTTCCCCTTTAGGTGATATTGCAAGATCTCATGGTCTATCTTATCACTTTTATGCTGATGATACACAGCTATATTTATCTTTTGAAACGTCATTGCCTGAGGATATGTCAACATGTACATCTGCTCTTGAAGATTGTGTTAAAGATATTGACCTTTGGATGTTAAATAACAAGCTGAAGCTAACAAGTGGGAAGACTGAAATTATAGTTTTTTCATCCTCCTATCGCCCACGTCCTGCGTTAACAAACCTGGTGATTGCCTCTGACACTGTTGACTGTTCAACTACTGCTAAAAATATTGGAGTTATTTTTAATAACTCTCTATCGATGTTGCCGCACGTTACTGCTGTTTGCAAGTCTTCGTTTTTTCATTTACGCAATATTTTTAAGATTCGCAAGTTTCTTTCTTACGATACATGTAAAACTCTAATTCATGCCTTTGTTACTGCAAGGATCGACTATTGTAACTCACTGCTCTACGGTCAGCTTAAATGTATCTTGAAACGTTTACAGAGTGTCCTAAATAGTGCTGCTAGGCTTATTCACCTTACTAGTAGATATGAGCATGTTACGCCGTTGCTTATTCAACTTCATTGGCTACCAATTGAACAAAGAATAACTTTTAAAATTGCAGTAATTACATTTAAGGCGCTTCATGGTGCTGCACCTAGCTATATCACTGATCTCATCAAGCCTTATACACCTGGTAGACTTCTTAGATCCTCCAATCAATTTTTACTTTCTACATCTAAATTTAATCTTAAAACTTATGGTGGCCGGTCTTTTACTATTGCCGCACCATTCGAACTTAGATCTTGTAATTCCCTTTCTTCTTTTAAATCTAAGCCCAAGACGTGGCTTTTTAAAATTGGTTATGATGTTGTATAGAATGATGATGTTTTTATAGGATGACAATGTAGTTTTGTAGTTTTGTAAGTTTAGGATTTTGTTCTTATTTTTATTATGTAAAGCGCTTTTGGACCATTGGGAATTTTTATAGAATGACAATGTAGTTTTGTAGGTTTAGGATTTTGTTATTTTTATTATGTAAAGCGCTTTTGGACCATTGGGAATTAGCGCTCTATAAATACTGTATATTATTATTATTATTATTGTATATTATGATGTGTCGACTAAGTCAACGCTGATTGTAGTCTCAAATCTTAGAAATATCGAATGGCGGCACAATGAAATGGTATAAATGGCCAGAAATAAAGATCCACGGAGGAATGAATTAATAAATAACTGAAATTAAGGGAAATTTGCTACTAAAGCTAATAAAATAGCTACGATTCATTTGCTTCCACCAAGTACTTGGGGTACTTTGTACTTTGTTAAAAAACACACCCTAGCGACGCCATTCAGAGCCTATCAGAACCTGTAAGGGTTAAATTAAAAAGACCGGAGACCGTTCAATCTCTTAAGACCTCTTAAGAAAATATTTGTGGACCAAAATAGAAGACGGTTCCTTTTCGGTTGCTGTGGACACAAAGATGGTGAGTCTTGTGAACACGTCATAAGCAAATCATGCGGCATTCCTGATGCATGATTCATTGTTTGCTACAGCTTTCTCTATTCTTCTACATTTTTTTTTTTTTTCTTCAAACGTTGCGAACTATTAACTTGTTTCATGCAGCATTTTCTACTGGGAATTGATGCCAGTGTAACTGCTCTTTTAACCACCGAGTCACACTAAAGAAATTTTTTTTTAGCTTTGTTAAATATGTGATAAACTGGACCAAAGGTAAGGTGGATCAAAACTGATTCAATTTTCTTCTTTTCCTCGAACATCATCCTCGTGTCTTTAATGAGACTGATTAATTTCCATATAAAAATAACCCTTAACCTTGTAAACAGCGATGTAAATTGATGTTATTTTTATCCACTGGATATTAGCATAGGAATTTGCTAGATTATCATTGTCTTGCATATTGATTACATTTTCCACCCACATTTCGCATCAAATCCATAGACTAGAGAGAACTTCACTCTAAACTGCGTCCAAATTTCATTATAGTCACCGAAAAAAAAAATTGTTCCTTTCGACCTTTGCCATTTTCACCGAATTTTCTGACGTTTTATCACGTGACATTTAAGCTGTAAAAAAAAAAATAACAGCTGACTATGTCTTTTAACTCAAACAAACGCAACATATTTATTAAATCATTGGAGCCATGGACCTTCCCAGCGTCGATTTTGTCATTTCTTCTGGGGACAGTTCTGGCCTGGAAACATGACGGCAAGTTTGATGTTGTGAAATGTTTCCTCACAGCTCTTGTTATCCTCCTCACTCACGCGGCAGGGAACTTTGCAAACTCGTATTACGAGGCCGAAGACCGAAGGTTTTTCATTTCGTCTACCACAAGACGAGTCACGCTCGAAATCAGCGCAAAATGGGCGGTATGGAGTTATGTTCTTGCTTCAGCAGCGTTTTGCTGTCTAGCTGTGGTCTCTGAAGCAGAATTCAGGCTGGAATTTGGCCTGTACGCTACTGGTTTTCTCACTTCAATGTTACATGGTGGAGGATTGAAGAACATTGTAGTCGGCGACGTGTTAGCCTGTGGGATATTCGGTCCTCTGTCTCTTGTGTTCAGTTACATTCAACAGGTTGGAACCGTTCACCGGCAATTGTCGTATACTTGGATGGTAACTTACTCTTTGCCTTTTATGCTATTCACAGAAGCTATATTTCACAGGTAGGAAGTTGCCTCTTACTTTTTTTTAACTCATTCGTGACACCTCAAGCGCGAGACATGTTTACTTGTCTCGAATAATTTAACCCTTACCACTCGGGTTGCCTCCCACGAGATCGTCAAGTCGACGAAAGCTAGTCAAGTGTGACCGAGGTTACAGGGCTAAGGACATATTCTCGTTTCTACTATTGGTTCTTAGGCTAGTGATATTCTTTCGTGACTGAGTTACTCAGACATCGCAATTATGAGAAAAAGCTAACTTCGTGTAATGAATCTAATCCTTGCACCTGTTACGCTTGGCTGCACTACGCACTACGCACCTCATTATACCAGCGGAAGTTTGCGTTTATCGTAACAGTGGCTTCAATCAAGCCATTATCAGGCAGAATAATGAATCGAAATTAAATTCCCGCTTCTTAAGTCAAGGGCTGTTAATCTCAAAGTTCGTGGTTGATCTGGATAAAGGAAAAATCCAATACACAATATTTTTAAGAATATAGATTATATATATAGGATATATATAAGATATAGATATAAAGAGTAATTTTGACTTTACGTAAGACAGTGCTCAATGCATAGGAGTAGAGAGATGTATATATTGTGGGAAGAAAAAGACAAATAAACTACCAGTTCATCCTTACAGACCTGTTTCGTGGTTGTCCACTCATCAGGGGACTTAATGAGAATAGATCTTTACCATCGCTACCATGGTAAAGATCTATTCTCATTAAATCCCCTGATGAGTGGGCAACCACGAAACAGGTCTGTAAGGATGAACTAGTAGTTTATTTGTCTTTTTCTTCCCACAATATATAAGATATAGATCTATATAAGAATATAGAATATATATATAGGACCAGCATATAGAGCACCGATTACCAACGTCGAAATGCTGGGTCTTTTTTCGCACAACTGAAAGGTCTCAAAAAAGAGAAAAGTAAGAGAAAGGCAGCAGAACAACCAGCACTTTTACGGACAAATCGACCATTTGCGAAACCTTTCCGTGGACACCGATGACACAGGTTCTACACGCATGCGTACGGCCATATAGTTTGAGCTTTCGTAGTACTATTGATTCATGTTCCCAGAGTCCCTGTTCCTCTGGGTCAGATATTGAGAATAGACGACTTAAGGGTCATAAATTGTTCCTATTAATACAATGTGACGTTTGACGTGTTTTTTCCCCCCTAGTCAAAACACACGTGATCTTAAGACAGACATCAGAGCTGGCTACAGGACACTGGCAGTACTTGTTGGACCACAGCGCGCATGTTATTTTCACACTTTATTTATGTTGTTCCCATATGTAATTGTAGGTTTACAAGCTGCAACTACCTCGCTGTATTTCGGGTTAACTTTGCTTACTCTACCTTTCGCCTTTAATTTAAGTGTAGCGTGTTTTGAAGGGAAACATTTCACTCTACCACAAAAAATTGCCGTCTTGTATGCTTCATTTGGAATTTTGTACGTTTTTAGTATGTACCTATCATAGAAGTACCAAAAAATGTTTGCTAAAAATATCTGTAGAAGCACAAGGGAGAACTTCCTGATTGAAATCTTGAGCTCGTAGTCTCATTATTAATTACCCTTATCTGATTTATCAACCTTGTTTCAACCACTATTTAACAAGCGGCAGCAGGAAACAAGAAATAATGCCCTTCCTTTTATTTGGGCGCGGATGCGATTATATATAATTTCAATTTCGCAGTGATACCATTAAACTGGAAGTTGCAGTCACTTTATTCAGGTGGTGATTATTTCAAAATGAGGACTATTTACAGTTAATTGCCATATTTACAAGTTGTAAGCAGAAGCCCAAACGTACTTCGACCTTGGATAAAGGGGGTAAGTTTCTAAAGAAACTGCGGGGCTGCGTCGGTGGGAGAGTATAACAGGGTAATTTAGTATTATCAACTGTCAGAGCGATAGATCGCTCTGACGAAGGGCTAACGCTCGACGCGTCAGCTTTTAAACTCGTTACAGTGGCCTATTTACGTTATTAACTCAGTTGATAATACTAAATTATCCTGTACTTCGACTTTCTTACGTCGATCGCTTGTACAATAGGAACATCAACGACTCTCGTATTGGTAAGGCAGCCACGTTGTACAAAGCAGCATTAGCACCCTTGATGTTGCGTCGTAACGTCATATATGTGGGTCGTGCCGAGGATATCGTCGAGTGCAGTGTCCTGTTCACTCACCAGACTCACCAAATGGGAGCAAAGGTCTGGTTATTCTGTCACGTAGCAACGACAGCACGTGACTTCCTAACTCCTCTTCCTGGAAATGAAAAAAATATAAAGTCGTTACATCTGTATTACATTCAAGTCATTCAAGACACGAAATTAAACAGTTGATACAAACGTAATCGTCACCTGTAATGTCCATGAAACCAAAGCCGTACAGTTAGAAGCCTCATGAGTTACGTCATCACTACTTCTTGATATCTGTAATGTAACACGACTTAAATCAAGTGAAGGAACTAAATTACTTCATTGGCGAGATTGATGGAGCACAAAATACAAAAGGAAGGAAAAATAGACAGTATCATAATAATAGTGCTGGTGATAGCTTGAATCCGGCAAAGGTTTTTTAGTTTCGTTCCTTAAAGGGACACTACAAAATAAAGCCTTTAGTTGTCACCAACGAGGTCAAGCCGATCATTTCAGTGCGCCTCTACATCGCCATTGCCATTTCTATAGTCAGTGTCCTTGCTATTGTCATTTCCACTTCTGAGCAGTTCTCTATCCCGTGTACAATATGTCTGACAAATCAAATTGAGGATCGGAACAAAGCAGTTGCAAAAAAAAAAAAAAAAAAAAAAAAAAAGACAGAACTACAAAAACAACTTCCAATAGCCAACACTAACCTTGATAAGAACAGCGTCGTCTACTGATAAACAACATTCCGCCACTCGCTGGACCGAGTAATTTGGAAGAAGTCTTCAATTATCCAAACATCCACGAATTAAAAAAAAAAATACTAATTCAATTACAGTACGATTCAAGGTACCGGAGTACACTTATTATACACAAAACTGACCGATACGGCGACAGGAAACGAGTTGTGAATGCTATCTCTATTCTTCGTCACTTTTACTTGCCTGATTTCTAAGCACTGATTGGTAAAATGTAACATTGTTTAAATCACAGACCGTTTTCTGTACAGTGATTGGTTGAATGATCCGGGAAACAGTTATTTCGTGACATTGTGAAAGCAATTGACGAGCTACCGTGGGAAGCACGCAAAGTTACCCTTCGAACTGTTTTTTCTTCATTGCAATCGTACGACTTCCATTGATAAAACACACACTTCCGAAAGAGTCCGGAGTAACTAAAATAATGCGAAAGAAGTACCACTCAAGTAGGCTAAAGAATGTTTAACATATCCTCTAATTGTTTTTAATGGACACAACCTACCTCTTTAGCTGAGACTGCAACTTTTCTATAAACATGTGGTATGGTATTGTAGTCTCTAAAGTGACTGATGATGTAAAACGAAGCTTGTGTTCAGTCAGTCCCAGTTCCTTCATGGCTTGAGCTGGTTCCACTAATCTTACAGACTACAAAGACAGCAAAGAGAGGCAGTTAAAACTGATCACCAAGACTAAAAATAAAACCACTGATACAGCATGTAGGTTATGAATTGCATAGGTTATGAAGTTCGACCGATTTCTTTACTGCACATTTTGCTAAATGTCTTGTATCTGAACAAGCACAACGTTGAACGGCATACAAATCACGTCGAGCTTGCTGGTCAAGGGAAAACATCTCATTAATTTATTCTGTTCCTAAGTTTGAAGAAGAAGAAAAAAGTAAAAGGCTGTGCACGGTTACGGAGTTCTCGACCTGAAGTGTAACACCATTGCTTTAACGATTGCTGACCGTCATAAACGGCGTCCTCTACTAAAAACTACTGCACAGCACAATGAGGAAAAACAACGGAACAACCTACCGTGTCTTTCATAACTAACACTCCTTGGACGGGTAAATGATTATTGTGTGGAGTTAGTTTGGCTCGTTTGGCATCTGGAAAAAAAAAAAGCGGTGTATAATGTGAAGAGGACTTTATGAAATGGAAAGCGACTATATCTAGTATACTTACTCTAGATTTCATTGACATAACCGAAGAGATAAAAGCACAAATATATTTTCGGCAAGTGAAACTGCTAAACACCATTCATGAATGTTCTCTACTCATGAAAAATGGTAATGGCTCCAGGCTAATCATCATAAATTCCACTTAATGTCAAAAATTTATCGTTACATCAGGACTAAATCCTGATTGATGAATCGCTCAATTCTCAGCATTATTCACCCTGAAAATCTACCGCTATTTCCACGACAACTTACATCACGATCGTTCCAGAAAGGCCGGGTCAAACGGTTAACCCAGAAGCCAACTTTCTCTCGTTGTGATTAGGATCTAGAGCACTGCAGCGCCATCTTACCACTATCAATAAAACTGAACGTTTGGAACCAAAAGTGGAATTGTCTTTGTATGCAATTAATTGTTTAGGATTTTAATTTTCTCAATTCTGTCTTCAGCGCATCACTACCCGAATAAAATACGAATAAAATGGCGAGTTAACTTGCTACTGCTTTTGAATTTTCACGCGCACATGAACACGCACGCACGCACGCACGCACCCAAACACACAGACTCACAAAGAAAGAACTAGACACTTTCACAGACAAACTTTATTAAATGAGAAAGAAAGTCAGTGCTTACACTTGAACCCAGACCACTGCCTACTGTCATTCCTACCCACTCCCTCCTTTGTTTAAGTGTCCAATCACTTCGATTAGTCACTTACCTTTCTTCTCTAGTGACATAACTTTTCTCTTTAGCAGAGCTAGTGACATATCAACTGCAATAGTGGGAATGGTCTCCATACACACTGTTTCCCCATTTGCTGGTTTGAAGCATCCAATTCCTATCAAATGAGGTAAAAAATCTCATTTATAATTGAGAAAGCTTGATTCCTAACAGAGGTTCTTCTTGCTTCTCTCCCTCTGGCCTAAGAATATGACTGGCACATTTCGATTGAGGCCAACATGGCATGGCCAAAAACCCACATGAGTGAGGGAATGAGCATGCAATCTAACTATGCTTAAGCCCTTGGAATGATAAGCAGATGTGGTGCTAAATTTGAAAAAAAAAACTTACATTGTATTACATTTTGAAAGCCAAACAGCTGAATTCTAAATGCACACAGTGCAAATTGAAATCAGCTCCGATGTTTCACACTGTAGTCTTTGATTCATCAACACAATACTCATTTCATCATCACTTTTAACTTAATAGTCCATTTCTGCTGAAGTGCTTTTTTTAACTTACCAAATTCTTTCTCGATTTGCTGCTTTAGAAAATCCATTTTGCCTGCTTCTCCATGAACCAAAACAACATTCTTAGGTTCAGCCTGCGCAAAAAAATAGTTATAATGTGAGAAAACTTGGCAGTGTCTCTAAAGGCAAAAAATTATACAAAAGTTTAATTGGGATGCCACTTTCTTTTGTCTACTATATCTACATAAGATAAATAAAACAAGTAAGACGTACTTGGCTGACAAACAATGAAAAAGATCAAGGAAAAATAAAATCACTTCATGTACAGACTGACTGCAGCCAACAGGTAAGGGAACTTGTCTAACTAAATTGACAAGACAAACCTGGCGAATGAGTTGCATGATTCCTTTGGCATCAGCATGTGCACTGAAGGACATGTACTGAACTGAAAGCTTCACATCAATCTACCAAAAATATAACATATTCACATTAAGTACCATTAAAAAGCTTTAGGGGAAAAACTATATTATTTGATGCACTCATATTCAAGGTTAGTCACCTCCTTGAGGCACACCTGAATTTAATTGTTGGAAGTTAAAAACTGCTTGACAAACAAACTGTAATCAATAAATGAATTAAGGGGGCAAATCTCTAAAGAAACTTTGGTTCTGCATTGGTGGGGGGCAAAACAAGATAACATCAACTGTGTTTTGCCATATAGCAACCATGAAGGGTTTTTTTTTAAGCTGATTCTTCAAGTATTAGCCCTTCACTCAAAATAACCAACACACCCCAACTAAAAAGTAAACAAAATCTATGATCATAACATAAAGTAGTCCAGAAGTACATAATAAATGCAGTTTTTTTGTTATCAGAGTCATTTAATCAACATTTTAGAGTCACTCAATATGAATTTCGTGTGTACGTGAGTATGATCACTTACAACACTTTTCTTGTCTAATTCAATTTTCTTCTGTCCTGACAGCACCTTGTGACCAACAGTTCCAGCAACACAGTAACCAGGAATTACAACCTACATCACATCACACAGGAATAACATGACTCAGTAACAACTTCATGCACTGTACTTAATGTATCAGAGTAATACTCTGCAGAAAAGAGAAATAAAAAATGATTTACAACAACCAAATACCATGTTCTTCTCATCTGCTGCCCACTTCTTGAAGATCTGTAATGACAATCCAGCATGAAGCATACCAGGTGTTGCAAACACAACCTTAAGAGAGAAAAGATAGAAAGTTAAACACAATGCAAATCACTATGCATAAATTGATCATGTAATTGAACTGCAATACAAAAAGTTATTTCATTCAAAATAAGGTACAACACAGTAGACAAGCTGCTCATGCAAAACTCCAATGTGCCATTTACTGTTTCACTCCCAAGATCTCTTAAGTAATTCTTCTTACTGCCAGCCATAAATTGCTTATGTTCTAGTTCTGAGAATTTAGTATTTGACCAAATGAAAATCCCCTAGTTGGTATTTGTCTTAATTCTCATCACTTGTCTGCTTGATATTGTAATAATATTTAAATGATATTGTAAGCCAAGGATAAAGTATGTTTTGGTCACTGCTGGGAGTGAAAGGGTTATCAAACAGCTGATGTTCTGGTTATCTTTAAAAGTTTATTGCCTGATTCAAGAGTGCCTTTTTCTTTAGTGCCTACACTAAGTGTTCAAGCAGATCACCACAGCACAGAAAAAAAAGAGTAGTGAGGCAAAGGCAATTGGACAAATTTGTTTGAAAGAGTCAGAATGTGTCTCGCCTGTAATCAAGTTTTTTTAATGCACATTTGAAGATAATTTTCAAATTATTTAAAGGTACATTAATCTCTATAACATGAAATTACTTTTAAGTTTCCAAGAAAACAAATCATGGTTCCTACATGTAAATATCCTTTTCCTTTGATTCCAATGCAAAGGAAAATAATATTTTAATTGAAGTTATTTACCATGGGTCCTGGATTGTCAATATATGACCTGTCAAAAGGCTGAAAGGAAGAAAGGAAAGAAAATGGTCAGACTAAAACTGGCAGCACCAAAACAGGCTGCAGAGAAGGAGATTCTACATCCATCATGAGTAGGTGCTTCAACTTTGCCAACAGCTCAAGAATCTCTATAATTGTAAAAGACAGAAATTATATCTACCTTTTAAACCTGTTTCTAAGAAGAATAAAACCTACAGTGTAACTTCTCCTTGCTCATTATTAAATTTACACTTACCTTGATATGTTTGAAATCGAACATGTTCCTTTGGACAAATGTGTTCTTTATTTTTTGGTTTGTCCAGGTCACAAATAACTTGTAGTAATGGTTTGCCTAAAGAAAGTTAATTTATTGGTCAATGACATTATTACTGGCTGACAATGAGCTATCAAATTACATAACATTTTACAATGCAAGAACACAGATACTATGACTCTGTCACAATTGATAAACTTTATTGACCAATGTCTTTCTGATCCTTTGGAGAGACTGCTCAACATGGAGCTTGATGCTAACTGGTCGCACACCTCTAGAGAAATTACTAATCAAAGATGATCAAGTGTCTAATCACCTAGAATCATCTTTTCAAGATAGAGCCCAAAAGAAATGTTTCTTGTAGTTACTCCACAATTACTCTGATACTGTAGTAAAAGTAAATTCTGTAATTAACAACACACACAACAAAGTAAAGGCTCTAAATATATAGTATGGGCATTTTTCATTGATGGACAGTACCTTTTCAGTGAGTCCTGTTGAAAAGTATATTGGTGCCTTTAAATTCATTCTGTCCCTAAACAGAAGAGCAAGCATTTCACCATTTTACATGATTCAGAGCAGAAAATGTATACCTCATCTGGTGGCTTTACATTAAACAAACAACAACTGAACCATAAAATTGTTTCTGATCAGCCCTGAAAGGAAATTTTACGATGAAATAACGAGTGAAAGGCTCCTTGAAGCAACCTTGTGGTATGATATTAATAACAATTCTATTAAATGGTATCTTCTGCCAATTTTTCAACTAATAATTAGTGTCCAACTTGGAAACTGTTTTTTGTGAGAAAGTACATCACCAATGAGTTTCTTTATAACAATTAGGCTTCCTAACAAAGTTATCAAACAGATCAGAGAACAGAGAGTGTGAGTGTGTGAATTTTTGGTCCATGCAACCCCTAAACCTCATAGTGTGACTGATGTCATACCATGAGGAAAAATAAGCAATGAGGATTAATGATCTTAATTAATGAATAACTTTTTTGACAAGTTTAGGTGAAAAGTACAGCAAAACCCAGTGACCATTCATTTTTTTTGTAAAACATAGGGCACAGACAAATTTGCTACATTGACAAAGAGAGGAACAATAGGAAAATTCACAAGGGCAGACAAAGCAAGTCACAATATGAACTTGGGTGCCCCTATAAAATAAAACATAGTTAATAGTCATTATCCTACCAGTATGTTTCCAATAATATACAAAGTTCTTGAGCTCTCCCCAGAGCAAACACTGGGATCAGCACCTGTTAAGTATATATTAATAACATCAAACTACATCTATACTATAGCAATAGAGTTTATGTTCATGGGCATAAATATGTTTATTTTCTAGTATCCACTCTATCCTTACAATATTCTTAAGGTCTTATTACTACATGTAAAGTTCTATGTTGTATCATATGTAAAAAAAATGTAATAATAGTAATCATTACCACCACTGGCATTATCATTACATCAAAAATTATTACCCGATGTTGTATAGAAATGTTCAAATATCCCACTTATCACCTGAATACAGAGGTAAAAAAATAAATAAAAAAAATAGAGGCCCCTAACCTTTCCACCCTTGTCCATGGATTCATGAACCTTTTTTAAAAAATCTCTCTCCCTGCATCTGTTTATAATGAAAGATTTATATTATGTTATTCCTCAACTTTAACAAAATGATTCAAAAGCAATTATGCAGAAAGTATTCAATCAAATTCTAACCTTTTTGAGTCTCGTATTGTTGTAGCATATGTTGACTCAGTTATGAGTACATCCGGTCTACACTTGTCAATCCAAGCTGCACTAATGTAAACAATATTTTGACGGATTGGATGATTTTAACTCCCTATAATGGTGGTGCATATTTAGAGTAAAGGTTCTAACTAAGGTACACAGAATGGCATTGATATCTAAACTCTGTACTGGAACTTAGGAATTAATTATTTTTCTCCTGCACGGTCAAATATTTTTCTTGTTCTCATTACCTCATAAGACTAGTAACATTGTGATCATGAAGGATTAGAAAAACACAAAAAACCAATAAAACATTCAAATGAACAGACTAACAAGAAAAGCAGTATCTGAACTTTGTTCCTAATCCTTAGAACATGTAAAAAATTTCTCACCCCAAATGTCTGTCAGGAGTCATATTGTAGTCACCCTGTAAGAAGGAGAAAGATAATCAATCAGTTATATGACTTCTCACAGACTCAGACAAGCCAGAAAATAAAGGCAATTTTGCAATATTGCTTGACACATTAAATCTTTGACCATGCCCCTGGCCTATAGGGTAAGTGAGTGATATTATTTGTTTTTGGAGATTCATGTCATACATATTTATTTAAGGCTTACATGTAGCCCACTAGTATGTCAAGAAATGGTGCCAATTTTTTTTTCTGTATTGTCTGAACATAGACCTAATGATGATGATAAGTACAGAGAACTGATGTCTTTCAAAAGAAAACTCAAACTCTTTGTTTTATTTTGGCAAGTTTCTAACATGCTACATGATTGCCATACATCATGTGACATAGTGATATAGCTGCAGGCAGACACCTCATGAAAAGCAACCAATATCCTGGGCCATTAAATGCTAGAAAACAATCACAAACATATTGATAGCACTTACAGTATATACCAGTGATTCAGTCCCAACTTTCATGTGAAACATGGCTGCTCCTAGAACATGACCTGCATAGTATGCCTTGATTTCCAGTTCATCATCAACCTGTTCAACAGAAAAAAACCCACAGCAAATGTAGTTATGCACTATTGACTTACATTTTCATCCTTTCATCCAGAACATCGTGAGCATTTCACAAGTTGATTACATCTTTTGCTACTTCTACCTACACTTGGGAATTTCTTGGCCTATTTTGTACTACATCAAAAGAGATTAAAGCCATTCCAACAAAAAGACAACTATCACTGAATAGGAAAGCAACAAAACTTAGTAAAAATAATCTCCAGAGGTTCTTGTTTTAATCTCTCTTGAACTTATCAGTTACACACATGTCTGACTCATATAAAAAAGTGTAAATCTTGCAGTTAGTGATATCACCAACATATGAATTGTTGAAAAACTAAAAAATGTTTGGGATGGTGTGGGTATAACTGGCTAAAGTGCTATGAACAAAAAAAAACTCTAAATGATTAATTTACCTTTACTGTCTGGTGTAGATTGACAGTTATGACCTTTTTCATGCAATCCTTGATCATCTAAAGAAAAAGAAAAAGTTTATTGTTACATATATGGTGACTAACTTGTGAAAGAATTATACCTCCATTTTATAATAGCAGCTTGTCATTTACAGAGTATGCTTGTCATAGGCATGATTCTTATCCAGAGAAATCCAAGACTTTCTGAAGGGAACCAAATTATATCTGAAGACAGCCATGGATTTCCACAAACAAACCAAAACTTTCTGAAGACATCAAAAAGAAATCCATCCCTTGAACCACCTAGTTTAAATACCAGCAACTGTGCAATGATGCATACTTTCCTTTCTTACACAATCTAAATATATGCAAGACATGATTCCCATTAAATTTCTTTATTGAGACTGCAAATAACTAATGCTTGTTGAGTTTTGAATGGAGAGTGAACAGGGATTTTTAACAGAATGAAGTTATGGAAATTATTTAATAAGGAGCTTAGAGCCTGTCAGTGACAAAAATCACTTTAAAAATAACCTAGTAAATAATTCACATAAAACAAACAAGCAAGAGGAAAAAATAAATTTATGGGTTGAAGTCATCCATTTAAGCACTCACCAGACAAGTACAGCACCTGAAGATCCTTTATACACATGTCTGTGCAATTGTTTTCAGTATTTATGTAATTATACTATGAACAATAAATAATTCCATACAATTTCAAAAGCTGCCCTTAGAACTTGCCTGTGAAGTGAAAAAATTGGTTTCTCCTTTCCTTTCAACTGTAATTTTTCTATAGTCTTCCTGATAATAAATAAAAGTAATATTTCTACTGGTATTTCTAAGTGAGAAAGTGTCTTCAATGAATTTTGAACTATTTAGAGTGCCACGTAAGTTACCAAAGGGAAAGTAAATTAGATCATAACATGTAAACTAAAAACAGCATACTGTAGAAAGATGGAATCAAATAGCTGCTTTGATAACTCTGATCTATATTTCTTGTCAAAGGACCAACAAACTGTGAGAATCACTCTTCTTTATACCCTTTATATTTGGTAAGAGTTCCTAATTGAAAAAGTATTCTGGACAGCAAAAAGGAGACCAGAAACATTACAGCTTTTGAACTCAGTCACTGATTTATATTGATCTATAAAAGTGGGACAAAGATAGAATGTCAGTTAGTTAGAATTTGAATACTTTACTATTATCACAAGGGTTCAATGAAAGATAAAAGCTTACTTTAAGAAAGGTGTTTTGAAACCCATTGAAATTCAGATCTCGATAGCTCTGTTATGTGTTTAACATTGTTTCAGCTTACCAGAAGAATAGGACATATTGCTTTAGTTGGGTGAGTCATGTAAATGGGACCATCATATCCAACCATCTCTGAGAAATATGGTAAAGCACCACAGTGGTCCAAGTGAAAGTGGCTGTTACAATAAAAACAACCACTGGTCATTATGAAGTCATTGCCAAAATGCTGCACAGTACAACACCAGCTTCTGTACCACCTCATGAATATAATCAGCACATGGATGCTATTCTTCTTTTTTTTAAGGTCCTGTAACGCACACGCTGAGATGTTTTTAAACTCTTGCAACTCAGGAAGACAAAGCCCCAATGTACTACTTTGTTACACCCTTTCCACAGGTTCAAAAAGCTCTCACCCACTTATCCAAGACAAACCCTCGATCATTATCCTCATCTTCAAATGCAAGTTTTCTCCCCAGTTGCCTGACAGGCAGAAGACCAAGTGAAGTCTTTCACATTTTACTTGGGCAAAACTTTCCATGCCCTGAAATGTCAACCTTTATAATAACCTTAACACATTAATTCATCAGTAATTTTTGCAAGAGACTTTGGTTTTCTTTAAGCCTCATGGGCTATAGCAAAATTACTGACAGAGGTAAAGAATACCCACTCTACTAACCTGATAATCACACAATCCAAATGTTGTGTTAAGCGCCCAGCTCGAGTGATGTATGAGAAATCTGGGAATCTCCTCTGTGAAAAATTGCAATTTGTTGAAAGTAATAGATTCTATCATATCAAATTGAGTAATGACATAGAGTATTCAAATACGAACACCTTGAGAAGGTTTGGCAGGTCAAAGAAAGGAAACAACAATTGAATCAACTTTCCTTTACTCATTGAACATTACATTGAACTGAAAACCGCACACACACCTCATCATTATAACCCATGTGCATTCCACAGTCAAGCATGATATTCTTCCCACCAATAGTAACAAGGATACAGCTACGTCCAACATCTTCAAAATAAACAATAACATAGCTCAATTATCAAACAATATAGATGGTCTATGCACTAGTGTTTACCACAAACCTACAGACTCACATAGTTACTTACTGTATTCATCTTCACATCCATCACACATCTAGACTTCCATACCTTTTTCACAGTTCCTCACTTCAGGCTTTGTTGTTTTTGTGGTGACAACTCTGGTTTTTCCAAAAAAATCAGTGGCAATGAGCCAGTTTTTTGATAAATGTGGCTATCCTGTTTCTGTTGTTCAAGTAGGCTACCAATGTGCCTGCCAACAAATTGAGTGGCAGGCACAGAAAGAAAATACTGATTGCACTCCATTCACTATTATATCTCACCCTCGCAACCACACAGTTAAATCTATTATTCTTAAAAACTTTAAATTACTTCAAAATGATTTAGAGACTGGTACTATATTTTCACAACCTCCACTAAGTTCATTCAAACTTTACAAAAACATAGGCAACTTTCTGGTCAGAAGTTCATTTCAAACCAATGACCAACCTGGAATTTTCAGATGCGCTCACTCATGATGCAAAACTTATCCTTTCATTCACATTGTAGAGAAAATGTTGAGAACTAAGAGACCTATTAAGATCACTAATCACTTCACATGCACCTCCATCAGTGTCATTGATGGCATAACTTGCTCTTATTATAAGAAGTAATACATTGATGTAACAGGAAGACAACTAAGTGACCAATTCTGAGAACACCTTTGTGATATACAAAGAAATGACAAGGACACATCCAAACCAGTAGCTAGACACTTTAATCTCCCTAATCATTCTAAGCAGCATATAGCAGTTTGTGGCCTAATAACAACTAACAACACATGGCATTACATTAAATTCATGAATATTGATTTATTTTTTATATCTAAAAATATTTAACATTGAACAAAAGAAAGAAAATGTCATAAAGTAAATTCACAAGTAGATATTTGGGATTATTTTTTAGGATAATAGCAATATATATTTCAGCACATGGGTTTTTTCATTATTAAGTAACTACAGTAACTCAAAAAAAACCTATGGTAAAGTGCTACATACCTTGCCCAGCTCCTGGATAGATGATTCCCACAAATTGCAATACCAATAGAAAAACAGTTAGTTACAGTTAAAACACAGCTAGACAGTCTTCTAAAAAAGAAGGGAAGGATACTATATAAAATATGCCCGGTGCACAGCCCTTTATGACATCCCTGAACATACTAATCAAGTAGAGGCAATTGTTTATTTTTTGCCTTAGATCCCCACAAGGAAGACAGAGAAATGTAAGTAGAATTTTGGACAGCCACAAGCTTTTATCAAGGCACCTCAAAGGAACACAGTCATCTAATCAGGGGGACATGACACTTTTCTGTGCTGAGAAGTCTCAGCTTTAACACCATTCAAGGGATACTTTAACTACTGAAATGTGATTGACTCCCTAAAGTGTTGTTAAGATCAATAAGTGTATACTGATTACGTTGATGACAGCCTCAGTACCAGAAAATGGGTCTTGTCTAACCTGGTGCTACGGCCATGCAACAATTTGCATGAGATGCCTACATTGAAACTCAGTCTAATACAACTTCAAATCAGGTCCACTGATAGTTTGTAAAGGTAGAGAGAATCTTCTCATTAGAGAGGAATTGTGTATGTCATAACAGTGTTTTAAATGAAACCAGTATACTCTATTTTAAGACTGCAGATAGCACAGACATTGATAAATAAAAATGTACTGAACTTTGCAGAATTTAAGGCAAAATAGCTCTGATGCATGATAATGTTATTTACTGAAATTCACCCCAAGCCTTGTTTGTACTAAAATATTCCATAGTATTTGTTGCTTTCTTGTTGTTTTCATGGTATTCTTTTGATTTAAGTGTTTAAGTAATACTCTCTGATTAAAATCCAACAGTCACTGCCTTGAACATGAGGCTTAAGAGTAAATGTAAACATGCATTAAAGGCCTATTGCCATACAGCCCCATTCTCCATTATGCATACAATTCTTGGAAAAAAAGACAATGGCGAAAATAGTCTGAAATAATTGACTGCCTTTGGGATTACAGCTTTGTCTTACAAAAGTATAGGGTTAGAGAGAAATCTTACCAATCCTTCAAAACAAAGGATAGTAAAGGTTTATGTCGAACTTTTTTCTTTACATCATCTTACTCCTTGAAATAAAAACTTCTGTAGATTCCAAGCCAGAATGATATAAACATATTTTTATAGCCAGTTATTTTGTCACAAGTGTTAACCCAATTCAACCCCTATTCCAAGGCAAAGGAACACTTGCCCTGATCGCGTGGGGCCTTCTGAAAGGAGGTACCACTGAGCGAAAAATCTTCACACGAAAGAAATATCAAAAACCTCACTATACATACCTAACGGAACTACTTTAATCTCTGGCATTCTTTTAAATTAGGATTCAAAACTCCATGGTGTCACATCTCATCGTGTGAGCTCAGCCGTCAGCTCAGTCGTCCAGCAATGTGGTCAGGGTTCTCCCCCCTTGATATATGCGCAGTACAGGGGTAAGCTTGTTTTATAGAGATGAAACCGCAGATATTTAAAATGGCTTATACGCGTCGAAACGGCCTCAGCCGGCGGTATGAAAATAGCTCATGAATAATTTGCGTAGTAACGACAAAGAAGAGATTACCCTACTCAAAGGTCTATAACTTTAATTATTATGACTGAGAGAAAGTTTGAACTCGCCATCGTTCTTGATGCCTTCAAAAAAACACTTCAAGAAGACGGAAGCCTTGTCATGGACGAATACATACGAGGATATGGAGAACTTTGTATATTTTTCGATATGCTTGGGACTGTGTTTGGATTCATTACATCGGATGTGAGAGAAAAAATGGGCATTCTTCAAGATTATCGAAAGTCAAAACACGGAGAGAAGTATGTGTTCATTCAAGCAATGCTTGATTTTGAAATCGAAAATGATTTGACACGGAAAACAACGCACCCTCTGTCAGGATCAAGAACTCTTCTAAGATTGCACCGGGCTCTTGCTTTCACTATGCTCTTCATGAGTAAATTAAGCCAATCAACAGACGACGATTCCTCTTATTACATGGCTAAAGATGCTTACAATGAATCTTTGGCTAACTTCCATCCGTGGATAATTCGAAAGGCGGCATTATGGGCTATGTACACATTGCCGAAAGTCGGAGATTTCATCAAGAAAATTGCACAACCAAACATGGATAAGGGCAAAACCAAGCAGTTATTGAAAGAAGTTTCAGATGCAATGAAACAAGTTTACGATTTTACAGAGGAACTTTACACCAAGCATAATCTGCATGACCTTCCTTAATGGAGAGCAACCAGATTAAAATGTTGCTATAATGGGATTTTTGATATTACTTGTGGTTATTCTCCCTAAAAGTAGCATGTATCTAGTAAATATTTTATGAAAAAACTAATTATCATTTTTTTGGCTCAGATTGCATGTTTTGAAAGAAATTGATTAGTGAATGTTTATCACCTAAAGTATCCAAATGCTCCATGGCACTGTTAACATGCTGAAGGCATCCATATAGAATTTAAGAACCACAAGTTAGAACAGATTAGAACACTAGAAAAAGCCACTGAGACTTGAATGAGAATACATCTAGCCACCTTTAAGCTTTCCTTTTGCTATTGGCTGTTTTTCAGGACTTATTGGCAAGAAAAGGTGTTCATCAATATTCACAAAGGATTTTGTTTGCATCAAACAAAGTCAAGTGTTCAATTTATTATTTTCAAAATAGAATTCTCCCGTTATCTCCTTGCCAAAATTAATGCATTGTGTTTTCTCCCCCATAAAAGGTCAATTAAAAATATTT
Organism: Pocillopora damicornis; assembly: GCF_964200805.1. NCBI lineage: Eukaryota > Metazoa > Cnidaria > Anthozoa > Scleractinia > Pocilloporidae > Pocillopora > Pocillopora damicornis. The sequence continues at coordinate 9,401,622 of NC_142677.1, read as the reverse complement.
GCCTTCAAATTGGATGCCTAAGTTTTGTTTCCTTGTAAGGCCCTTCTTCTTTGCATTTTGTTCTGCACTTGCCACCAACACTCAATGAAAGTTTATAATTATGTTTTTGTATGTGCGTAACAGGACAAGTTTTATTTGACAAACTGTTCTGTGATTGTTCAGGTTCAAGAAGTCCATCAGTGTCTGTGGTGGTACCCCTCACTCTTGTCTTTGCTTTAGCTGTCTTTATTCTTGTTTAGTGGTTCGAAGACCCTAAAGCTTGGCAGGCCAGCAACAAGCATGTATTACTGTGACTGCTTTGGTTGCACTAATTGGTTTAGATATGGATCTGTTTGGTTAAGGAGATTATATTACTTTCCAAAGCTACTCCCACAGCTTATTAGTTGATAAAATCTAAATAAATCTTGAATTGTACTCAACATTCTAACAAAAACTGCTGTGTAATAAGGGTATATTTGAAATATAAGATACTAATTATAATAATATTTTTTTTAGAGCTTTCTGTTCAAATTAGAATTATCAGTATGACAAGTTTCCCTCTTTATGTAGAATTTATAGCCATAAAGTCATTGTGCTGGGCTTTTCATTTTCAAGTTTTGTGCACCCTATACATACTAGATAACTGTGAAGACAAATTTATCTTATTTCTTCTTAGTACAGTGATAAAACTCTAAAACTAACTCCTTGCCAGCGAAAGATGAGGAGCATTGGCTAAACCCATTTTATATGTCTTGAGTGGAAAAGTGGTTTGTATATATAATTTCCTGTTCTAAATTTGGAAGAATTTTTTAAAGGATTTAGTTACATAGTACTGGTAACTTCAGGAGTAATTCATTACTTTGAGAGGAGAATTACACTTCCTCATGAATTTGTTTTGGAAAAGGGCCTTAAGGATTTCTCGATTTCTCCTTGGATTTTTTTTTAATAGTCTGGTTTTCCTCCTAGTTTTTTTGTATTTTATAGTTGGCTTTCAATTGAGCTTTCAAGAAAGTGTCGCTGGGAGTATTTAGTAATTCTAACAAAGAAATAGAAGTATGAAATTTTTTAACCTTACTATTTTTCCTATCTGCATTCTACTACAAAATAAGTGCCATGTGACTTCCATTCTGAAAGTTGTCAGAAGAGAAATTGAAATGTTTTTGTCCCACGCAATTCTAGCCTTCTAAATTTATTGAGACCGCTTCACCTCAGTGTCATCCCAACTGAAAGTTGCTAAAATGAATTTAAATAATCAAAAACAAAGAAATATTTCAAACAAATACAATTATTTATCAATTTTGGACAGAAAACCAAATTATAATTTAATAGCAATCCAACATAGTACTTGAGACAAAATATTCAGATTGATTTCTCTCAGAAAGATTTTAAAGACCTAGCTGAAACCAAGTTTTTGTCAAGCATCTGTTGAGATGAGATATCTCCAAATGTTAAAAACTAGTACCTTGACCATGACTCTAAGAGTTCAACTGTGAGATGATATTCTCAAGTTTCAACCACCATCACATACCTACTGTGACAATGTATTACTACAGCCTGATCACAAAACCATTGCTACGCTGTACAATAATTATATATTCAGATAACTGTCACATTCAAGTACATTTAAGAAGCATTTTATTTCCACCCACTCAATAGCATATTACAGACACTAATTTGTAACAAATAAAGCTACCTGGTAGCAATATAAAGGCAAAAAGTACAGTGCTCACTGGTTCAGTGTAACAATAATTATTTATTACTTTAAATTGTGTATAGAAATAACTTTCAAAGATATGGCAAATATTTTTCAACTTCCTAGAAAACAGACAGATTCATCATTCCTCTTAACACCTGAGTGAGCCTTGGATTATGCAGCTCATGTACTAATGTAAATATTGAAATTATGTATTTTTTACAATATTGATGTAACTATAATCATAGCATTTCATGCCAGCATCCACAAGACATCGCAAGACCTTTAAAATGGCAAAGAATAAAAGGAAACAGATTTCCTTTCATTCGTCTAAATATATCTCACACTTACAAATACAATCTTTTTATTTTCACAGGGCACATACAAAGTATGCAGTTTATTGCAAATCTTGCAAAAAAAACCATCCAATCCCTCTGGGCCTTTACCAAATTTGATGTGGCAGAGTGATTGTACACTTTACTTCACAACATTTGCATGGATAAAATCGATACGATTTATAAATCATTGGGCTGACTACCACATAATCTGCTTGATACAAGCTACAAAAAGTGTCACCGCAATAACAATAACTGCAATAACAGTAACACAACTTAACGTTACATAACGTTTTGGGTCTCAACATAAACTGTAAGAATTTAACTATAAAGTACACTAAAGTCAAGATATCCAGCAAGAAAGCTATCTTCAACTGAAGGAGCAACATGTGGTGTATCATTGACTTCAGGTACAGCTTCTCCACACACAGCATCATCCACAATGTCTTCGCATTTAATGGCCATTGGATCATAGCCAAGAATTTTGGGGATATCACACAAGAACCTGTAAACATATCTTTTTCCATGAACCTTCTCAATCACTGAATTGCCATAGTAGTAACGGATACCGCGGCTCAGCTTCTCGTAGTTCATGGTTGGTTTATTTTTCTTTTTCCCCCACATCCTAGCCACTGTTGAGGGCTGAAGGATCTTGAACTCGTAGTCCTCATCCTGAGTCCACTTGATCAGTTTTGAACATTTAGGATCAGTGACTAACTCCAGTAGGAACTGCCACAGTTGAATTGGTCCATCACCTAAAAGATGGAAAAACACAAGTTCCTACCTTAAAATTGGACAAATTGTGTGATTGCACAAGAAGGAAATAGAGATGAAAAAGAACTAAAAAGGTGTCAAACTTGCAATACTTATTGCACATACCTCGATATTTGACCAGTGGTCTTGGCCCACGCTTTCGTCTCCTCACTGGCTTCGGCACAACAGCTGACACAGTTGATTCTGTTAAAAATTAGAGTTAACAGAGTAAAAATCAAGATATCAATTCACAATACTAAAGATACTCAAAATGAGAATAAAATGATGATACCTTGTTTAATATTGCATGTGACAGCTTCACCATTTACTGATAAGGGTGACTCTGCAGATGGACTCACTCTATCCAGAAAAAAATCTAAAACAAAGTTTACATGCAGAAGAAACAATTCAAATGGTTATCATAACACAAAATATTCTAGAATTCACACCTATGAGTAATACCCTTTAAGAAAACAGGTTTGAATAAAGCAGTCAAGTCACTGGGCTGTTCTTATATGTCCAATAGTGTCTGTATGTTTTGGTGAGGTTTCTTTTCACTAACCATCAATGTTTTCAAGGTCACTTTGAATCCCTTCATCAGCACTGGTGTTTGAACCAGATTCACTGGTAGGTGGGCTGTAGGGAGGGCTGCTGCTAGCAGGTGAATTGTACACTGAATCACCACAAACTTGGAACTTAGCCTCCTCTTTCGAGACGAATGGGACAAAACTGGGTGTATATGGCACAGTAGGTACTTCATCTAGCAGCCCATCAAAGACTGCTGGGTCTGGTAGGTGATCAATACCTGAAAAATGAAAGGAATGTTAAATAAACATGTAATATGATTAGACTTGTGCGAACTTGATATTCCTTTGAACCAGAACTGATCCACATACCTTCTCCATTCAATGTGTACTGATTTTTAATCAACTGAGTGATGAGAATATAAGAATCAAAACATGAGGAAATTTAGTTTTGAATGGTTAAATATCACAAGTTCATGGCTGAAATTAATAAATTGTGGGAGGTGTAAATAAGATGTGGGGAGAAAAAGATTAAGCAGCAACCGCTTAAAAAATAATCACCTCCTCTTTTAATTTTAGACATGATGCAACACTTCTTGATAATGATAGAAAACCAATATGCATCTGTCTTTCCTTTATTCCTTTTATGTCTGAATCATGCTATCAGTTTTTAAGAATGAGAATTTAATAATCGGTCATACTAAAAAGTAAAAAACATAAAATTCAAAAAACAAAGTCAAAATTTTAATAATAAGGCTGACGATTTTGAAAAACGAAAACAGGAAGTCTTAACGAATTGGACCAGGTGTCAATGAAGGGAGACTCGAAACCAATTAGAATAAGGTCGCCTTGGAAACAAGGAATGACGTCTTCAAAACGGAAAACACAACAATTGCAAACTGAGTAAAAATTAGGTCATAATACCTTTATATCTCTCTGGTTCGGGATTGAAAACAGAGTGGTCTGAAAAGCCACTGGCCGAAATCCCATTGAAAAGAGCATCCACTTCGTCGCCTTGAAGGGCATACAGATCATCCAAGAAGGACTTTTCTTGAGGAAACTCAACTGCAAATTAAGACACAAACAAACTCGAATATTTTCAAGTTATAGACTTTTTCCTCTTTCGATTTTTAAATTAGAACGCAGTAGGCATTCTGAAAACGAACGTTTTAGGTTGATTCAGGACATAAATATAGCGACTTCAAACCTAGTTGCCTCATGGTGTGAATTTTCTGATTTCGACTGATGTGAGGAGCACATATCAAGCGCTCAAATCCAGGTACCGGAGTTGCTTCGGGCACGAGTGGTTGGTTTGCATGAAGAAGATCCTGTGCAAACCGATCCATTTTACAGGTGGTTAGATAGTTGAACCACTAAAAGAAAAAGGAAAATAAAATTCAGACATCGCATTACCAACAGAGAAAACAAAATCGAACCATCTGCTGCGCGAGGGGGATTTCAAAGGAAACAGGAAGTGCTAACCACCTCGCGATAGTGACAAAAATAGCTATTTCTGTCTTTTCACCATATTGCACCAAGAATACCTTTGACGAAATATATATTCTGAATTTTTGTGTGAAACGTTCGAATCGAGGATGATGTCTTTTTTAACGACTTAATTTTTTGGGGCTGAGGAGAGCTTCACCTCGCCGAGCTGAAAGGAAGTTTGAATATATAATTAAGTTGGAAAACAGTCCGTAAACTCACCTCCATTTTATTCAGTAAAGCGCCATCAGAATTGAGAGTTTTAGCCATTTTCAAGACTGTAAAAGAGAAAAAGAGAAAATAAAATCATATATGCAATAACAAGAAAACAAATGCGTCCAGCGCCCTTTGGTATGCTACTTCTCGTCAAAGAGGAAGTCGAAATTTTAATACTGAAAAATAAGAGTAAAAAATATTCAGTTAGGTGTTTTTGAGAAACTCAGCTTACCTTCTCGATTTTAACAAATGAAATACAACTTTCTTCGGTAAAGTTTTAACTGTGTATTGCCAGAAAACCGTACTTTTATGGAGAGATCTCTCGTGTCGACGGCGTACCCCACTTACACAAATAAGAAACTGTTGCACTCTGGCTCCTACCGGTGATATGTATTCTTTGAAAATAAACTGAAATTTGATTGGCTGTTTGAACTTCTACTCAGTCTTTCCGCGGTCATTACTCACCCAAAAATTGAGAAGCAGCCTGGATTTAAGTAATTGAAGAGTGCGCGTACGTGTTGCCCCCTGAAGCCAGAGTACAGACTTTAATCAATGGAGAGTAATTTTTTTACTTTTATTTGTGAAGCTATTTTCTGTGAAAGAAATTTTGTCAGTTGTACTCCGTGACCGGTAGTGACCAAAATAGCAGGTTCATTAGCAAACCTTCCTCTGAATGCAAGGCCAAAGAGGAGATCTGCCTCCAGAGGAGATATCCTCTTCAATAATGTTCCCTTTATGACATGAGTACTTTAATGAAAATAAATGTACATGACACAGTTGGGGTGCTTACCGTTATTATTTTTTTAATCCTTCGGTTTTCTGTTTGTCTCATCATCGCTTAAACGCATACTGAAACAAAATAGTGCAGTCCCCCACGTATGCTGAAACATTTGTCGAAATAGTTCTGAGATTTTTTCTTGAAGGTGATTCATCAGAAAAAATAGGCATGGAACAATTTTTCTTAAACTTTCCTTAAATGTTCCTTACCAATATCTGTTTCGAAAAATACAATTTAAAAGATAGGTCACGGTGCTTGTTTAGGAAATATAATGAGACAAACTTACCCCACTCATACCTGTTCTGGCACCAATCACGCGCGTCATTTCATCAGTTCACGGTACATTTTGAGGTTGCTGGAAGCAAGGGTGTTTAAAGTAACATAAAAAAACAAAATTGATCGGTAAAAAGAACCGAGCGTATGGAAAAATTTGTTATACAATTTGTGAAAATATCACGCACTTTTAAACTACATCTACTCAAAACGTTCTTCGAGTGGTTGCTTTTAAGGTCATAATTTGCATCAAGGGGGACTGCACCACAGTTTACTGTGGTGCTGTGTCGGTGGGAGAGTATAAAATGACAGGGTAAAGTTGTGTTATCAACTGAGTTAAAAAAGTAAATTGGCTATCCTAAAGAGTTTAAAGGCTGACGTTTCGAGCGTAATCCCTTCGTCAGAGCGATTGGAGGAATTGTGGGTTATGCGGGGGTTTACTTTTCCCATCAATAGCGTTGATCCATTTTCTGCATATAAACCCACAAGCAACTCACAACACCTCCAATCGTTCTGACGAAGGGCTAACGTTCGAAACGTCAGCCTTTTAACTCTTTACGATGGCCAATTTATGTTTTCAAGTCAGTTGGTAACACTGAACAATACCTTATTATATTTATTACCCCCCATAAATCTTCAATGGTGGTTGAAAACTTCTTTGAAGTTGCACAAAAATGTAACCTGATTTTTTCGCCTACGATGGTTTTAATTTGGTGAATGAATAAATTGCAATATTCCTTTTGCTAGTTCTTAGACAAAAGTGAACGTGTTCTCTCTTAAAAATTCAGAATAATTTTGAAAGAAGCTCATAGTGAATCCAATGCTGACAAAATATGTAATAACAATAACAAGAGACTTAAATGTTATTGCAAAAAGATAAGCTTTAAAGGTAACTTATTCTTAAAAACTGATAGCTCAATTTGGATGACTTTTCTTCTCATGTTCTGCAGAGGACATGGATGGAATAGTGGGAAAACAAATTTATTTTGGTTTTATTGTAACTCATAATTTTTTAATTATTTAGTGCAGAGAATCAATGAGACTTCTTTCTAACTAACTAGGTAATTGGATTATTTTTACCAGTAGGTTTTCTTGAGCCAGAATCTACGCTTATGGCAAGTTATGAATGTCAAATAGCAATCCACAGCTGAACTGACCAAATCGTGAGACAAACAAGTATATTTTTCTTTTGAGGTAGTGAATTGCAACCAAAAGAATCAAAGGAAGAGGTTAAAAACCCAGAAAATTTCATTCGCAACAAACAATTCTTCAATTGAAAGCGTCATCCTAATTTCCTATACTGGTTACAAATTTAAACATTTATTAGTAAAGAATTTCAAGGAAAAGTGTCAATTTAGTACCTAAAGAAACACTCAGTCTGATCCTATGAAATGTAACTATGGAAAAAGATCAGATTCAATTGTATCACCAATTACTGATAAATACATTTATGGTATTTTTGGTTGAGAGCATGTAGTCAATATACAATGTCAAGTTGATATTTGAACTCAATATCTGCAGCAAACATTGGGTTATCATGTCAAGTCCAAGCCTTCCCCTTTGCCAGTTAACTCAGACCTCTGCATTGATAATTCATGATATCATGCTCATCCCCATCCAATAATGATTTATTATCTAGGGTGAGGTTTAATACGATAAAAATACAAAGTCAACTTTTGATGCAATATAACATTTAATTTGTGTTCAAAATGACTTTTTCTTAAATACTATGAAAACCCAGATATCAACAGATTCTTTCTTAGGCTTGGTTGGACCATGGTATCAAGGAATGATAAGAGGTGTGAGTTGTTCAAGACCATGAATTCAAAGCAAAATTTTCCATTCCTTTATGCTTTTTTTTTTTTTTACATTTTTTACTGTTGGGTGTTGGTTTATTTTTGCTCTTCTTTTCTAAAACTGGTTTGTTCAGGCAGTGTTAAAAAAACACTTTATGAGGTTGGCCTAATTTACAACTTACAACCAAAGTTAAAAACTTTTTGAAGACTACTCTGTCCACTGATTGATTGAGGCAATTACATGACTATTGAAGAAATGCTACCAGTGGAGTTGCCAGGAACATACCCAATAAATCCATTTGCTGGGTTGCAGAATACCTGACCTAATCAATACAAACTTTCAATGCTACTTCCATAACCCTTGCACGCTTACACAAACATTGACTACAGGTCTACAGACTACAATGGGTGCCCCCAAAATTAACATGACTGAGGACCATGGACTGCAGTAACATCAGATTTATAAAGACTAATGGGTTGGTCTTGATCAACGAAAAAATAATAAATTCCAAAGAAAAAGGAATGCCTTAATATAAAACTCAGCAAAATTCTCTCACTCACTCCAATCAAACACTTGACATGTCCATTTTTCTAGCTCTACAAGTAGTAAAAGTGGCCTCCTTACTTCAAGCACAACAGTTAAAAGAAATTTTTCACCTGGTAGAACAATTCTTTGCCTGTTGAATTCCAATTAAGTGATTTAAGGGAGGGGTGATAAGAGGTACCACAGAGGGGAAATTTTACCAACTACCACCTAAAAAAAAAAGCACACTATTATGGTCCTCTAATTGAACAGAGAATTAAAAACAATTCATTGCTGGGGAGTCACAAGCATTCATTCACACAAAACAACAAAAAAACTTCAATCTGAAAAAATAGAACTCCCCCAAAGATTATAATGCTACACAGACTACACAGTCACTATCCAATCCATTTACCAATGTGCTAACCTTTAGCTGGGTAGACTTAGAGGGGCAACTGAACAACTTAAAGTGTACAGTAACCCAAAAATTAAGTTCAATTTAGCAGTTTTTTGAGGAAGCAGAATAAGTTTTCCTTCCCGAAAGCTTCTTTCCAATTTGAAAGCCATTCTCAACGTGATAAGGGGTAAAAGGAAACGTACAGATAAGTTGACTGAGAGCACAGTACATATCATGTATGGAGCAAGCAGGAGGAGGCAATAGAGTACATATGAGAGCTGCTGGCCAAGAATGATAGCCAACGTTACTGCACCGGCTTTTTTGTCAGTCTCCATATCTCGCGTGTTGTTGCTGTGAAGAATAGCTTCCGTGCTCAAAGCCACAGGAATGGCAAAGACCAGCGGAAACAACGCCACATTACCACATTGAGTCAGGTAAGAAAAAAGGACGGCCAAAGGACCAAACGTGATAACAATAACAATATCACCGACACCGTAATATTTTAGCCCAACACCACCAGTGTATAAAAACGAGCCAGATAGTCCTCCGAAGAACAAGAACGACAAATGTTCCATTTTCGCTGATGATAATCCAACCAAGGACACAAGGGCAAGGGTGGCGAGGCCATAGGAAAGAACGCCCAGATTGACAACCTCTTTAGGCGTTAAAAGGTGATCAACTAGAGTACGATCGTCTGATACTTTGCTATCAATTCCTTTCATGTAGTCGTAATACGTGTTTACCAGATTGCCGGCCGCGTGGACTCCAAGAACAGCTATCATTGTCAATACGAGCAACGAGACACTGAAAAGACCAGTCGCCCTCCAACACAAAACGGCCCCTAAAACCACCGGAATAAATGACGCTGAGAAGGACCATGGCCGCAAAGCTAACAAGTAGACAGATAATTTAAAGGCTCTCGTCGACTTTTTCTGTTCTTGTGTACCATTCATAACAATTCAAGTGCTTAGAGTCATTAGACTGCGCGTACAACGATTCTACCTAAGATTCTTCATGTACGGAGCACATTTAGTCCCCTGAGCCGCGAACTTTTGGCCAGGCCTCCTCGCACCTCATTGATATTGATAACAGTAGGACGTGTAACTCTTCTATTTTCAATTCTGTTCCTTCACTTTCGTCGGGTTAAAATCTTAGCACTGGAGAAGAGGTGGATCTTGAGGGACGAGTCTTAAGTCCTCACAATTTTTTTTTTATCTTAGCCCTTTAACTCCCATAAGTGACCAAGACATAATTTCTCCTTACGATATCAAGACAATATCAAGCGGGCAAATTGATGAGAATAAAGAAAAATATCAGTTAGAGGATTATTAGCTGATCCAATACCAAATTCTCAAAACTAACATCACAAGAACTGTATGGCAGACAGTAAGGAGAGTTGCTAAAGAGATATTGGGAGTGAAAGGGTTAAGGGCCCTGAGGATATTCAATTTTCCCGCCCACTTTACAACAATAATTGTTCTTTTTTTTTTTTGACCAGACATACCCTTTTCCCACTTAATTGATCATAAACGACTACGATTCTATCAGTTTCGTGACTTTTCTAAGGGTCTTTCCAATCTGATCCTAGTATTTCAACAGCGACAATGGTTTTAAAAACGTAAAAACATAGCTAAGCATTTGACAACAGGTGTTAGGGATGAAACTGACGATTTCCTCGAGGCTTGTAAAATATACGGGCGCTGAATTGCATCTACAGAACAAGCTTTGTACAGGGGAGCTTAAAAAGTCAGAGAGAAAAGTAAAAATGCTCTTTTTTGGCATTTTCATCGAGTTTCTATGGTTTGTTCTGGCATTTTCATAAAACCAAAATGATTATTTTGCATTGCCTCTAATGGGTTAAATCAACCAACTAAATTTTTCCAAAGTGTAGTTGTCGTGATATGAATAAGTAAAAAACAAAACAACAAAAAAAAAACAACAAAAAAAATACTGGATTTGGCGACAACGGTAAACAATTCTTTTTCTTTAAACTTAAATTCATCTTCAACATGAAGTTGACTTGGGGTAAAAAACTGGTCAATTAATGCCGCTTTTGTTTTTTAACAGGGGTGTTTTATTCAGGAATCAGTAAAGCTTGCAATGTACAAGCTCCTAAATGCTTCGCAGAGAAACGAAGCCAATCCACAATAATTAAAGCAGCCTGCAATGAAGCGGAACTACAATCCTTAGCGACAGCAAGTCATTATTTGACAAAATAATGACGAACGGCTAATGCTCGAAACGTCATCTTTAAAACTCTTTACGATGGCCAATTTACGTTATTGACTCATTTGATAATACTTAATTACCATGTAATTAAGTATTATCCACCGACGCTGCACCACTGTTTCTTAAGAAACTTACCCTTTTTATACTGTTCGTTCACCCCACCACGGGTCTCTTGCGCATGCGTTCTACACAAAAATGATAACCAGAGAATCGCTCCGGTAAGGTTGATTTGTAACTATTAGGTGGTTTGTTTGTTTGTTAGTTTTTAATTAGAGAATCGTTCAAGTTTTTAATTTATTCCAGTTGACAGAAAAAAAAACTGAAAAATTGCTACTCGTAATGACCACGATGCCAAAGAAATTTGCTCTGATGAAGGGATAGCGCTCTATGTATATGTCAGCTTTAAAAACTCTTTACGGTGGCCAATTTACATCTGACCAAATTATCATAGAATTGGGAAGGTTGTTTCCTAAAGTAGAAAAATTTAATAGTTTCAATAATGAAGGAGCAAATTATAAGGTTTAACTTCAAATAACTGAAACAGATTTGAATAAATTTTTGGTATTTATTTAAGTCAAAAGACTAACGCGGCATGATTTGCCGTGAATTTCAGTTCCAAGTTCAAAACCACTGGCCAGGCAGGGAAATCTCTCTTCCCTTTCTACCATCAGTTCTCTCGAAGCCTAACTTCTATCTACAGAAATTTCAACAAGAATTTCAACAAATCTTTTGTATTTTGCGCACAGTCTCGGTCACTGTAAACCGTGTTTATTAGAGGAAAGAACGTCTTTCTCTTTTATAACCTCTACTGGAGGACAACGAAGAATTTAAGTCTTTAAACGGACAGTGATCACAGCTGGTTTTACCAGAGCTGAAATTTTTCATTTTATCACCTGAATAACACACTGATCCGCAGCCGTGGAAGGGATACATGAGTTTCAACAAAGGCCGTTTAAAACCGACGTTCATGAGGCCTTAAAGGCCTCCTACCTGCTAAGATTTCAGTGGTAACATTTGAGAAGCCCTTTTCGTGGTCATACCGAATGTTCCACAATGGGCTGCCAATCATAGAAAACCCTCCATAGATAGATGCCCCTACTTTGGAAAACAGAGTAAGTCATCATATTAACCTCATTGTGGTATCCCGCCAGCTGAGAGTGGGCCAATGACTGAACGTGATGTCTCCCTAGTCGTACGTGACATTTCCTGTATTCCAGAATGTGTTTAGACGATTGTCTCTACTTGCGACAAAGAAGTCTCCTTTTCGTAGCTCTTTTGATCGTTTTCGTCCTTAACTGGGTTGGCATTTGCCAATCCATTTTGATGATCCTTGTTTGCGTTGGAATCTAAAGCATTATACAGCGTGTCAGGATAATTCACCGTTGCAAATTTTCGTTTTCTTTTTATTTGTACTGTATCATTGCCTCTATTTGTCCGACATATCTTTGCAGTACAATTTAATGAGATTTTTTTCTTTACATGTTTTTCTTTCTTTACTGGCTCATTTTCCTGTTCTATTTCGTCGTCTTCATCCTCATCATCCATGTTTGAATGCCTTCGATCATTCTCTTTCGAGTAGTAATAAGCGAAGTTCGAGACTATGACTGGCACTGGTAAAGCAATGGCTAACACACCTGTGATGGCACAGAAACAGCCAACTAACTTTCCACCTGCAGGATAACGTGAATAATAGTCGGAGTCAATCGCTAGTTCCCAGACAAACGGCCCTACACTCAGTAAGATGCCTTAAAAGGCTAATAATCTTAGGAGTTTTAATTGTACCCACTTTATTTTTCCTATAACTTGTTTTAAAATAAGAACTATGAAAACCCGATAAGATAGCTCTTTCTTAAAAAACAAATATAAAAGAAGTCTTTATCCAACACGGGAACACAGGCCTCTAGACATGGTTGACTAGTAGGTGTACGCTGAATCAAGGCGCGCGCTCTTTCACCAGTGCGTCTACCTCAGTGTGCGTTTTTGGACGTTTTACATCATTGCGATATTTGTTTGTTATGATGAGGGGAAGATAAAAGATTTGGATTTTCTTGCGGTATGACTGAGTTGCGGTTTATCAGACCCTCGATAGGCGACATCAAATTCAAGGTGAACATCCCAAAGGATGCTGCCTTGAGTCACAAATTGCGAGCAGTATGCTGGTTTTTTGGCGAGAACATTTAAAATACCTTATTTGTTTTTGTCTTAAAACGTACTTAACTAATGAAGTGCCCTGTTTGTAGAATGCGTCAGAATCGCTGATTTTTTTACGCCTCATTCTGATTGCATTCTTTACCTAAAGCAAACACTCACTTTTGACAGATCACTCAGATGTAAGATTTTCATAGGATCCTTAATTAAGTGAAAGTCACTTATCAGGCTTATCGCTGTATCAGATACACGGCTTTCTGCAAGACTACTGACGAGCACTGTTTCCATTTGCAGGGGTTCTTTTCTTAAGAATGTCATATCCCACAGTTACACAGTCAAAATAGATGACATGGAAATTAAATAATGCATTGTTTCAAAAAATCCTATAGCGCCAGGTTTCGCGTGAAAATCATCGACGCGTGAATTTTTTTAAGAAAAATTGTCTCCTACCAAAGGCAGGAATTTTTGAGTTGCAATTTTAGGCTTCGGTAATTCTTACAACTGTTCTGTTTTTACACGATTGCCTTTTGATGATCTACAAATGAAGGTCAGTTTGATTTCTACCCACAGATGTAAACAATGGATTACAACAAAGTGTCATCTAGAGATACCTTGATTTCTATTCAATTCTCGTAAGTGTGTTATTTCTTGATTCGTGACCAAAACTTACTTAAAGTAATCAGTTTCGAGAGCCACGAAATATTCAATAATGAGAAAATAACAAACTTTAAGAGCAAATATTTAAAACCAAAGTCATATAGGATACATACCAAGAGTCTTGGGTGTTATGTCTCCATAGCCCACAGTAGTCATGGTTATAATCGCCCACCAAAATGAATGAGGAATACTCAGGAAATCATTTCCATCCTCATTGCTGATTTCTGCATAATAGACAGCACTGGAGAACAGAACAACTCCCATACAGAGGAAGAAAAACAGAAGGCCTAACTCTCTCAAGCTCGCCCTCAGAGTGTGACCCAGAATTTGAAGTCCACGCGAGTAACGCGACAGTTTGAAAATACGAAAGACTCGCACGAGACGGACGGAGCGAAGAACTGCGAGTGACGAAACATTACCTGAATCCTCCATAGGCAGAGTTATATAGAACGGTATAATGGAAACCAAGTCAATCATATTTAGCACTGAAATGAAGAATTTCCACTTGTTTGGGCTAAAAATGAAACGAATTACATACTCTAATGTAAACCAGGTGATGCAAAATGCTTCAATGAGGAAGAATGGGTTATCTGTTTTCTTTTTCGATGCAAACGAAGTGACTGTTCCATTAACTGTTTTAGCTGGCTCCTCCTGAAACTGCGGCAAAGTCTCGACGCAAAAAAGAGCTATTGATAAGATAATTATACAAACGGACCAAATGGCGATTCCTCGTGCAAAATTCGAAGTGTCTGGATGTTCAAATAACTCCCATACTTTTCTCTGTATTTTGTTCTTTGGTAAAAGTCGTTTATTTTGTTCGACAGGCTGTTCCAATCCTTCACCAGCTTGAACCAAAGCCTTTGGTCCGAGATCAAAGAAGCGAACATCGCTTATAAATACCTTCCGTGGAATACTTTGCGGCCTTATAAGAATTCCGTTTGTTTGGTAGTAAGCTAGTATCGACTCGAAGCAAATGCGGTTACGGTCGAAAAAAAATTCATTGTTAACCGGATCATAGAAGTCCTTTCTTCTTTCTTTATCTCCAAGAAGTGACTCAGGAAATAATTCAAGCGTCTTTTCATAGGTCTCGTATCGCTGCCCAGAAATATTTATAACAATCCTTGGCCCTCTGTTTACAGCGTTCCAATCGATCTTCCTATGACAAGACTTGTCATCTCTGTTCATGACTGCTGCCACTTCTGCTTCATTTTCGTTGGAATTCTGGCCCATAATGCGAAGTCTTTCCATGTCCAACTCGTCCCTGGTGCTCTAATTATGCGTTTGTAATGCTCTCATTCCTTTACAAGCTAAAAGTCATTTGAAATTCATGAGCTCATTTCGTAATAAACATGTGTTTGATTCCACTGAACGCTTTTTTCAGATCGCTGAAACCGCTCCGTCAGAGTTCTACAGGGAAAAGCAAGTTATCTTACTCTTTCAGTTACAAAACAACTTGGTTTTTCACTGGTTCAAATCAGTTCTATGCTAAGAAAATCGATGTCCTTTTCAGCAACTTGCGGTTCACCTCTAAGACTTCACCCATTCTGTGCAAATAATTAATGGCTAATTATGTCAGAGTAATTGATAACAAAGTTCATCTATGAATATTTGAATATCTCCGTGTTCTCATGGTTGACGGTTCGAAGGCATACTCTGAAATTTCTCTCTGGCTATTGGTTTCTTGCACAAATGCTGTGACACTTATTTGCTAGTATGTTTACTACGAAGAAAATTTAACCACATTTGTGTTCTGTAACCACCAGATTACTCACTAGACAAATTAAGTTAACAAGCTTAAAAACAGCTGCAAAAACAAATATGTTTCCTATTAAGGATAATTTCGATAGAAAATGTTTGTCGCTCTCTTAAAAAAAGGAACAGAACACTCGGCAAAGCTTGTTAGTGATTTGGTGCCTCAAAGATAATAAGACTCATTCTTATACTGCTGAGAGGATACAGGTCAGCGTCTTATATTGTGTAAACAACTGTCAACAGTTATCTTAAATTTTATGCAATAAATGTTCCTATGAATGGAAATAGATTAAATTTTCCAACTTTTGTCAAAGCTTTACTCAGCCTTTAACATTTACCGAAAACCTCGATCTTGCTTTTAAATTTTGTTTCTGACAGAAATTGTGTGACGTGAACGGATAATGAATGCAAAGGTTACTCTCTCGCCCGGAAGAATATTTGATCTTTGTTTTGTCAATTTTTTGAAGCCACATAGAGCTGTCTTGTACACCTTTCATTTCTGCAATTTCAGTTCCTTCCACAAAACAAATTTAAAAACTATGAATCGAAAGCAAAAATGTATTTTTCAGATGAGGGTTAATCAGGATGGGTAAATGGTCACAGAATTGTATCGAAAGAGCAGATTAAAATCGCTCGAGTTTACAAGATTCAAATGAGACACTCACTTTTTTTTTTTGCATGCCAAGCTAACCCGTTATCGTCTCCATCTAACAAATTCTTGAGCCAAATTACTTTTGTGTGAAATTTGTCTTTCAATTACCGAGTTTCAAAGACATGAACGATAATCTTTTTATTTACTAAGTGTCTCTGTCCAAAAAATAATAAAATCGATGGGAGTAAACAAATAATGAGGATATCAACCATAAGGTTTCACGATCGAAATTCCCATTTCCAAGTCTTGGCTTGAGATGTTAAGAAAAAATTGGCATACGTATAAAGACATTTGTTTTTGAAAAAATGATCGCTGAAGCTATAAAACATAACAAATTTAATACCAACATCACAAAAATTTACCAATAAGTTACCTATAGAGGAGTTTCATACAATCATTACGTATTTGCAGAGTTTTCAGGTGTCATTCGTTAATCCATGTATCTTCAGAATAAGACATGGTGAGCTTACTGTCCAAGACGGAGACCATCGCCGTCTCAGTAGGTCTATGGAGTCTTATTCGTCATTGAAATTAATTATTTCTGCATAGCTATTTGCAATGACCATCGCCTAAACATTATTGAACTTATTAATAAATTCTTCCTCTGTCAAATGATCCCTCCATGTCATTCAGAAGATGAATTTGTAACTGTACAAGAATCATTCATCACAGCCAAGCTGACCTATCCTCAAAGACCGCCACCACTAGACACACCATAGAAGTTTTTCGCCAGCTTTTGAAATTGTTCGAGGAAGATAAACGTTAGAACAGTGTGCGGACCAAGACGAAAATAGTATGGTGTGAATCCTTTCCACAACGCGAAAATCCCTTCCTGACGGATCACTCTCACAAAAACGTCCTGAAACACAAGCAAAAGAAAGGAATGAATAGGGTAATTCATGGCGCTTTTTCTTTACTTCAGAGTCTACTTGTGGAAAACTAGGAGGACTATAAACTTGGCGGCGATAGAGGGAACTTGGGTCTCTCGGCTAGAGACTGTGAAATAAAGTTGGAAAAAGAAAAACAATCACGTGTGACGGACTTTGAACACCATAGTGGCAGGCCATAAATAATCATATTCGAAAAGGGTTCGTCGCACTTTTGAAAACAATTAGCTTTAAAAGATTCTTACCAGGGCTCCACGATATTCAGGCTTTCCATCGATAATCTTCATATTTTGAATCCTACAAAAAAGGTTGGAACGATAAATACTGAACGGCTTAGATGCTATCAACCAACTAAAGTTGAAAGTTTCAATGTTATTCTGCTATCGAGGCCCATTAATTCTTTATTACACAAGTAGGTGGTTGCCATGCGTTGTAATTCTGTTGCAACTCTCAGCTGTACAAGTATATATCTCAATTTATTTAAATGAGAAAAGTTATTACTAACCTAGTTTTGGCGATATCAACAGGCATAGAAGCTAAAGTAGTCGCCAAACCACTTATCATGCTGGCTGCAAAGTGGCACAGCAAATCATCTTTAAAATAAGCTGCAAACACAAACATCAATGTTTTCAATTATTGCACAACTAATATGATCCTTTAATAATCGTGAGGTGCAGCGTGCGAAGTGTAACCTAGAATCCTACATGTGCTCATCTCATGTGGACCCGGACGTTTTTCTTCTACACACCAAATAAACCATCAGACATTTCGTCATGCATCTAAGATCTTTTCATGCATTTAAGATCTTGTTAACGACACTGTAAAGCAAGGAAAACATGGGTCTTAAATTCGTTTGAGCTAAAGACATGACCACAGTAAGGAGACATTAGGATATGAAAGGCTTCTGTAATTCAACAAACCTGTGGAGAGCAAGCCTTGTTTTGCTTGAGAGTATGTCGCCAGCTGCGCTGCATTCACTACAACAGCTCGAAAAACAGTTGGCCCACATCCCTACAAAAGAGTTCAAAATAAAGTAAAGCACCGAGACGCCTAGAGACCTGTCTGCCTGATATCTTCAAAAGAGCCTTGTTCACCAAAGAGTTTTCAACATTTTATAGCCCTGTGCTCAGTTGGATCAGTGGATACATAAACGGCTTGCCGGCGTTAATGAATCTTGAACTATTTTTATCGAATCATTCTTACCCTCCAAAGAGTCAGAATTCCTTCCTCCTTAGTTATTCTGTACAAGGCATTGAACACACTTGTATATTTGCGCTGTTGTTCTACAGGAAGCCTGTTAAATAAAACAAAGAATTTATGTTCAACACAATTAGTTCAGCTATACCTATTAACGAGCAATTGCTAGGTAGGGTATTTTTAAAAATTATCTATTTTTGTGTATTGCTTATTAATGCTGGATCACAGCAAAACATCTTTGCTCCAAAAAGAAGGAGAGGGGGGGGGGGGGGAAGGCAAACAAACTGTCTTTATTTTTTTGGTTGATTTTTTTTTGAGAGGAGGTGAACGTACATGTGCGAGGTTTCAGTGATTTCAAGGGTTCTGTGCTACCTGCCCCCTCCTTGTTTCCAATAGCACATCTCTAGCGAAGGGCTCATGCGAGAAACATCACCTTTCATAATTCATTTGAATGAAAGATAATACCAGTAAATATGTCACCTTAGCTTGCAAAAATCTACAAAAAAACGTAACCTTTAGTTTAAAAAGGTAGTTTAACAGCCCTCTGACTCCAATGAGCTAACAGCTTACTGTTTCTCACTACAAAAACATGGTTTCAAGCAGACAGGGAAAGATAAAGGAAAGATTGTCAAGTTGGAGTTGGATAATGTCTTAATACAATTGTAATACTCAGACCTAAGTGCACAATAAAGAGTCCGGTCTTATTGGGTGTGGGATACAACTCTTACTGTTATATGTGAAGTAATAAACATGCCAACTGCTGTGCTACAAGGGAGGAACAGATCTACAGGTATTGCTATCTTGCCCCAAGAAAACTCCACTTACAATACCACTGATTGTATTGTCTGCATCTAGATTTCTTACGACATATTACGTCTATATAAATAATGTTGTAACAAACCTTCCATCTGAAGTCATTCTTATGAGGGATATCTCTGCCGGTGTACCAATAAATGAGCCTACAGCTCCAGCTGTCATTCCTGAATTAAAACAATGATCACCCTTCAATTTCCAAACATTTACTTGTACAAAGAAAAGTGGTTCAAGGTGCTCAAGTTGTTTAGAAATGTTGCATTGTAATAAATACACTCTTTATACAGAGAATGTCTTCTTGAAAGTGAGACTGCATGAGTCTTCCCTACATCAGTAACTGATAATTGTGGTCAACCCTACAACTGCAATTATGCATCAGTAGTGAAAAACAGTTAACTGTCTTCTACTTTTACAACTTCCAATCACTTGACCAATTTAAGAAACTTGTGCCACTTTTACCCTTGTTGCATATATGTTGTCAAAAACATTTCCACATTTTTACACCTTAAACAGGCTAACAGGGCAGAATCCATCAAATTTGATCAAAACAAAACTGTAGTAGCCTATCACTTGTGCTTCTATTGTTAATAACAATTAGGTAGAAACACTAACCTAGAGCACATTTCATGAGAAAAGAAGGTGGAGTTCCATCAGGGCTAAACAAAAAACATAACAATCACAATTGAAGTGATTATAAAGATAAAACATGACAGCTAAAAATCTTATACATAAGTTAATATAAGTGTTTATCTAGATACTATTCCAAACCGTTAACTACATGTAGTTTATTTGCACAATATAAGATGCAAACTTTTTAAAATTAATTTCCTGTTAATAATTAAGCTAGGAAAGCAAACAATTAGGGAGGAGAGTTGAGGGTCCCCATCCTTGGGCCTAAAAATCCACCTAGCAGGTCCATTTGAAGAGGCTCAAAAACAATTTTACAATGTTCACTAACCAATTCACCTCAATGCACTCTCCCCACCCCTCTCTACTTCATGACCAGTGGATTGAGATGCAGTTCTCCTAATTTCATCTGGTCTACCAGCTCCTCAACACAGAGCATGTTTCCATTTATTTGGCTGTTGAGCAAGTTTGTCAGTCATTTGAAATTGGATTTGGTCAATGCAGAAAGATTAGTTTAAGACAGTTGGCACATTGGCTTATGAAGCATGGTCAGTAGTAAATGGTTAATAACCTTAGATGCTTTGTGGCATGAAATTAGAGAGCCAGACTCAGTTCTTTATGGATGATATGTGTTTTTCTATGCGGATCCTATCCACAAACTACTAAATAAGGCAGATTGGCAAATAATTTGAAAAGGCTTGCAAATAATATTGTGTCATATACAGAATGCCAAATAAGACTTGTAAGTAAATAATGTGGCTTTCTCTCTCCATCCAGCTCACCCAATACATCTTACCTAAAACATTACCTGATAACAGCTGATAGTTTAAAAAAGGAATTGTCAAGGCATAATAATTAGAAAAGTGTTTTATGTTAAAACTAAAGTCAGAATTTCAGAGAGCCACAATATCTTTTCATCATTTCAAGCTCTTTAAACAAAGATGTTACAATTGAAGTAGAAAATATTTCAATGGCAAGTCAGGCATAGATGTACAATAATCAGTGTAAAATGTAGCATTGTGACAGGCCTTTCATACAGGGGTTTCAAGAAGAGCCAGTGATCTGCAAAATTTGCCATCAGTCTTAAGCAAAATCACTGCCTATTTTCCCTGAAGTCATCACCATTAGAGTACAGATCACTCTTCCATTAGCTGATTACTTTGTAGTCTTTACCATCTACATCAAAACTTATTGAAACCCTTGTCAGGGTATATGTAGATCAAGGGACCCTTTACAGTAATATTTCAGATAGTTCTGACCCTGCTCTAAAAATGGTAATTTCTATCACCAACCTCTTAAATTTTTCCATGAGCGAAGTAAACACACCCAGTCGTGTTGTTGTGTAAGTTGCTTGCCTTAACAGACCAGCAGATAATCTGTACAAAGAAATGTTAACTCATTCAAGCCCTGCAAGTCATTATGTCACAGAGAGATAGCTAAGTTATCGAACACAGCAAATACAATAATTACAAAAAAGACCACAAGTGCTCAATTACATGTTTGCATTATTCAACAAACTAACCCATTATAGACACCAAAAACTCCTTCTTGTCTCAGAATGGAGGCAATTGCATGTAGACTACTTTTGTGTGCTTTTGCAGCACCACCAACCCCTAAATGAATAATATTGAGACACATGTAATGTTGAAAAGTCTTCAGGCAATTGAAATATTTATAGACAACAGCTTCCTGTATGTGGGAGTATTTTGCATCAATATTAACCTCACAAAGTCCAACTTTGTAATTGTTCAATGGTGAAGTTATCTGTGCATGAAAACCTTGGATAACACTTAACAAAAATCATTGTTCATCCAATTAGCTTGCTAACAGCTACATTAATCCAACATAAACATAAAACTAAAAGGAATTAACATTCAAACAGTCAGTTGTTTTAATCCAGGGTAAACTTAAGTCCTGATGAATAAGAAACAACAGGAAATATCAGATGACATTGCGTGGGATGACATTAAGTGAAATTTAATGTAACTGATTCAGATTGTCATTTAACAGTTATTCCATGTGCATGCGTTAGATATGGCACCCTGTTGGCCACAGCCAATCAATCTTGTATCCAACAAATGTATATGGAATAACTGTTTTATTACATTAAATTATCCACAATGTACAGGAGAAGTGATTGTTTCCAGCCAAAAGTTAATCCAGCTTAGCAACACTTGAATAAAACATTTTCTAAATAGGGCAATTCTGTATAAGAGCTTTTAAGCAGTGTAGAGTGAACCAATCAGAACAACAGAAATACAATACCTGGAATTTGAAATTTAAAAATAACAAATAAATGCTCACCACTCATCTGCATCCTGTTTTTGACCAAATCTAGGGGCTGTACAAACACAGTTGCACCCATTCTAGTAAATAATAACAACAATAATAATTATGATAGTTCTGTATATTTGATTTCTGTTTAACTGTTCACTTGTTCATTCATTTTGTCTGGTTGATTAAGCAGGTTGTAATTTGGCAGTGATAATCTAATTTGGACCTGCTGCAACACAGACTGACTACCCAGTTACCACAGGCATAATTTCAATCACTAATCTTTAGAAATAGCACATCTGCTTGGGTTCTTTAATCACTCCAGCTAATTAACTGATTGAATTTGAAGATACAAGAAAAAGGGGCCTAACCTTTACAGTTCTCATTCAAGAGTCTAGGATGTCCAAATATCTACTGAGGACATGCTAAGACTGCACATTCTCCTTTATTTTAAGATCCTATTTGCTGATGCAGTCATTCTGAGGCTGGAACTCTTAACCTCCAATAGAGCAGTCAAGTGCTCTCCCAATGGAGCAAACCAAGTGACTGTAGAGACCACTTTTTCTGAGCTTTATAATATTTTTGTTGGTCCCCAGAAGCAGTAGTTCAAATTAATAACAAAATACCTAATCTGTATCTTTTAAGAGTTCAAACACATCATGACAATTATTGGAAACAGAAAAGCTAGTAGGTTCAACACTTTTCAAGTTGACTTATAGAAGTGAAAACATGACATTTTATTAAAAATAATAAATCTTGAACAGTAAGGGAGATAAGAAATGATCCCCTAAGCTACAATAAGAGCACCTCAGGAGGCAGCAGTTATCCTCTTGGATACAAGTAGTGCTCAATAAGGACGCACTATGGTTGCGTACTGACAGCCTCTACAGTGCACCTAACTGGGGTTACTTAAACACAATCAAAGGATCACATTAAGGAAACACAATGATTACAACTAAATTTGATAAGTCCCATGCTTGATAAAAATCAGTATGTCCAATTCTCACCCCTAGGTTCACTTCCAAGATGCAGACTGATGAATTTAAGCATTGAGATCAAAAGAATACCCTATGAAACAACAATAGGGTGGCAAAGATTTGAGAAAAATTTGGTGCAAATGAGGCTTAGAGGTTGATTATTTGCAATAGCCAGGTTGCTCAGCATAGAGGTCAGATGTAGTTTTCTCTAACAGTTGCACGTCTGCAATTCCATCAACCTTAATGCTTTTATTTTCTACTCAACCTCAAGACCACTGAATACCTCGATAAAGTTTATACATGATATAAAAAATATCAATGTCTCGTATATAACTTACTTGTTACCGTCTTCTAATCAAATATAAATTGATCTGTATGTCACTGGAAATCATGATTGCCTATCATATCCACTGGGGCTGTGTTTATGGAAACAATAGGTATCACAGGTCTCACTATCAGAGGCAATACCATAATACCATTCCACTTCTTAAAATGAGAAGGCTAATTAAAAGCCTCTTGGGTTTTCTATACATAAGCTGACCTTTTAACTCACAACCAAACCCAGCAACAAAATTGGAAAAACTAAATGAAAAAATAGCATGAGTTGAGAGTTCTCCCCACTACAAAAGGAACAAACTGTTATAATCTCCTTCATTGCTGGAGTGCTGCCAGGATGTATACAAGAACACAGACATGCTCCATGGAATTTAATCACAAATTTATAGTCAAAAGTGAGCGCTCTGTCCACTTTCAACAGATGACATCAGTCGAACCTCTGCACACAGCCTACTGGAATTTTTAACATTTTAGGCTTAAAGTTCAAACATGAATTCCCTACATCCAAATGTTGATTAAGGGGGTGGAAGCTTTTTGATCACTATAAATAGAAGCAAAATCGGTAGGTGATCTTATACACCAATCAGATAAACTAGTGAAGTGCCTTTTAAATTAATGGAATGTTCTTTGCAGTTATGCAAACTGCACATGGTAAACATTTCAGATTTCAACTAGTGAAACTGCAGTAACCACAAAGGTATCTGTGAGCACAATCACTAAAATACCTTGATATTAGTAATTTGCCTGCTGCCCAATATCATTGAAGATCAAGAGAGAAAATTTCTTAGGTTGGACTGAGATAAGATTGATCCTGTGTTCTATATCCTTGTAACACAAAGATCATCCATGGCTCCCATTACAATTTGACATGACACATAAATTTTCCACAGATACAAAGCCAGATCTTCCACTTCCATATTTAACAATGAAAATTTGCAAATGCTGCAACTTTTGCATATTCCGTTCACAACTTTTTGGTGTCATAGCACAAGCCATAGCACCATCTATCTACTTCAAATGGAAATTCTCCGCATGCAATTTTCTATCTTGTTTGTTTACATATTTCTTATATTGTGTTTATTTATACTTTGACTCAATAGCTCATACATGGACCTAGTAATAGCTTATTTCACTGCAAAGTCTGCTTGAGGGCTATTTTAAAGTTGATTGGCATTAAAGTTGTAATATATCAAGCCGGTCTTTGTTCAGTGAAAATAAATACAGGGCATTTTAGAGAAATCTATTCATGTCGGATTGTTCATATCCAGCGAGCATCAAAATCTAGTATAATTCCATTGATCAAGGAGGGTTCCCAATAGGGTTCTTCAATCCCATTATCCTGACTAAAATTTTCTTTCAATCTTGTAATCCCAATGGTTTATACCTGCCAATCCTAATCCCAATCATACAATTTTGTCTTAGCCCATTTCCTAAACTTAGAAGGGTATTTCTGGTGGGTGATGATTTTCTTAACCAGCATCGATCCATTGAAGTCCATAGTCACCGTAAAGCATGGGTTTATCTCTTTTCACCAAAATGATAATATTGTTTAATTTAGAAGTTTTAAAAGTTTTGCATGCATGACGAGTGCTAGTCACAGTATTGACTTCCTTTCATTAAACTTAAATCACAGACAAATGTATTAGTACAGACAGGTCATTATCAAAGAAATGAATAACAATTTCAACTAGTGCATAAAACACAAAAGGTCACAGCAATCCCATAGTTCCATAACAAAGGAGATAAAGAAATTCTGGGGCTGTCCTGGTGTACCGGTACACAGGGGAATTCCTATTGTTTTCACATCCATACATGGAGTTGTGATGCAGTTCGTTAATGTTTCGTTCCTTTGTGTACCGGTACACGAGGACACAACCGAAATTCTGCTGTTGAACTGGATACTTCTTCCAAAGCGGGAACCTCTTCCGAGGTAAAAATCAACCTCTCTTTCCAAGGATGGAGTAGCAAACTTCGCATCTGATATAATTTTCATTCCTGCACAATAACTGAAAAATGTCACTGAGCAGCCCAACCGGCTCTTGAATGCTAGAGAACCTGTATGCCTGGTGCTTTTCGTGACTGAGAAGATAAATTTCTTCATAAATTTTCGTCAACAGACATCCCAGTTCTTGGTTCATTTAAGCGATTATTTCCCAAATCCTGCTCCTCAAAGTCACTGATTCCCATGTCTCATTCATAATAGCAATCCCACATCTCGCTCCCTTCTTAGTTTAAATTCCCGGATCCCGCCTTTAAATGAGCCCAATCCCGGATCCCGAAAAACCTATTGGAGACCCTCATAAGCAGTGTCCATAATTTGCACGTCAATTTAAGGTCTCACATACATACAGCAAAACGTAGCAACAAGTTCAGAATCCTGTATTGGATAGCTTCTAAACAACACTGAGTCAGCAAGAAACAAAACCTAGCGCAGTGAAGGGTAGCGATGCGCAAATGTAACCACTGAGATTTATCCCAAGATTATCACGTGAAACAACTAGCAAATGTCTGACAATTTCGGAATAACATCAAACAGTGGTTGTTGATCTCTTGGTCAGAACCTCAAATTTACACATGCAGGATGCGTTGCATGGTAAACCATGAGAACTTTGATATTGATACCAAACAAAAGAGAGTGCCACGTACATTTACTAAATATTCATTATGACTGGCGCGCGATTCCAAGTTAGTCGTGATCTTGTGGGTATTCACCTCATTGAAATGAACACCAATCAACACTCACCCGGCTGATCCACCCATGATGAATCTGGCATAGTTTGGAATGTACCCTAGCTTTTTTTCACCCATAGTTTCAGTGTTGATCAAAGTATTATTACTCGAATAAGCTCCTCTTAGAGTTACGCTCGTTAACTACTTAGGGCAAGCAAGTACCGCTGACCGTTCATTAACACCGCCGTGAACTAACCAGCGGTCGATATGGCTCGGTTGTGACTTTTTGGCAGCTTTGTGGTTCAAACTGAAAACAATGTAGAATTAACTCTCTTTCGGTTATCTCCACTGAAAGTATACTTGACGTAGGGGAGACTCGCTCTTCCACGTGATTTCTAAAGATAATTGAGGTGCGAGTCAGTTTGGAGACGATTTCCTAAAGAAAACTTTTGTATGTTTAACTCTGGATAACTTTCAGCTATGTTTGGATGGCAAGAGTGGCAGCTTTGAAGTGTGCGGAATTATGCGCTCGCTCACGATGCAAAACTTGTCCTTTCATTCATAAAGTAGAGAAAATATCGGGACGCAAGAGATCCATTAAGATCACTGATCACTTTACGTGTACCTCCGCCAATGTCATTTACTACATAACTTGCACTTATTGCAATAAGTTATACATTGGCGAAACAGGACGACGACTACGTGACCGATTCCGAGAACACCTTCGCGACGTGGAAAGAAATGACAAGGACGCATCCAAACCAGTCGCTAGACACTTTAATCTCCCTAATCGTTCAAAAAACCCTATGGCAGTTTGCGGCCTTTCCTTACATCTAGGCAGTTCGGAAAGCCGCAAAACACTAGAACAAAAACAAATCGAAATCGGCACTCTTAATCCCCACGGTATCAGCGAGCGCTTTTCAACTATTTTATTCCTGTTTTCTCGTCATCATACTCCCACCAATAGCGTAGCTCCACTTTTCTGCATATAAACCCACACACAACCCACAATTCCTCCAATCGCTCTGACGAAGGGCTAACGCTCGAAACGTCAGCTTTTTTTTCCCTTTACGGTGGCCGATTTACGTTTTCAACTCAGTTGTTAACACTGAATTACCTATTTTTGCATCGTTTTCCTGTTTTTTTTTTTCTTTTTCTTTCAGGTCTTTGTTTTGTGGAGTAGGCAAGCGAATCGAAATGTCTCTAGAGAGCCGCAAGTCTTTATTGTCCTTTGGCTGCGAATGCAATTAAAGGACCGCGTTTGCACCCTCATGCGACCGGTCTCTGTATACACAGACCAGGAAGACGACTCGATCTGGAGAAAGATTTCTAAAGCTTGATGAAGGGGCGTAGACAAACTTATTACATCGCAGCCCGGCATGTTGAATATCCGAATTTTGGACGGAAGAACTCAGGTGTTTTAATAGTCGGTTTCTTTCCTTTCCTGCAGATACCGCTTTTAGCAAGAAGTCCAAATTTTTGTCGGCCTGTTGTTTTTGCTCTTTCTTTTCCCTTTCTGCAAGATACCTCGGGAAACGGCTTGATTGTCCACCAGTACACATCAATTTCGTTCGCACATATCCTCCCCTTGCCCACCCCCTCTCTTCGATGTAATAATGATCCCGCTCCGCTTCCCCCAACCAACAGCTTCTTTCTAGCGGTTGCCTTACAAGTTTATTGGCAGATTGGACAGATTCTTTAGTGCTAGTGAATCAGATTCTTTTTCATCGTAGATGTAAATTTAGATCGAATGCACACAACTTTTAGGCAATCCATTTTATTAGTCTCTGCTGTTTTGAACAAACGCGTGGACAAACTCATAAAGTGTTTTCTGGAGTGAATGCTCTCAGCAGTAGGAGTCGTTTTCGAAAACGGGTGCAATGTCACACCCGCTCTTTCCTCCAACGGCCTCTCGATTGTGTACGAAGTAAATCGAATTTATTTAGAGTGATACTTTGCAGGAGCCCATGGACTCCTGTACTTTGTCAATATCTGAGCTTTCTATGAGAACTTTAGAAAAGTATCGAGAAAGAGTGACAGGATTCACGAGAGACGTAATTGCTACGGAAGCCTGGGTGGCTAACGTCGTATGAAGCCAAAGGCCAGGTTAGTCTCGTAACAAGACCACGACCACAAGTCCTTATTCGTGGGTTGAGAGCCGATACACCCATAGAATTGAGGTCCCTACAGGACCCTCAGTAAAGTATTTTTACGTGTGCTTCTCGACAATGAAGGTTAACTCCCAGCAGATAAGAGCATAATCCTTCATTATTGTGTAATCACAGAGGTTTTTAAAGACTTTGCCATTTTAGGTCTTAAACTGCATGAAAACAAAGAATTTAGAAACTCATGATATATGCTACAGATTGACTAACACGTTTG
Organism: Pocillopora damicornis; assembly: GCF_964200805.1. Classification (NCBI taxonomy): domain Eukaryota; kingdom Metazoa; phylum Cnidaria; class Anthozoa; order Scleractinia; family Pocilloporidae; genus Pocillopora; species Pocillopora damicornis. The sequence continues at coordinate 9,373,269 of NC_142677.1, read as the reverse complement.
ATTTTCTGGTCACGCAATGAAATTTGTCTCAAATGTACACTGTAATCTCAATTCAACAGCAACGCGCGAAATTATATGCCGACAGTGGCCGACATTATTTTCAATTTATTCCGAGCATGACCTCCTGATACAAACGATAAACAGGAGTTGCGTGTTTCGCAGCACTTGACTTCCTTCTGCTTTCCGTTCTATCTCAGTTTGCATGAACTAATTATATATTCAACGGTTCATTTATCGCAGTCATCAAATCGTTACACGCAACTAAAGTGAAAGTCACGAATTTGGTTTTGTTCATTGCTGTCTCAGATGAAAGCTTGTCAAAATAATGATACAGCCAGCATTATTCGATGAAATTTTGAACCCTGCATCGAACTTACGAGAAAGTACTTGAATGTCATGGAAACCGTGACCCCGATAAATATGGGATCAGTAGGCAAACATGACGGCAATCATGCAATGTCACGTCTCAATGAATTTTCTTGATCAAATCTTCGATCACGATCATGTAGGATTTTTCCTACCCAATATCTTGAACAATACGAACAGTAAAATGACATTCCTGGAAAATTTTAAATTCACGAGAAGTCTTCGCTACTTTGAAATGTTTCACGAAGCGGCAATGTTTACGTCCGGGCGGGAATTTCATCACGTCAACCGCAAACGCCCGAATGACGCAAAAAAGTAAACCCACGCAGAACGCGCGCGTAGCACACGCAATGCCACAGACTTGTCGTGGAGTTTGGCCTACAAATGTTGAAGGGGAGGGTTGGGACTAAATTGGCATGAAAACGAAAGGGAAGTGAATAGTGCTTTTGAAATTAAAATGCACAGCAATCGTCTCGACGACATTTATTAAGCCATAACCGACAGTTACTTTAGGCGCTGGAGCGTGCTTTTTTCCTCCCTTTGGATTTCCTTGGCTCTGAAAAAGATGTCTTCTTCAAAAAAACAAATAACTGTAATTTTTGTATCATTTCACGAATTTTGGGCAAAATTTAAAATGATCGTAATAAGTGAAGGCTGAGGTAAGTGCAAAAGAGTTCTGAAATTTATCTTTCGATTGCGTGTGGCTCATTCATGCGTTCAGCACTGAAGGAAAATTTAACTGTTTTTAAGCCTTGCTCATCAGTTCGACAAAACCATGGATTATCAGTTCTTTATGCACTCAAAACCATCGGTCACGAAACAGTTTTTAAGTCATGATATAATCGATTGAAAATAAGCCACGCGATCAAGTAGTAGATGATTCAAAATGAAATTTACAGCAGTTTACTTTACTGTTTTGGTCGTTCTGTTGCACACAGCGAACACATGTTATTCTTATGCTCTATTGAACTTGTGCTAAAATCACCTGTTTCACTTAGAGTCAATGTCCTCCTTGCTATTGAACGATTAAATATTGATTGCCATACAACTTTGACGCTGATAACAGTTGAATGGAATTCGCTTCGGTTTCGAGCTTTAAAATAAAAAGAATATTTAAAAGGAAATCTTGCTTTAACTTTCTCATCATTATGTTAAAGAATGAGAAATTTCATTTACTTATCTCGAAAATGAAAAATGCTTTCTTATTGAAGCGGTGAACACGGCAACAGCCATCCCTGTGATAATTCTCGTATCCGGGAGAACGTGTTTTCACGCAAACCGGAAGTCGGTATGAAGCTCGTGTGATACACGTTGTAATAAACCATTCACGCTTGACTGGTTATAACGCATGCGCGAGAGTCTCCATTCACTTGTTCGAGGATATAAATAACATTGAACCGAAAATTTTCTTAGCACAACAAAGGGCATTCATCGGTCGCTTGAAAGGAGTCTCAGCAAAAACTCTCATTCATTCTTAAGAAGAACTGGTAAGTTACGAAAGTCGCCTTCAAAGGTTTAGCCAAGACTTAACCACTGTCTTAGTTAAAGCCAACCACATTCTCACCGAGAAATTACGTGAGTCAATTCAGACAAGCACGCACGTACTTCATGCGAGTTTTGATTTCGTTGAATAGAACGTTCTTTTGAAACAAGTCGGAACGCTTTAAATATTTTTGGTCGGAGGAAAGGTTGTAAAATCTTGACTCAAAGAAAGTTTGAATGATAGGTAGAAACTGGGACCTGTAATCACCTCGAGAAAACAACTTGAGAATATTTTCAAGAGTGCGTCAAGCCTCCACGTTGGATCCTTTACATCCCAGTTACACTTCTCTCTTCTACTATCCCTTTCTCGACATGGGATCAAGAATATCGGCCGTGAAAAGGAACGACCACAATGACAATAGACAAGGGGTTTATAAATCGCTCAATGTCTTTCAAGAAGAAGATCGGGCCAGAGACTTGGCGAGACCAGAAAAATTAGACATTTTACTCGATCGTCCACCTCTACCGGAAGAGGCTTTGTTAGAACATGCTTGGAACCCGAACGATCGATCGGTTAACATTTTCGTCAAAGACGACGACCCGTTTACCTTTCACAGACATCCAGTAGCACAGAGTACGGACTGCATACGAGGAAAAAAGGGTTATAGTCGAGGTTTTCACGTCTGGGAGATTCAGTGGTCAACCCGACAACGTGGGACACACGCAGTAGTAGGGGTAGCTACATCAAAAGCCCTTCTTCACTGTACTGGCTATCAATCCTTGGTCGGCAACAACGAGGATAGTTGGGGATGGGACATTGTTAGAAACAAGCTCTACCACAACGAAAAGAACGTTTCGTCAGTAAAGTATCCAGTTTTGTCTGACAATGATCATAGCTTTGTGGTACCTGACAAATTTCGCGTTATATTGGACATGGATGAAGGAACTATGGCTTTTGAAACGAACGATGGACGCTATTTAGGAGTCGCTTTCCGTGGAATGAAAGGGAAAACTGTATATCCTATAGTCTCAGCCGTGTGGGGACATTGTGAAATCACTATGAAATACATCGGTGGACTAGATCGTAAGTAGCACTTTTTCTTTTTGCCAGCGAATTCTCTGTGTTAGTAGTCCTTTGTTTCGTGCATGAACGCAGACCCATTGTTTACAGTTCTTTTTTCACTAAACTTGTCATATTGTATGTTTTGCCCGTCAATAGCTGTTGAAACAGATTTTTATTTTTTACTGATTCAGTTCTTCTATTCCTCATCCTTTTGACAGAGGAATTTAAAATTGATCGTAAAAAAATGTATTGCCATGTTTTGGGGTTGAAATATTCATTCCCATGTGATTTTGACTTCCCTTACGTCACATGAGAAAATGACCTCATCGATCTGCGTTACGGTTTTCGAGAAACAAAAAATTTCGCTTTTCCTTAACCTATCGTTTTCCAAATCCATTCGGTCAAATAGTTTCTAAAGAATCAAGAAGATATCGAAACTGAAAGCCCATGCTTTTCTAGTAGTAGGAATAGTTTCGTTCGTCTCATTGATTCATGTGCCTCTTCTTAATGAGCGGATTCGTTTTGTTTATGTCTTGAATATATATTTGCCATAGTTTTTAGCGGTTTTTATCATTTTTTTTTTCGCTTAAAGTTTATCTCAAAAGCTCAGCAAAATTAAGACAGTATCTTCGCTTCCGATTTTATTGTTTCAATGGGTGAATGGAAATTAATATTTCATTTGGAGCGAAGTCTTCTTATCCGTTGGGACCGTATTTGTCATTTCCGCCTGAGAGAATTTGTCAAGTTTCCACTATAAATGTTTTTTTCCATTTTAACAATATGGAAATAGCCTTTGTATTGTATCGGAGGCTTTGGGAAGTTGTCTCTCTCTGTAAGATTTTTTTATCCCTAAAGCTGGGTGCAAACAAAGGAACAATGAGATCACATCTCAGCTATTTTGGTGCAATGAGCGTGGCGCGTGCCAAACCACCTGTTGCAAGTAGAGAACGTTGAAAGCGTTTGCCACAAAACCATTCAAAAGTAGGTCAGCTTTTAGAATTCAAAAATCATATCAAAGAATTGCACATTTTTCTAATAAGGCAGGGTATGAGAGCATGAATTACCTTTCCTTACCAAACTTGTCAAAATTTCCTACCACAGGAAACCAAAATTCATTGCCGACAAAAAAGAAATCCTATACTGTTGAAATAATGATGACACTTAAGAATTAATATGAAGGATATTTCACATTTTTTTTGTGATCAAAACTTTTAACCTTATGGTTGTTTCAAACTGAGAAGATTTCGGTCTTAGCAATATAATGATTCTAGAGCAAATTTACCTCTGAGTCAAGTCGATCAAATCTATCAGTTTATATCCAGGTATTTACAATGAAAAAAATAAATTATTGTAAAACTCAACACAGTAAGAAATAGTTGGTAAGGCTGCCTGGTTACTAAGTGACTCACTCATGCTTTGGATCAGGACACCTGTTGCTATGTTTATGAGACAGTTCTTTTCTTAACAACCTTTTTTCATGTTGAGCAGTATGCTGTCTGAAGGTTCTTTTCTTTATAAAGTGCTGACTAATGTAGTTTTTTATAGAGGTATAAAATTTCCAGGCCAGAAAAAAATGACAACAGCAAAATGAATAGACTGATTTCGATAATCATGGAAAAATAGAAATATCTGTCAATAACTGAAAGTTGATAACTTGTGCCATAGAGCTGAGGCAATTGGCTTTATTATAGAATTTGCATGACTGTGTTTGCAATATTGGTACATGTATATACTTGGAGATAATTTTTTTCCAACCTTGCTCATGATCCTTTTTTTCTTTTTTTTTTTTTTAGCTGAACCTCAACCTCTGATGGATCTCTGCAGACGTACAATACGCAAATCCATTGGAAAAGAGCACCTAACAAAAGGAAATGTAGACAAGCTTCCCATTCCAGTTCCAATGAAGAAATACCTATTGTACCAGCAAGGCTGGTGACAATCAGCTTCGTGGAATTTAAAAAAAGCATAAATTGTGGCTGTCCTTTTCAGTGTTAAATGGTGCATCTTGAACCATTCCTCTGTTAACGATCAAGAACCTAATCAAACTTGTTAAGATAACAAATTCTTCCGAGCTAGTTTTCATCCTTTTTCATGTGAAAGAAAAGCCATAAAATCATTCTTTAGATTAGGGTTGATTATATTTGATAAGTTTTTTTTCCCTAGGTGATTTTCCAGGGTAATTTAATTATGTTCACAAGACTATACAATTGTTTGGGAATTTTAAAACCAGCAAAGGCAACTATTTTAAGCATTTTAAGCAAATGAAGATCATCGCAGTATATACTCAACTTAAGCAGTTGAGAAATAAGGCCTGAAAAAAATTCAGGCCTGAACGGGAATCGAACCCATGACCTCTGCGATACCGGTGCAGCGCTCTAACCAACTGAGCTATCAAGCCAACTAGGAGCTGGTTCCAAGTGTAGGATGATCTTTTATGATACAGAAAGTGAAATAGAAATATGTTTTCAAATCAAAGACTATACCTACTCATGCATAAAAGATAAAACAGTCTTAATTTTTTAGACTTTCTTTTTTAAAAAAAGAATCTTCAAAGGTTGAAATATTCGGCACAGAGTTTCTTAATTACTGTTATGAGAAAACTCATTGCCACCAGTTAAAGATGCTCCTTTTTTCAAAGAAATAACTTTTACAGGGATTTGAAACAGCTCAAACTAGTGTAAATAGCAGCTAAACTTTTCTTCAAATTTAAACTTATTTATTGGTGAGGCCATCCCTCGCATATCACAGAATTTTAATTACATTTGCACTATTATGTATAACACCCTTAAAGACATCTAAAGAGTCAAATTTAGTTGCGAAAATTTAATTTATTTATGGAGAATTATACTTCACTACCCAAATTGTAGGGAGTGACTAAAGAATGTAAAAATACAAGAAAGAAGTGACCTAAATATTTATTTGCACTAATTTTGCTTAGGTTTAACTAAGCACCACTACAAATTGAATCTAAAGGATAATTTTGCCATCATTATTATTGACAGGAATTTGACTCTTTAGGTTGGTCTGTTTAACTTATAATTAACAGTTTTGGTTGATATAAACAGTGGTTAATTGATTTTGATATTTTTATCTTTTATCTTTAGTTTGTCTGACTCCCTGAGAGCAATAAAGTTCATATTAATAAATTATTGTAAATTTTGTCTCCTTGAATTCAGATGGACTTTGTTTGCTACCTGAAATATTGAAGTTCTTTATCAGGATATGCTCTTCTCACAGCAGTAACTTATTGTTCTGTTTCTAGCAAGGCTTCAACTCTTTTAGTTGCTAATTAAATTGAGTGATTTCATTTATTTATTATGTTTAGATATGGGGAGTTAAATAGTTAGTATATTTATAACAATATTCTATTGGAATATGTCCCACTTATACTTTGCGTTAAATGCAGTGTTACGTTATAAGCAATAAAATTCAACAAATTTTAAAGACATTTTTGTGGTTCCAATTGTTTTTAATCTATTAAAACGGCAGTAAACAACTTTGTGCAAATTTCGAGGTTATAAGGATTGTTTTCCAAGAACAATCTGTTTGTTCATAATGGAGGTCGGAAACATGCAATTTGGAATATTACCAAATTCAGGTTGACAGGAAGTAGTATCAAACCTTGCGGAAACTCAGAAGGGGTATTAATATCGATTGACAGATCATTACGGAAGAAAAAATTTACAAGCCGTGACACTGACTTAATTCCTGTTATGCTCAGACAGGGGTGAGCTTTGATTGTAGGCTATTTTTGGCCTACTTCCTCTGAATTCATATTGACCAAGTAATTAGAAGAATGTAACTACGTAGGGACGAAGAATCTCTACTTACAGGAAAATTACAATTTGAGCAAAAATCTGGGTATTTTACAGAATATAGACAATTTCCGGGTTGTTGGTACGTGCACAGATCTAGTTACCATCCTTTTAAATGGTATGTTAAAAATACTCCTGTGTTTAATTTCTTCGTAAAGGAAGTGCAAAGAATTAGGCTTTTGTTACAAAATTATTCACAAACAACACAGGGTCATCAGCTGGGTCAACAGGATGTGGTAAGCCATCCGAAAGACCGACGCCTTTATTTAGAGCGTTAAGCCGACATACAAAGCATTCAAGAACAAAAATTACTCTCTTGGGAACCATTTCAGCTATACTGCTTTCCACCTCGTGTAAACTGTCAGAAACTATTAAGCACCAGATGAATTTCAAAGAGTGAAATGACAATCATCGGAAAAGGCATCGTTCCAAAACAGTGATACGCAAGACTTTCTCCAAAGACCTCTGAAATACTAAAAAATACTAAAAAAATTTCCCGTCATGGCCCACGCTATTCATCCGAATGATCTTTTATATATGTGCATTGATTTTGGTTGGGCGGTACCACTTAATTACATCGCTGGCAGTGCCCGGGGTAAATATGAAGCGAATCCTGTGTTCTGATTGGCTACCCGAGCCGATCTTGCCCGCTCGGGATTGCCTGCTTTGATCCCACGTAGGTAAATAAATTGCTTGAGGGCAGACTTATAAAGTCCGTAATTTTTTATCGACCACAACATCATCTCGGTCCATAAAAACGCAAACAAAGAAAAAAAAGGAACTCGGCCAATATCCAGCCATGGACCACAACAAAGTCTCGGTTCATAAAAACGGAAACAAAGAAAAAAAAGAACTCAGCCAATATGCAATATCAGCCATCTTGTTTGGTCACTTACGCATTTGTGCAGCTGCAGCTGCTCAAACAGCTTCATTTTCAACCCTTTTTCTCCCCAATTACTTTGGAGGAGGAGGGGAGGCCTGAGAACGAGATTGGTCGATCACTGCCGAAGTGTAGATTGTAAATGATCGTTGGCCGTTCGTGCAATGTTCGCTCCGTTTCCGTTCGTTTGGGAGGCATTACCCAGTAAGATCAGGTGGCATGAGGTCAGGATCTATATTTAACAAAATTGTATATCCTTGATTCACCTTACTTTAAACCGTACATCCAAACTTGGTTAACGGACTCCACGCCCTGATAATTTTGAAAAAAAGCCAAATTTGCTTGCAATGAGCTGTAAACAGGACGCTCGCCCACAATGGAGCAGTTTGCGTCGAACCTGGAAGAGTCTTGAAAATGTCAACAAAGTGGCAATGGAAATTCAAGAAAGAAGCAACGCGCGTGGAAACAGAAATTGTAGAAAAAGAGCAAAATCAGAGAGTGAAGATCCGAGTGTCATGAAACAAGGTGAAAAAAGAGATTTAGAGGCCATTTGTCACGCTGTTAAGAAACTCAGTGAGGCGTTCGGACGAGTGGACCGTTACGGTCCTGAGGTGCCATGCATTCGACCAGTGCGCGAACTTTGCGGTAAGATAAGGCCCCAGCTTAACAACGAACACGGCATGTTTAACAGAACATTACAGCGCCTCTGTGACTCCAGTGTATCAGGACATGAGAAAATCACGGACTGCGCCAAAAATCTACAAAATCTTGTCAATTCCATTGCGAGTGACGAAAGTGATTACATTGCTAGAATAGAGGACATCACGCAATGTCTTGGAGAGCTGATAGGAACACTAGACACTGTCTTATACTTGGAATACCGGCAAATATAACCGGATAATTCTACTTATCTCAGACTTTGATAAAACAGTCAGTACAGCGTCTATTTGTCCCCACAATTAAAACTGATTAATTGTAAATTCGTAGGTCAGTTGTGGGTCAATAACTTAGATGAAAACTGCAGGGTCGGTTTACTATCGTTTCAGTTAATTTTTGATTTTCATTTAAGTGCCTTGTGGAAGTGCCAGCTAAGCTTAGTTTATTCCCAATTAACTGTTAGATGCATAGATGACTATCTTCGGTTGAGATTGTTTGTTTACTGTGCGGTACCACCTGTTCATTCACAGTCACCTGCAGTGACGTATTTGACAACTAGGATGAGTGCCTTCAGTCACTGTAGAAATATTTGACTTCAACAGTACAACTACAGCCTACTTTTGATCGAGCAGTAGAGATCAGCGACCAGATTACTTAGACTCTTGTTTTGCGGCAAAATCAATCTGAAAAATTGTGGTTTTTTAATAGGCAATTCAAAAATAAAGCTAACTGTATCTTTCTGTCAACCGAAAAGATTTAAAAAGCCCTCTACTAACGCATTGTCATTATAGCAAAATTATCATTTACATTTTTCGATTATAGCGTAAATAAACATAGTCACGAAAAAAAGAGCCACTGATCCGTTTTATGGTCCACTGAGCAACTCAGAAAGAAACTTTCCAACCATGGCAACGGTATGAAATTCTCTAAAAAACGTTTATCGTTGGTTTTCGTAGTAGGAGTCCAATCTGGAAACTAAGAGCAACACCTGTTCTTCTGCTTATGAAAGTAGGCAACTGAATCAGACTTAAACTCCCCGTGCTATTTGTTACTGATCTTTCCTGTTTATTTCGCCATCATCAAGCTTAAAAGATGACGTTCGATCTCCGTCTGAACAGAACAGGCATTGTAAATGAAGACATGATGATTATCTGCTTTCATAAGGCTGTTACCACAACGTTGACTATGATCACAGCCTGAAAGAGATTTCAGGATAAAGATAATTTCGAACAAGCAATTTTCCAATTGTGTTTCGATCGACGGAAAAATCGCTTTGTCACTTTCAGCTTGTTTTGCATTTTACCACAAAGTATTGGTATGTTGTTTATGGTATGTCGGTCGTCATAACAGGAGAACACCTAGAGGCCTCAAAATAACCCCCACCATGACCGCAATAACAACAAATCTATCTGATGATAGAGTGAAAACGTACAAAGCAATTCTCAAGAACGGGCGGATACCATGCAGGCTATCCTGACAATTACAAAAATTTAGAATTAAGACGAAGTTTAAAAATCCTTCTGTTGAACAGTATCGTGAAAAGTCTCCAGTATCTTCTTCCTTATCTCGTCCCTAAAGACCAAAATATGTGAAATCAAATATGACGCTTGGTAATGGATTTTCGTAAGTCTTGAAGTTGTGGTTGATAGTGTACTTTGTGCTAAAGAGATATTTTGATTATCTGGCAAGGCACTCTACAAATATGAGAAGAACTATTTGACACGTCTTGAATTTACTTTTCTGTGAATGCCAGAGGGCTACTCTTTACGGAAGGAGGAAAAATTCTCGTTCACATCCTGCGAATAGGATCACTGAAGTGAACAGAACATATCTCAATGACCTACCAGCAGGTCTAATCCTGTTAGACTCAAGTAGTTAGCTCGTTGAATGGTTGTTTATTGAATCAAAGCCGGATCAGGTTAGGCTTAAATTGAGCCTTAATGTGCGGGTTCTCGTGAATGTTCTAGCGCTGTCAGCATATCGCTATCGTTATTATATCCCGTTCAACTCTTTCCAAAACATGAGGCACTGGTGTAAGTTATTCCACGTATATCAATTAGATGAGATTCCATTTTTTTTTTTGTCTTGTTTAAAGTATGCTGACCTTTTATTTCTTTTTTGTTTACCATGACACTTAGCAACCTTAGATAACAAAGGGCTGAACGATATTCTACGAAAATAATCGCCCATTTTTTTCAAAGGTGGTCAAGAGATTATGGAATAAACAACAATCTTAAAAAAAAAGACTGGAGAAAGATTGTGTTAGAACTTCCGAACTCATCATCGCTGGTAACTTATTCTCACATTGAAATACTTATGTTCATACAACCCAGTCTTTCTGTATTTAGTGCCAGACTCCTTAAAGACTTATCCCTCGCTCGCTTCACTCGTCTGCTCGAATCTCGCGCGCTTCTGCGCAGCACCAATGCTCACAGGCTAACAATAGCCAATCATGACAGAACTTTCATCCTTATTATTTTTCACGGCAGTATTACGGCTCCATTAAAAACGTAATGCAATTATAATGAGTTAAGAGACATCAGGCTCCCTAACTTTTTTTCCCATAGGTACTTTAAAATCGCCAATCACGGTCAGAGTTATTATTTCACTAACTTATTAGTGCACGTTAGAGTACTTTTGAGAGGGAATTGTTTACCATGTTGAGTATTCTACTTCCAGTGGGCTGAGCTGGGTCCTTACTCGACAAACAATGATATAGACCAACGTCAATGTACAATTTTTAGAATAAGATGCGTTTTCATAGATTTAGAGCTAACGACTTTATCTTTCGGACATTGCTTCTCTGTTAATAGTAATCCTAACGACAGGATGCTTTATTTGCCAAACGTTCCCTTAAGATTCATAAAATTGAGGTATCATTTCCTTCTACAATTGTCGTTTTCTGAATCAAGCCTTTGTCAGCCTCGAAATTTAAAAAAATTTGAGTACCATTCTACCACTCTGAGATTAGAAATAAAGACAGCGTGGTTCCACCCTGTTGTTGCGTGTTTGAGTCGTCCAGAGTTATGACAGTTTCTGTTGTGTTGTGTGATAATTCCTTTAAGCCCCCTGGCGTCCTACAGAGCTCACAGTATAAGGTACGTGAAGTGACTCAATTTACTCTTGCCACCTTTTCTTATCTCTATTCAAAATGCTGAGATGAAAAATCACAATTTTCGTGGTACAGCATAAGCCGAGGTACTTTCAAATACGAGTTTAGCGCAATGAACTGATGTCTCTCAGCTTTATTTGCTCCTAAGACCTCGTCATAAGTTCTGTAAACATTTGCGTGTAGATTAAGGAACTGTTTGCTTTTCAGGTGAGGAAAATTTTCGAGTGACCTTATCGTCCAAGGCGTGGTTGTCTCTTTAGCTCTGTTAACGCCCAGGAGAAGTCAGTTTTTTGTGGCAAATCAAGTGCGTGAGATATTTATCACAACTCGGCTGATTAAGCGGAAACGGTGGGCCTTAAATTGTCAAACTCCTCGCGATTGCGGCTGCACCTCATATACCTGATCTGTAGCAAGAGGTAGTTCATTAGGCGGTTGATCGATATTTTAAGAGTTCGTGTGGAATCCTTCCAAGGCTGGTTGTTTCCATGAATTTTTAAACACTGAGTTGATATAACAACTTCTTGTGCTGATTATGTCGTTAGTAAAGGTATCATCACAGTCAGCGGACAAGAAGCGTAATCGTGGAGGTAAGTCAGAGAGATATATTAACTGCTTTCTTAACTTTGGTTGTGTCCGTGTTAACAATGTAATTTGTCTAAGAAAACACCAGGAAAGGAATTTGAGAGAAATGTCAAAATTTAAAGTTCTTTAAGTTTCGTGTTTATTCACCCTCTCATAACATAATGTCTCGATTCAAATATACCATGGCGTTGTATTTTCTTCGTCATTGGGCAGACCAAACTCAGATAGATTTGAATAAAAATGGTTTTAATTCGAGCGAAACAAATAGGAATTGTCACTGAGTTAATATTACAACCTGCTCTTATGCCTTGTCATTACTTTCAATTCATAGAGTAAGGTTTGGGGAACATCACCCGCATCGGGCGGGAAAATGAATACTTTTCTATAAACTGTATCTGCATTTCTCGGTAATATTCCTATCTCTTGGTTTTCAATCAAGTTTTTTACTATAAGTTATGACAAATTCTTTTTGTACAAAAAGCAAAAGAAAATTTCCGCTGGTGGGTAAAATTTTGCGTCCGTCTAAGTTCCTAGTTCATAAGCGTCTACCAGAGGCGAAGGGTAAAAGACTCTCAAAGTTCAGAGCATTATTGCAGCGTTATCACCATCTTTAAAATCATTGTTGATAAATTGAACGGTGAGAGAAATCCCGCCCTAAACCTCATTTCCCTAACCCACCAAATTAAAAGAATATATGATGTAAGGTGTTTGTTATCAGGCGGTTGACAATAAGATAAACTCCACCCACGTTAACCCGCTATTTACAAACAAGTGGTAAGGGGAGCAATTTGTCACAAAATTTGCGGCTTCTTAAGAATTCCCACACGAGTAAAGTAAAGTACAGCAAGGAACTCGTCTTAACTGAGGTAGAAAGGTATTTATATTTCCACAGCAAGGTAACAAGGATACAAATCCAACAGGTATTCTTATTGCCTCATTATGTCAATAATTTTAGTACCGCCTGCTGCAAGTTCGTTTTCGCTCGTAATCACTCTTCTAAACAAACTACAGTTTAATACATTTTCCAGCCGTTTCTTTGTTTCTTTCATATTAATCCTACATAATTTTTAATATCAATTACAGCGTTGTTTACACCTTAGTTTTATACTGAAGTTCTACTCACTGAGTCTGCCCTTGATAGACACACGTGATTAGTTGTAACACCTGTTACACGCTTGCACGATTTCACAAGCGACGCGTGATAGCGGGACAGCTGTTGAACACCTTCCTCACAGGGGACTTTTATTTCTTACAAATGACCAAAACCAGCATTATTGGTTTCTCTTTGTTGGTATTTATTTAGTTTAGAAATGGATCGCCTATCCATCAGTAGCTTGTAAACTTGTATATTCTCTTTTTCCAATTCAGTTTCCGTCTTTTAGTGTTTAGAAACATTTTCTTTTACCATTTTTTTTATAACTATAAGCTGAACTTAGTTATGATTTCTTCCCTTAAACAGTTTACCTCGTCCTGGACGCATTTATTCGCGAAAATATGCTCCGGAGGTTGTTCAGCTTTCGCAAATCAAAACAGGAAGACGATGACAACGCCGAATCTCAGAAAGAAAATGTTGACCCAAACTCTCAGCTTCAGGTCAGTTTACACATTTACATATTGTAAACTACGCAATCCTGGAAGACACTCATGTTCATCTCTTGCTTCAGGAACTTGAAGCCGCTCAACCAGTCATGAAAGCAAACCAGCCGATGTCGTGTATTTTGAAATCTACGTCAGACGTAAAAGCGATTAGAGAATCATATGAGGGCAATTACATTGAACCAAATGTCCCTGACTCAGTCGGTAAACTTGACGACAGAGCCGAGGAGAGAACTTTGGAAAAGAAGCATAAAATATCCGAATTGTGTTTAGTGTTGGAATCTTCGACGCTTTGTGATACAGAGAGGTATGGCCACGTCAGTTCTTTTACACATGATAGGTGCTGTGTTAAGCTTTCACCAAGCAACATGATTGGTTCAAATGCAAAAGGAAAAGCGAGATCAAAAGCAAATTAACAGGTGTATTTCAGCGGTCTGTAGTTTTCCACCCTTTCTTGTTTTATTTGATACTATTCTAATTGAATTTCAAAGAAAATAGCTGAAAGACTCTACAGCAAAAGCCTGTTCATTTTAAAACTAACCTGCTCTGCTAGTGGTAAGTATGCTTATGTTTCATTTTATTTCATGTGTCGTAGCGAGACGAAAGACAGTGAGTGTATCAAGGATGAACTCTCTGTTTTAGACGAATCTGAACGGTGTGACAGTTCAACATCTACAGAGGACAAAGAAGAGAGCGGCATCGAGCAAGACTTCGAACCAGCCATTGCGAACCAGACTTTAAGAACAAATACTGAGCAGTCAACTACAGAACTAAAACCAAATTCCGTCAGTCTGGATAAGATTGCCAATAGTTACCGGATGACTTTAAATCCCATAAACCTTAAGTCGCATCTGACACGAAACGATCGAATCAAAACATCATTGACTCGAAATTCTCAACGAGTGCCAGACGAGATGAAGCAAAAGAAGAACAGCTGTAACAGTTACCCTGAGAAATTTCCTTCTATTGTACCCTCCAAAGGGTTTCAAAGACAGTTTTTTCCTCAAAGAGTTCAGCATTCCAGGGCACTCTCCGTTAAACCAGCTCCACGACAGGCCCGTCGAAATAAGGTCCCGGAATTGTTTGGGGACATAATCATAAAGGATCAACTCAGCGCCACGTCTAAGTATCAGTCTCCTATAAGGAAAGGTATTTTTAAATATCCCGGTAACTCTAAATCTTCGGCTGCAGGAGTAAGGTGCGCCGCAGCGATGCCGAAGAAAAACAAAGCTATGTCACAGAAAGGTATGTCTGCAATTCCTTGTGAAAAGCTTTAATAAAGCTTTCATGTTAGATAAGAACTCTAATTAGGAGGGTGATTTATTGATTTTTGAGGTGGGAGATACATCTGTGACTTCTTTAGCCAAAGACAATATACAAAATATACTCTCACTGATTGCAAAATGGCGAACCAAGAAGTAAGGATGCAGTGAATAAAGTAGTTTCGTCAAACCTCCTTCCTCACTTAGCCATGCTCTGAGGAACATTACCATAATAAGAAGATAATTCAGCTATGTAAACAAAAGGTTCGTCTTTACAAGACTTTATCTTACTCTTTAAGTCAATGGCTGATCCATTGAAACAATAAATGACTTTTCTTACGAACTGGTATAATGAAAACCTGTGTAAGTATAATTAATAGGATTGTATACCGATTTAAGGGCTGTACCCTCCTTTGACTAATTTGTTACTGTGATCTTCATCCCTCTGACCACCCTGCAAGTTTCTTTTACAGTTATTCAAGCTTGATGGAGTCCGTTTGTTTGTAATCTTAAAATGTTCGTGCAGTAAACCTTGGTGGTAATGTATGTGTTCACGTGTTTACTTTTGTCATGTTGAATGCGTCCAATTGTCTGCACGTACTCTGTACTTTGTTGTCCTAGTTACCGATGTAGATGAGAAATACACTTTCTCAGACATTGTAGTCGTTTTAATTTCTTTAAAAAAATTTTGACAATAAATATGTTTCATCTTGCCATTATATCAGATAAAAAGATGTCACTGTCGTCAGATAGTGGGCTCAGCGACAACGAAGGTTCCAGCGGTGATGAACAAAAGCGCATACCTGTCAAGAAAATCTTCAGTAACCAACAGGCTCTGCGGAAGAGAATAGATGATTTAAATGGGATGTTGAAGACAATGGAGCAACAGAGGTCTGAACTGCAGTCCGTGTTGCAGATAGTCAATGACTGGACCGAGGATTTACGCGCGGTTAACAGAACCAATTTAGGTGTCCCATACATACGGGCTATCAAGCAGTTGCTTGGTGAGTTTTCTACTTTCTTCCTCCCTTCCCTCCCTTCCCTCCCTTCCCTCCCTTCCCTCCCTTCCCTCCCTTCCCTCCCTTCCCTCCCTTTCCTCCCTACATCTACCCTTCTCCACTGTTTACAGGGGCCTCCATTAGTGAAGCAATTTGTTGTGAAACTGATGAAAATTTCTCTAGTATGAAGTTCTGTGAGAACAAATGGGAAACAACAACCAAAATGTGTAAGAAATTGGAAAGAATTACATGTTACACAGATCCTTGAGTTTCCCATTGGCTGTCGTTTTGGCTTGCGTGACGTCATATGGTTGGCACTGTTATCACCAAGAAACAGCTCTTTTCTTTGCCAAAGTCCCAGGGGATCGTACAGATATCTGTAGCATCCGTATAGCGTCACAATCGCCGCCAGTGGCGGCCCTCACTAAATTCCAGTTTCAAAATGGTATATATGTGTGATTCTTTCCTATAACATGTATTTCATTTCCCTTTATGCAAAAAAAATTTGATTTTAAAGTTTATTTTTGATGAATCAATTTTAATTTCCCCCAGCAGTGAAGCTTTCTTGTAATAAAGTGGCGGTATCCATCAATCGGGTGTACTGAATTTCTATGCTATTGTCTTTCAACAGCCAAACAGCGCATTGCCTTGAGCAGTAGGAAAAGTGACTTTAATAAACGAATTGACAAGCTGAAGGACGCTGAAGTTCCCTTCACAGAAGAGCTGGGTACCTTGATTCAGCAGCTACGTCAAGAAGTCACGTGCGTTGTTAGAGATCAGCGAAAATACAGTGCAAGAAGCATTGAGAATATTCGTCAGCTCCATGGAAGAATTATTGGAACCTGTTCGGCAATTCTAGCTGTCTATTATGAAGAATGACCAGTAAAACTATTTTCTGTAACAAAATGTGGTACGCACGGATCCTCTATAACACGAACATTTTGTAGATTTTTTTTACCAGTACAGCGAGATATATAGCAATGGTTGAGCCTATCTGGCCGGATTTTTTAGAGATTTCCATTTCTTATTTTGCACAGTAGTTTATAGTAACTGATCAGTTTTCAAGGCAATTTTTTAGTCCACATGTCCGTAATTTCTTCAACAATTTTGCAGTTAATTTAATTTTGGTTCAATAAAGATTACAAAATCAAAATTAGAATCTCTTCTTCATGAGCTGGAACTACGATTTCGAGTTCGAGGCTGTTATGCAAACCCCTGAGTAGTTTTCTCGTGATTTTGACAAAACATCCAAACCCTCAAATGTTTTTATGAGCCTATATAACACGTAAAAAGTCCTCTTTTATTTCTAAATATGGATTCCCCCCCCGCCTCCCCTGCGGAAAAAAAACCCACGAAAATCTCTATTGAACAAATTTGATTACATACTCTCATCAAAGTATATCTCTCAACCGATGAGAGATGTGCATCTAAGTTAGATCATTGATTGCTTTGCTATGGAACAAATTTCAACACAGGCACGTCATTCCGTGTTTCTAACCAAATCTTTATGATACTGCAAGTCAATCGACTTCTTCTAACGTATTAGAGACTGCAAAATTACATTTGTACAGATAAAAGAAGTATGTTCATTCGTTAAAAGAACAAACGAACAAGAAGAGAACCAAAAAACACTTTCAAATACCATAAACTAACTTCGTAAACAAGCGAATTTATTTGTTCATGAAATTCCTGACATGCGCAAGTAAGGATTATTTAGGCGTAACCATTTTCCTGTCCTTTATAGCAAGTTTACATTGACCCTCATTTTACCTACGGTTTGTCTTCCCTTTGGTTTCTATTCTCTTCCTTTGTTCACCTTGCTATCATTTCGTGGCCATTTCTTCCTTTCTTTCGTTGATCCCTGATTAGTATTAGTTCCTTTTATTTGCTCATCAAGAATGTATAATCTGACAATTTCACCATTTGCACAGGTTTTGTTTCTCATTGCAATCAAGAGAACATCAGCGGACAAATATTCAACCCGTCCCGTTTCGCCCCATATAAGGTAATCCGGATTCCGGAATCCAGGAAATTTTTGCTTGTGGAATCCGGAATACTGGGCATTGGAATCCAGAATCCCGCTAGAGAATGAATCCAGAATCCATTTGCTGAAGATCATTTTCAAATCGTCCTAACGGCTTTCATGCGCATCCATGCAACCACGATCATGCTAAAACGTAGACTGCAGACCGTGCAGACCATACAGAGTACGCTTTGTTCGCTGCAGAATTTTGACCGCTACAGCCCGCGTGACAACGACAAATTCAGTCATGACCTATCACCCAGTCGACTTCCATAATGAAATGGCCAAAGTTCCTTACTAGCTATTAATCAGTCTTCTAATCTTATTCTTGGAAAATTTCTGTGTAAATGCAGATCTTTTGCGATTTTGCAAAGGTTTAAGTATAGTTGAGTTGGTTGAACACCGTTTTATAATGTCGAACATCATTTCTAATTACATGTAGAAAAACAAGCTTTTTTTGGTCATAGTCTGGGATTTATTTGCGACATACACGGGGTAGTACAAAACTTTTATTTCAGTTTAAATTTTTCCTCAGTTTGGTTTTTGTTTAAAAGGAAAGTTAAAAAGTAATTTGAGAGGGAATCCGGAATGTAGCACCTGGAATCCGGAATCCACAGCGTGGAATCCAGAATCCAATACTGTCCAGGAATACCTCACATCAACATGTCCTCATTCTAGAATTACCAATAATCAGTAACTGGCTCAGAGTCTTGTTTTACCAATAATCAGTAAAACAAGAGGCAATGCTAAGGAGGCGTGGATCCCAAGCAACGCGCTCTTCTGAAACAAGATGGCGGAGCAAAGCGAAAAGAGGGAACAGGTATAATTTTATTTTTATTTGGTCTTTCTCCTTTATTTCTTTGTCTATTTTTTTTTCCGTGAAAAGGAAATAATCCTATACCTTTCTTTTTGTATATATATATATATATATATATATATATATATATATATATATATATATGCATATTTCGTATGCATTTTGATACAATTTGCAATGCTAATTTCTGTGTTGCCTGTTGAATATTCATTGAAAAGCTGATCAGTCTCGCTAAGCAACTTGTACTCCAAATTCGCAGCGCTACATTTTACTCGGCGTTAAGCATAGTTGAGCAATGCGTCCACTTTGTTATAAAACTAATTTACATCCGTTTTGTCGATTTGACGTTTTGAACTGTTCAATTTTACTTTTTATTTCGCGCTTTTTGTCACCGTAGCCATCGACGGCGCCAAATGATGTGTCGAAATGGCCGCATTTTACCGTGAAAACTTTTTGCGATCACTGCCAATACGTCGTTTGATAGAATTAGTTCTTCTTTCTGATTTTCTCGTTTAATTTTTTTACTTCAAGTATTTAGTATTTGTTTCTTAATTTCTTAATTTCAGTTCAGTGATTCATCAGAATCCAATTCTTCACAGCCTAGACGTAAAAAGGTAGGCTTCTGCTTGATCCACTCTATTGTCATCTCAGTTTAACATGGAAATACAGTATAGATTGTTGATTGTGTTTAAAGTGTAACACCTTTTTATTCTACTGTACTTTGTACTACAGTAGGACCTCTATTAAGCGGCCACCCTCCATAATTAGGTGGCCACTTCCCAAAGTCTCCAATTATTTGTTAGTAAACTGTTGTATTCGATTAGTCTATTCAGCTACCTTTTGGCTGTCACAAGGTTATTATTTATTGCTTTTCAAGCCAAATTGGTGGTGATTGAATGACTATTCTATGGTTCAAGAGACTTGCAGAGGCTGTAGGGGTATGCACATCACTGATTAACCCTGGCTTTGTTACCTGAGTACCTTGCCCTAGCTATGGAAAGGTTTTTCACTTTACATCTCTCCGTGCCTCCCATACTCAATTATGTACACTCACATATTTACACTTTTCAAGGAACATTTTCCTATACAGATCAATAAATTATTTTTACTGTCATTTTTCTACCTTATTAAAGTATTTATACCTCTATTAAACGGCCAACCTCTATTATGTGGCCAGTTTTCAAAGTCCCAGTTGTGGCCGCTTAAATACGTCCCCATCCCCTCTCCCCCAAGTTATTTGAGAATGTGAAAATTTTCTGAACAAAAAAAAATTGTTATTTGCATCCATCGCCTTTAAGAGGTGTTAAAGGACCCTAGGCAGCCACGCCTTTGATTTTGTTTACATACAGGTTTTCCGGTATTATATTTTATGCGGAGCATGTCAAAACGAAGGGATCCCCTCGAAACTGCTAAAGGTGCTTTAACAGACTTCCAGTAACACAACTTGCGGCGCTGCAATAAGATTTTGCTTCACCACACAATTTTCATAATTTCAATGGCATCAAGAATGGCGGATTTCAAGAATTTCAGGGCTTGGCTGACTAGGGTTCTTTAAGTGAAGAATACTTTAAAAGATGATACAGAAGATTATCAGCATGGAGTGCATCAGATTACATTCTAGTGAATCAAAAATTGTGATGCTTTGGTTTAACAGAGACTGCCATGCTATAGGATAGACCTATTGAATTCCCTGGTAGCTCTAATTCATCAGAATGCACATTGAATGCTCCTGAAGTTATTTCCAAAATAAGTCAACATCAGAAAATGATCATCTTTCAAAGGAGTTTGAAGTTTTCTTACTTTAGCTAGTAGACTATCTGTAGTTTCGTGAATAACTGCTTTTCAAATTAAACCGGTTTTCCAGTTTATTAAACAATCCTCTATTTAGCAAAATCTGTATGGTATTAGTCTCTTTGCTTCTAACTTCTTGAGGTAGACAGATAAAAATACCCAACGTATTTTTACTTTCAATAATCCATGTTTATTTCTCCTTGCTCAGTATTAAAGATCAATAATCTAATAGCCATGAAGTTAAATTATGTTCTTTTTTTAGGATCTAAACACTTTGGATATTATAAGTTGTAACTTCTCCATGCACCCCTCCCCCCCAGTGTTCTTCGAGTGAAATCAAAGTGCTATATTAAATAATTACCAGTAATTCTACTTTTCTTTTTAACATGCAAAAATGACTGGGGAGTCAATGGGTCACATTACAATTACATTTCTCAGTCTTGAATCATAGACATACTCCATCAAATTAAGTAGTCAAAATATTGTTAATAAAATCATCTTTGGCTGCATTGGTATGACATTTTATCCCTGTCAAAATTCAATGTTTGCTTTTTCATTCTTCTTTTTGCATTTGCTTCTACATTTGTTGTACAAATTCTTAGTTTGCACTTTCGCCATTCAACTTTCCTTGTGCAAAATTCAAGTTTTTGCCTTGTACATTCACCTTGTCTTAGTTAGTATGCAAGTTTTTGCATTCCACATTCAAGTTCAGTGGATTGTACATTAAAGTTTTTACATTTAACATTTAGCATTTGTCATTCAAGATTTTGTGGGGATGGAATGTCGTACCAGTGTGGTCAGTGTTTTTTAGTTTGTCAGTGCCAATGGTGATTAGAAAAACTGTTGGTAAATTATAGTCAGCAGTCAAGTTTTTACATGACAATTACCTATTTTGTATAACAACTAAATAACTTTTAAGTTAACTTATGACTTTTAATTAAGTACATGCATTACATATACACGTATTACATAAATACATTTTATTATTGTTATTTTTATTATTATACTGTATTTGTCATTTTAGAGAAGATTCAGTGATGATCCCCAAGATCCTCATGATGCCTACTGGCAAAAAATAAGGGAAAAGGGCAAGACAAATGTAACTGTTCAGAAGAGGTGCCTGCAGTTAAGGGTATGACAAAGACCTAATTGCATTCCTGAATTTTGTTTGGACAGTATTTCCTATCATGTTAATGTTAGTGCCTTTTAATAAGTACTGAAATTTTGTGTATATGTTTTCTTAGGCAGACACTTTGTACCAGAAACACTATTATGATGTCATAGTGTTTTTTCATTCCTGTGTCCCTGGTCAGGAGACTGACCGCCACATTTTTTATTATTATGGCACTCCAGGTAGTGGCAGGCTTTTCTTAAAGGATGCAGAAAATGAAAAGTCCCAGAGTCATGGAGCAACAGTGCTCAGAGCATTGAAACGATTTTATTATGGTACGATCTTACACTTGGAAATAGTAAAATGTTGCATATTACTACTTGTGTGGATCTAAAACCTATTGAGTAAGAAGCATTCTTTATTAACTTGAAATATAATATGGGACCTTTATAAAAGCTGACTGTTTTCTTTCTTTGTACAATGTCTCCTCGTGGCTCTTCTTATATCATTACAGCTGAGCACCCACAGCCCTCAACTAAATCCACCAATTCCGGGTCTGATAATCCGACAGGTATAGTATTTGAGACATTTTGTTGCAATCTCAATTGTCATTTAAATTCTGGAATTAAAAATAACAATTGTATCCTTTTTTCTTAAATCAAAAATTAATAACCTAAAAATGTTTATATAATTTAATGTAGATGTCAGTTTTTTAGTTTTTGAATTATCTGCTATGTCTCTACAAAATTAGTATGTATGTTCTTTGCCTTAACTTTGAAGTTTCAGTCAGTGAAGTTTGTTTTTATGAAAAATATTATTATAAATGGGAATACTATAATTATGAATTCTTTAACAGCAAAAATTGCCACTTACCTGATTTGTATGTACCTACAGAGATGCTGGTTTACAAAGTAAACAATAAAGTTGTTGCTGGTGGATATGAACAAAGAGGCCGGTCCATGATACATGGTTGTCCAATTCCAACTGGTCATGTGTGTATGATGGTTACGTCTGTTCAAGGGGATCATGTGCCACCTTGCATACTTGGCGACCCATCAGAGAATGGCAAGCTCTTCAACGGAGGATTCTTTGCTTTTCCTGTGGAGGCACTGTCTCTAGTTACAATGAATCCTGATGGTTCAGTTCGTGTTCGACCTTACAATTCCTGAATATTTAAAGTGCCTATGAAATGAAAAATCAAGCTATTAAAAAATAAGCTTATTAAAAGGGCCTTTCAAAGCAAAGAAGGATGGCGTTTTTCTTTTGGCGATATCTTTTTCACTTCCAGAGTTATTCAAGTTTCTTCTAATTTGCAAATTAGGTACTGATGACGTTACAAGATGTGTTTGTGAGGGTTAGAACACAAAACCAAGCTTATCTCTGGAAAGAATGAAGCAATGCAATGGAAACTTTGCATGGTTAGTTGACCCCACATAATACATGACATGGTACATACTTTGCTGTTGCCATGGCAATTGTCTCAGTTCCAGTCCCTTTCCTCTTTATTTCAAATTTAGCCTTTTTTTACCTTACAGGGCAAAATACTTGGCTCTTTTTGAAAAATATACAACGATTACATTACACTAGGTCTTCTAACCAAACTAAAGGAAGCAGACAACCTTTCTTGAAGATCAAATACAGGAATTATCATTTCTGCACGACAGAGTCCTGGAACCGAGTATGTTGCCATAGCAACATCAAATTATACACCGTCTGGTGTATTTGTTTGGGTGTAACAAGCTTGGCAAGTTTAAAGTACCTTGTCCAATTATTACCAGAGATATTCTTAATTTTGTGTTTTGAGCCTTAACCTTCTCACCTTGCATCCCGAAGAAGCCAAACAAGCTAAAGATGTAAATAGTTTTAAAGGAATTATTAAATAACAATGCATGCATATAATTTATCTTTTCGCATGTAACCATTAATTGATATGTTTAATTTTGTAGTTATTAGCTAGCACGGCTCTCTGGGGAACATTTAAGGACGAAGGAGAGGCCGAGGTTAAATAAAGCTTTACAATACATTACAGTACAGTGCAGTAATAAAAGTACATTACGGTACATTACATTACATTACATTACATTACATTACATTACATTACATTACATTACATTACATTACATAACATTACATAACATAGAAAAGTAAAACTTTTGGGAAATGTATCCTCATTGTAAATTGACCAACAAAGGACTATTGCAATGCCTCTGTGAAGCTTAGAGTAAATGTAAACGCCCCAAGCATGCTCTTATTTTAAAATATTCATTTGCCTTTGGCCACTTAGCCTTAAAGGACTACTCAAAAGATGCGTTTGTGCTAAATATTAAAGCCCATTTATCACCTTTCTGAGAAAAGTCTGTAGTTAGGGCCCCCAAGCCGTAAAATGGTCGCACAAATCATCCTTTTTTTCGCATGTCTGTGGAAAGTACGTAGTTTGGGCAACTTGTTTTAAAATGATTGCTCAAAGGATGTGTTTCGACTGAATATTGGACCCCATTCACATAGATCGAATGAAGTACGTTTTTCTGCCAAAAAGTCTGTATTTTGGGCCACATGTCGTAAAATGGTTGCGCAAAGTAAACCTTTTGGCTAAATATTGGACTCATTCGCATGAATCAGTGGAATTCCATTTTCGCCTTTTTGCGAAAAAGTCTGTAGTTTAAGCCAATGGTCGTAAAATGGTTGCACAAAGCACGGGGTTTGGCAAAATATAGGACTCGTTCACATAGAGCAATTAAAGTCTGTAGTTTTGGCCAATGGTCGTAAAATGGTTGCACAAAGCACGGGGTTTGGCAAAATATAGGACTCGTTCACATAGAGCAATTAAAGTCCATTTTTCGCCTTTCTGCGAAAAAGTCTGTAGTTTTGGCCAATGGTCGTGAAATGGTTGCACAAAGCATTCGTTTTGGCTAAATATTGGACTCATTCGCATAGATCGATTTCAGTCTAGTTTTCGCCCCAAGTTCTGCGAAAAATTCTGAGGTTTGGGCCACATGCCGTAAAATGGTTGCACAAAGAATACGTTTGCTAAATATTGGACTCATTCCCATAGATCAATGAAAGTCCATATTTCGCCTTTCGCGCGAGAGAGTCTGTAGTTTGGGCCACATGCCGTAAAAAGGTTGCACAAAGCATGGGTTCTGGCAAAATATAGGACTCATTGGCATAGATCGATTTCAGTCCAGTTTTCGCCATTCTGCGAAAAAGTCTAAAGTTTGGGCTACATACTGTAAAATGGTTGTACAAGGTATACGTTTCTGCTAAATATTGGACTCCAATTGAATTCCATTTTTCGCCTCTCTGCGAAAGAGTCTTTAGTTTGGGCCACATGCCGTAAAATGGTTGCACAAAGCATGGGTTTTGGCAAAATATAGGACTCATTCGCATAGATCGATTTCAGTCCAGTTTTCTCCATTCTGCGAAAAAGTCTGAGGTTTGGGCCACATGCCGTAAAATGGTTGCACAAAGCATACGTTTTTGCTAAATATTGGTCTCATTCGCATTGATCGATTTCAGTCCATTTTTCGACATTCTACGAAAAAGTCTGTAGGTTGAGCCTCATGCCGTCAAATGGTTGGACAAAGTATCGGTTTTGGCAAAGTACAGGACTCATTCGGATAGATCAATTTCAGTCCTTTTTTCGCCTTTCTGCGAAAAAGTCTGAGGTTTGGGCCACATGCCGTAAAATGGTTGCACAAAGCATACGTTTTTGCTAAATATTGGTCTCATTCGCATTGATCGATTTCAGTCTTTGATTAATCCGGACAAAACTAAGGTTCTAGCTGTTGGATTACCACAACTTTTAAAGAAACTGTCATCATTCAGTATAACACTTTTTGACAAAGAAATAACACCTGTGCCTGTCGTTAAGGACTTGGGTGTTCTTCTCGACACACACCTCAGTTATAACCAACATATCACTGAGATTGCCTCTAAATGCCTTTTTAAATTGTACCAAATTAACAGAATCAAGCACCTCCTGGATAGGAAAACACTTCTGTTAGTAATAAATTCATTTGTCTTTAGTAAACTCCAATATTGTTCAACTGTCTGGAGTAATACCAGCAGTAGCAATATTGACAAGTTACAAAAAGTCCAAAACTTTGCTGGGCGAATTATTCTGGGACTAAGAAAGTATGACCATATTTCGGATGGGTTGCGATCGTTGAAATGGCTTCCTATTAGAGAAAAACTCATTCTAAATGACGCTACTATGATGCACAAATGTATTAACAAGCTTGTTCCAGACTATCTTGCTGATATGTTTAAATCACGTTCTCAAGTCCATAATAGACAAACTCGATCATCTGGTGCTTTGGATATACCTTTATGTCGCCTGTCAACAGGGCAGCGCTCCTTTGCTTTCAGAGGAGCCAAACTCTGGAACTCCTTGAATGATGACATTAAGTCCTTAAAATGCCCCGGGAATTTTAGACGTCATCTTGCAAATGTTTTATTAAGTTGATATATTATATTATTGATATATATTTTGTAATTATAATATTATTGTATTTACATTCTCAATTAATTTATATATTTGTATTTTTTTATTCTATTGAGCTGAAAAGCCCACTTAGGGAGCATCAATAAAGTGTGTAAAGTCCATTTTTCGGCATTCTGCGAAAAAGTCTGTAGGTTGAGCCTCATGCCGTCAAATGGTTGCACAAAGCATTCGTTTTGGCAAAGTACAGGACTCATTCGGATAGATCAATTTCAGTCCATTTTTCGCCTTTCTGCGAAAAAGTCTGAGGTTTGGGCCACATGCCATAAAATGGTTGCACAAAGCATTTGTTTCTGCTAAATATTGGTTTCATTCGCATTGATCGATTTCAGTCCATTTTTCGGCATTCTGCGAAAAAGTCTGTAGGTTGAGCCTCATGCCGTCAAATGGTTGGACAAAGCATCGATTTTGGCAAAGTACAGGACTCATTCGGATAGATCAATTTCAGTCCGTTTTTCGCCTTTCTGCGAAAAAGTCTGAGGTTTGGGCCACATGCCGTAAAATGGTTGCACAAAGCATACGTTTCTGCTAGATATTGGACTCGTTCGCATGATCGATCTCAGTCCATTTTTCGCCTTTCTGCGAAAAATGCCGTAAATGGTTGCACAGGGCATACGTTTTCGCTAAATATTGGCCACATTCGCATTTATCGATTTCAGTCCAGTTTTCGCCATTCTGCGGAAAAGTCTGAAGTTTGGGCTACATGCCGTAAAATGGTTACACAAGGCATACGTTTTTGGTAAATATTGGCCTCATTCGCATAGATCGATTTCTTACTTAAACGAATTTAAAGATAAAGAATGCACACAACACTCCTCAGCTACCAACATAAACGTTTTAATATCGTTATTATTTCCTACTGGAATGCCTTTAGAACCTACAACACTTTCTAGAGTTTAGGTAAAGCATTTGACATGTTCAGCTTCTAAACTGAAACGTTTCTTCGACTTTTCAATAGGAAGAACTGTTGCCATTGTTGCTTTAATACATGTGACTTTTGTTTTCTGAAGAATTTTACACTAACTTTAACTGAAACTGGTACAGTTAGCCTTATGTAATTACTGCACCTGATTATACAGTTTGCTCATAAACATTCGAATCATGTGAACTTTTACTTTGTTCGAGAGAGATTTCCCATTGGTAAAAAAAATAAATTGCATGTCTAGTTTTAACCGGTGCATCAGTTTTATTATCTCGGTGTTGGAGCTTTTTATCACAAAATGTTTGTAGTGATTTGTTGTCGAGGCGATTTACATTTTTTCCTGGCGCAACTGCACTCGTCATGAAGCCAAATTTGGGATTTTGTTCAGAGGTTTTGTGTTTTACAATTTGCAACGTTGCTCTGCGTGCAGCAGTTTCTTATATGCATGTTCGCAAATTTCTCAACAATGACATTGACATGCTCGAAATAAAAAAATAAATTCATTTCAGTTGCTTTAAATTTAGTCCAGACTGAAGTGAAAGAATCCTGAGTCTGAGGACCATGTAAACTGGCTTGGAAGGCTGAGGAGTTGATCTTCAAAACCTTCCTCATCGCACTACATGCTACCACTCCGGTATAGGCGAGGCTCCTATTGAAAAACTGAGCTTTGGGTTTTGGAACACATACGTTTATCTGGCAGCCTCTAGTTTCATAATGGTTGATATCTCTAACTGGTGTAAAGTTGCGTGCCAGTTTCCGTTAATTAACGAAGGTGACAGAAAAGATGGTCTGCTTGTTCTTAAGCCTCTGCAGCTTCGAGGAGACAAACAAATTTCTACTAGACCTTTATAGCAAACTTAAGTTTATTGAGTGGATCCCCAAGGATACACATAAGGGGTCATAAAGACTTAACCCTAACAACATAATAAGTAGAAGAGGGACATGGTGGTATAAAATTGGCTGAAATTATATTAGATTAACTGAAATTAAACCTAATTTGTTTATTGAATGCAAAACAGACTTACAAAGGGAAAAAAGCATAAATTATAACAAAAATATTAAGAAAACTTAAATTCAACAACAGAACAATCCCAATTATTACATTACTTACGAAAAATTTTGGACGGTGTTAATTTCGAACAAAAAAATAAAACCGTCTGAAAACAAAATAAACCGTCTGAATTTTTTAAGCGTCCCAAATTTAAAACATCTGAAAATTTTACAGTACAGCAAACCACGCTGGTAAGCCGAAACAAACGTGATATGATGACAGGAATAGTGAAGGCTCTCACTAAGAAGCTAGAACCAGAAGATCCTTTCCAAATTCTTGTCGTAGACTATTAAACCACTTTGAGCTCCAAAGCTCAAAAACTCTAGATGAGACACTGATTGAAATACTCACATATAGCTACATGACAAAATTTGTGTTATTTTCTCATCGTTATATCCGTTAACCCTTAAGGGTGCAGAAAAACTATTTTGAGGCACATTTTCGCAGCGTTATTCAACGTTTGTTAGCTTAAAAATTGCTTTAGCAATGTTTCAGTGAAGTGTCCGAAATCTTTGTCCAAAATTTGTCCAAAATGAGAAAAAATGTGTCCGAAAATTAACCATCTGAAATAAAACGTTGAAATTTAAACCTCCGAAAATTTTTGCACGTAATGTAAGTACTATGTAGTTGACAACAAAATTGATAGTGACCTAATGGCTTAATAAAGACTACTAACATTATTGCATTAGAAAAAGTACATCTCAAAGTACTACTCATCCTAGACTAAGTATGTCATGAGACAAAGTAAACAGTGTTTATCTTGACTCACACCTGTTACATTTTTGGACTCTTGGTGCAGAGCACTTTAGCATTGATTCAAATAAATGGGTCCTCGAAGCTTGCCAATTTGCATTAACTGACTCCATTCTTTTTCCCCAATCATTCGCTTGGGAGTCTCTAAGGTCTGTCCAACCATGAAGAAGGTCGTCTGCTTCATTTAGAAGAAATTCATAATTACCTAACAAGGAAAAGATAAAAATTAAAAATAAAATGATATGCAGCCAAAATTAGGTGGAATGTGTGATACAGCAGATTGGGTGAAATAATATAGGTGGCTGTGGTTGATGTTGTTGAATATATATGTTGTTGTGGCGATGTTGCTGTGGTTGAAATAAGGGTGATACACAGCACAATTACATTACTATATGTCAAAAGCCAGTGGGCAATAAAGTTAGTACATTATAAGGTAAAATATATAAACAATGAAGTGGCATTGATGGTGAAAAAAAGGTTATTCCAGTTTTTGCGTGTGATTTGTTGGGCAAGACTTCACAGAAATTCATTTCTTCAAATTAATAAACGACAACAACAATTATTTTACATATACCCACGCGGCAATGTAATATCATCTATAAATATGCATAAACTGATTTGACCGGGTTCTGGCCGTTCAGTTGCAGCAAATGTCAAACTAAAGTTATACCCAACTAACGATATAACTAACAATTTTTTGATTAATACCATCTGAATCCTGGTCTGCGCACTGTTCTATGAAAGGCTCACAAGAATCATGCATTTCTTCATCAAGGCCGGTGTCATTTGTACTCTTAGCTCCTAAAAATGCAGTAAAAAGAATTCAGGAAATGTAAAATATATGCGTAAAAAAAGCCCAAGTCACTAAACGCGAAAAAAGAGAGAACACTTTATAACTTTACACGAGGCTAAAACGTCTGGAAACAGTACCAGTACCTACGTACCCTGGCTTTTCCTATTTGGTCTGTATTTCGATTTATAAACTCGTCGGCCAGTTAGAGGATCTCACCGAAATTCCATGATTGTAGCCTTCTTTTTGGTTTTCTTAACGGCATTTTGATCCAAAAGTTTAGCAAGACCGGCAATAATATCCGCAGATGACTCTTTAATTCCCTCTTTCTTTGGCCTTTTCCTAGATCTGCTCTCATCTTGATCCGCCATTTTGATTCCTTGGGATCCACGCCTCCTTAGCATTGCCTCTTGTTTTACTGATTATTGGTAAAACAAGACTCTGAGCCAGTTACTGATTATTGGTAATTCTAGAATGAGGACATGTTGCTCACATAGGGTGACCCGTTCCAACTACGCTCAAACACTGCCCTTCCCTGGCTCACTGTTATTTTTCGTTGACGGAGCACTACTGGGTTTGATATAAGTGTCGCCGTAGCAACGTGAGAACGCAAATGCTGTCGGCCATGTTAAATACCGACAGAAAGGACCGAATGTTTACGATCGTTCGAAATCCATTACAGTTCCAATAAGAAATAATAGCGAGGTTATGATGAGATAACTCTACCGTCAATGAAAGCGTGTCTTCGTTCACGAGATGGAAGCTGTATTCATCAGCTTCGACAACCGCTTACTACCATCGGTTGTGAAGGCAGTGATGTTATTATCCAGGTGAGCGCACTCACCACAAGAGTTAGACGTGCTTTTTTATAACCCACGAATTACTTGAAAAAAAATTCCGAGAAAAAGGCTCTGGAGAGGAAGACGATATTCACGTTTTTGCTGTAAACTTTTGTTCCATATGTTTTCAAACTAAGAATTTAAACTAGAGTTAATGTATTAGAATTATTTAAACTTGATACGATTAGCGGCATTGTGAAACAAATTTAAACGATACCTAATCACTCCCTACTCTGTCGATCCCTATTCCGAGATAATTTTTACAATAGGGTTATATATTTAGAATTTGTATAACTTTCTCTGAGTCAATGGATTCTGTATTGTCTCAACTGCACATTTATTCTTCTTTTGAATCATTTTAACGTGCGCGTCTCAGAAACAGTAACTTGTTTCTGTCAATAAAATAGTAAACACTTCAATTTAGAAGTATTTTTAACAGTATTCTCACGTTCATGGAAAACATTAATTGATTTTTGTAAAAGGGATGCTTACATCCGGCTCCTTCTGTGTCAGTTGATCGACATTTAACAAAAAAAACAAGGCACTAACTAGTGCTTAGAGGAGCAAAATCTGCTGTTGCCGTGACTGTCCCTTAATTTCTCTTCTTAGTTCCAGAGACATTTTTTTATCCATTTTAACTTATTTAGTCACCCAAATATCATCAGTAGCTGAATATTGGGACTAGCACTAGCTGTCTTATTCGTGATCAGCTGTTTTGTACATACCATCTTGCATTGTGATGTATTTGACCCTGACTGTTTTGTTTCCAAGCAGTGTTCCAATGTGGAGCGTCAGCATGCTGTTATTGAATATGATGAGACAGAAGGTTGTTTTGTAGTACAAGATCTTAACTCTGCGCATGGAACTTATGTCAATGAGTGTCGTGTACAAAATGCAGCTGTTAGACTTGCTTCTGGAGATATCATTAGATTTGGATATGGTATCCTTTTAAACTAGCAGTAATTTGTAATATAAGGAAAACTCAGTACCAGAATTTCCACAGCTCTAATAGATGATTCATTATTTTTCCAAATGGTCCCCCATTTAGTGACATTATTTTTTAGCACAAGGGAGTCTGATGTTTGTAAAGCATAAATTAAGGCTTGATGAGCTTTTTTTCTGTACCCCTCTCCACACACACAAATTTTACTTAAGTCACTATTTTTGCAGTGTATATCACTTGTCTTTTTTTCCTATTTGCCACTCTATAAGATTACTTGATTATGTATAAGACTCAGCATTTATATATATAGGACTAATTTTGTTTTAGCTGTTATGTGAAGGTGGCAAGTGTGAAGATAAGCACAGTTATTGCCTTTGTTTCAGTAGATTTGTAAATTTTTTTACTTTTACAGTTACATTTCTTAACATGTGTGAAAATTTTGATAGAAAACACAGGATTTGAATTTCTTGTTGACTCCTCTGGTCCAGTACACTACCCAACTTTGGCAGTATCAAAACCATGGGAATCATACAGGCTTCGTGTGTTACCATCTCCTGTAGCATCAATTCAATCCGGGGTGGTAACCTCACTTCCTTACATCAGCACCAGCACTACCTCTAGCAGTGAAGGGATGCAGTTGTTTTCAAGCTCTCAAGCTGTAAGTTTACCACCTGGCACTGGGAGCTCAATAACAGAGTTAAGGGGAACTTCTGATACCAAGGTAACAACCTTTAGATATCTTATAAGGTAATAGGTACACACTGGATTTTTTCTGTTTTTGGATGATTATTCCAATGAGGCTACATTGGATGATATTATGCCTTTCTTTCATCTTGTCAACTTGGCAGTACCTGCAAAGCCTCTTATTTTATTTTTCCAGGGCAAAAATATACATGAATGTGTAGTCAACAACTCTAATTGCTATGAATTGAATACAATCTATTATTTAATTTTATTAACTTAATCATTCACTTATTTAATTGCATTTTTTGCTTTGTAATTTATTGTACTTACGACTACTTTTTATGGCATTCTTTTGAAGTATTACTATTTCTAGCACTTTACAAGCAAAGATCTTCCTCAGGAGATGCCTTATGAATAGACCAGTGTTTTGTTATTAATATAAGTATTATTATTATTATTATTATTATAATTTTAATTTCATAAAAAATGCTGTGGTTATTCATCATGGTGAATAAAAATAAAAGCTAAGTTTTTAGTTTGTCTCACGATGTAGTCACGTGTGATGTAGATCGCGATCTACATTACACGTGACTACATCGTGAGACAAACGAAAAACTAAGCTTTTATCATTTTAATAATCACTATTATAACAATCAAGATTCAAACAAGAACTGAGAATCTTTGTGCCACAAATTGTATTTTAACATGGGCTGAAAGGTTTGTTTGCCAAATCAAGTCATCGGGTAGTGAGCTTATGCCTCTAAGCCCAGGTCATTTAGTTGAAACACTTTACAACTACATTGTCTATTACCCAGAGGATATACTGGGTTACATATAGAAAACATGCTAACTGAAAGTGAGCTGCTGAATGGTGGTTTGGTGAAAAATTATCGGACAAACTGTTTGAAATGTCAAAAAATGTCATGTATCCAAATAAGATAATTTCAATCAGTAAAATTAAGAATGAAGTATTTTAATACTTGGCAGGCTAATGTCATGCCCCACCCACCCCTGAGGTCACGCCCCACTAGTGCTGGTGCAACAAAGGCACGTCCAAGCTCTGCTGGAAGGGAAAGAACTGCTGCCCCCCCTGTCACAAGAGGTGAGGAAGTGGAGAGAATGTGGCTAAAACAAATAAATAGGCCTGACTTTGTTCCTTTTAATCAACTGTGTTTAAGCAAAATGAGAGAAAACATGTTCAAATAAGACTTAACAATATGATCCTTGCTGGTGGAGTGCAATTTGAGCAACTGCAGGGAAAAAAAAACTTAAAAAATTAAGGCTTAAATGTCTGAGCCTGTATTTGTTGAAGCCTTTTTCTGCAATTGCCTTAATTGCAGCTTTCATGTACAAGTACTTGCCAGGATCATCTCTTTCCTTGAGTTTCATTTGTTATTCAAATTTAATATTTTGCATAAAAATTGTGATCATTTAAGAAATAAAAAGAATTTGCTTTTATGTGTGGCAACAAACTACTGACTGATGGATGATCACCATACAATTTAATCATAACAGTGGAGTGTACAAGTAGTGTTCTTCTGTGTTTACTTTTTAGGTGGCTGGGTGAATGGTGTAATGCAGACAGCAGGGGAAAACTCTGTCCAAGAATTGGTATGTTTCTGCCCTTGATTGTTCATACAACTTTTGTTTCATGGACATAACTAAGTTTACTATAACTGAAATAACATTGTCTGGTGAATTGGCAAAGGAAGAAAACTAACTAATATAACATGTTCTGGCGAATTGGAAAAGGGAAAAAGCTGAATATGTCTTCAGACATAACTGAGTCCAAGTAACTGAGTCCAAGGCATCGTACATGAAAATATTTTTCTTTCTATTTTTGATATTCATGTAAATTAGTTGTTACATTATGTAACAATTTTGTCAATTTAATCAGGAGGAGCGTCTGTTACGCATGGGTGATGAACTCAGCCGACTGGCTTCATATGAAGCAGAATGTCATCGAAAGGATGGAGTTATTGCTGCTCTTAGAGATGAGGTTGTTGATCTTAAGGGAGCTCTGCAATCCAGTGGTGGTTTAAGGTATGGTAAAAAGATGACACATCTAAATAACCCAGCAATGGATTTTAACTTCAAAGTAGAATTTCATTTGTTTTTCTTGTGTCCCTAACTATGGATCACAAGTTTGATACCTTGGGCACCTTTTTGATGCTTTATGGTTTAACACCTTGTCTACTGACTAATGTTGAGAAGCTAAAATGAATTGTGCCTTTTTTACAGACAAAACTACCATAACCTTGCCAGAAAGTGTAGAAGTCACAAGCAACGTGCTTTCATTCACAGTTAATATTTATGATATCCTATTAAGGAAATTGAAAACAATTCATTTTTGACCCTCAGAGCTGGAGGTGAGGACTCTGCATTTTCAAACTCAAGTATTATTTTACAACTGCGAGAGCAAGTGTCACAGTTACAAGGAATTCTACAAGAGAAAGAAGAAGGTGAAAAGACAGCAGCACAGAAGTTAGCCATGTACCAAAACCAACTTCATGCCAAGAACAATGAAGTAGCCTCACTGAAGGACCAACTACAAATGCAGGTTTGTGAAGGAACCCATTATTTCTGCAAGGTACATGTGTAAAAACGTGTCAACTAGTCACACCCATTTACAAGGTGACAGACCTCCCCACCCCACCCCAACCCACCCCACCCATCCGTCACATCGACTCAGAGCTCTTGCCGCGTATAACGAGTTTATCACTTTTCCTGGTTGGAATGCTTGTCAATTGCAGGAAACTAGCCATGACAGCTTTGCGATACCATTTATATTTACGTTAGGGGGAGAGAGGTAGATTTATAGTCATGATGACCTTGGCTAAAGCTTGAAATAAGTAGTACCTAGAGATTGAATGAAAAACATGAATGGAAAAAATACTTAAATGATTGATAAGTGGTCGACAAACTGTTCTTGAACAAGCCTTTACAATATTACCTTGTAGACAAAAGCTACAAGCTGGGTGAAAACAGATCCGAACGCCACCACGAACAAGATTGCCTCTTTACGCACAGAAATAGCCGAGAAAGAGCGTAGGATTGCCCAGCTAACCAACGACAATGAAAAACTGAACAAACAGAAAATGCAGTCCACCACTTTACTGAATGGTTTACAAAGAGAGAACTCAGCAAAGGATGCACTGGTTCACCAGGCTAAGAATGAGATTGAAAAACTCAAAAAAGAACTCCGTGAAAAAGGTTCAACAATTTCTACGATGTCTGCGAAGGTGAGTAGACTTTACATGTTTTTACGACGGATACTACTTCATTATGAGTACAGAACAAACTTGTTTATCTGCTTCTGAAGTAAAAAAGGGATAACGGGAAGAAAGGTGAATTGTAGGGGGCTCTGGGGACACGGGTTATTTCCTTATATTGACTAAAAAACTCTCACTCTGTGAGGAGTAGCTTGTGTGTTAAAATAGTCCCCTTGCTTGAGTAGTTTCTGCATCATACATTTTAAGTGTGCATCCTGATATTTTCTCTCTACTATTGACAAGGTACTTAACAGTCGGAAATTATAATGACTGGAAATATATGAAAATCATATATGTGCACTTCGGTGAACAAACAGATATAGGCGATTCTCGCAGCTATGAACACTACTGAACTAGTAGTTGAAATAAGACCTGAAAAAAATTCAGGCCCGTACGGGATTTGAACCCTTGACCTCTGGAAATATATGAAAATCATATATGTGCACTGCTGTGAAGAATTCAATGTTGGATCCAACATAATGACCAGCTCCTAGTTGGCTTGTTAGCTTAGTTGGTAAAGCACTGCACCGGTACCGCGGAGGTCATGGGTTCAAATACCGTACGAGCATGAATTTGTTTTCAGGTCTTATTTCAACTACTAGTTCAGTAGTGTTCATAGCTGCGAGGATTGCCTATATCTGTTTCTTCACCGCAGTGCACATATATGATTTTTATATATTTCCAGTCATTATTCACCACTTGGAAGGTTTATTTGGATCCAACATAATGACTACCTACCAGTTGGCTTGTTAGTTCAATTGGTAGAGCGCTGCACCGGTATCGCAGAGGTCATGGGTTCAAATCCCGTACGGCCTAAATTTTTTTCAGGTCTTATTTCAACTATTAGTTCAGTAGTGTTCGTAGCTGCGAGGATCGCCTATATCTTTCGGAAATTACTTGTGTGAACGCGCGGAATCCTACGCAGGAAGGCAGACGTACATTGTTATGGATTTCCTGTTTTCATGGCATCGATTGGCTTGCTGTTGCTGTGATATGTTTAACCAGCACGATCCATGTATCTCTAAGCAATTCTACTGAAAATTTCTCATATTTTTCAGCTGGCGCGACAGAAGGCTGCTAAGGATGTGGAAAAGGAGGCGCAGAAACTACAGCAGGAGCTTCATGCTAATAAAGCGGTAAGAATCCAGTACAAACCAAGGACCAAGTTTGGCCGATCGATTACTTCTAACAGCTTTTTGCCATCCCCAATCCATAGAAGAAACGCCGAGAATTTTGCAATTTCTTTTTTCCATTTTTACTTTTTTTTTCTTGTTTATTTCCGCTTTTTTTTTCAGTTATCTCTGACTTGCTCTCAAATGTTACGTGAGAACAGAATAGAAAATGGTGTTCAACTTCTAGTAAAATCTGCCGGTTGTTTACAATATGTAATGGATTGTTCTTTGTACTTTTGTGTTAATATTCTGTTTTTGTAAGAACAGACAGTGGCAAATGATCATTTAGGAATGTCAACATACTCAAATAGTTTTGTTTCCCTTAGTTTCTTGTTATGCAGTACCGCCCTTATTTTGGTTTCTGTTGATGAAGAATATCAATGGCGATTCGTTCCACTTACGTTAATCAAACATTGTTTTAGTGAATGGTAGTTGCCACGCCGGTTTTGGACACTCAGTAACCGGGTTCGCTCTAAAATGACATCTTGACAAGTTTTGTTCATACCCATTAAGTCCAAGGTCTCTGTCAAAATTAAATACTTGAAAAGTATGTAAATTGCTTTCTACATTTGTCCCCAACATTTTATCATTCGTACGTATGAGGGGGCTTTAAGTGAAGCGTGCTTCTCCTGAAAGAGCTCTTCGGAATACCTCGGGTAGGCCAAGAGCTTAGGTAGACCATAAAGAACATTTATTTCAAAAGTACAATCGCATTTCTGCCTCTCGAGTCTGCTGTCCGCCAGCATTTATTAGTGCTGGTTATTTCAGTGTACAACTTTAGCATCAGGTAGACTTGAATTTTTTCGCCGAAATTCCGACTCTGAACTACCAACGGCAACAGACACCAAAGAACATTGGTGAATGATTTTTAACTAATAACGGTTTTCTATCCTGCTCTCAGTTTGACAACTTGCAACCATGACGTCCATGGATCTTTGAAATTATTCATCGGAAGTTGGATACTATGTAAAGCTTGTCAAGCTGAAGCTGTGCTGGAAAAGTAGAATTTTCGTGAAAAGTTGCAATTGCACGATGATTGATTTTCTTTAAATGTTCACTTCTTTTCTTAGCAAGGTTTCCCAGATGGTTTCCTAACAGTTTCTTGACTTGTGTTAGTTGAAGTGTTTTGTACACTCTTATTATTTATTCCTTATAGAAACTTCAAAGTACGGAGAAGCAGTTAAAGGAGAGGATAAAAACCATCGCTGATTTGGAGCACGAATTAGAGAAAATGAGAGATCACCTTAGCAATGGGCAACAGGTATGCTGCTATGGAAACCATGCAACTAGGGAACCATATTTGTTAACACAGCATGTTACACAGCCGGTAGAGTGCTCTTGTTGAAGTTATATCAGAACAATATCCTTAGTATAATTAACTGGTCTGCTCTCGTTAGCTGTCTGCTTGACAGTGTGTGTCGACATTGTAGGAGAATGAATCAAATGAATTCACCAGGGAGTGAAAGGGTTAAAAAGAGATGCAATTAATTAAAGACAATTCATTAATTTAAAAAAAAGCAGATATCAGCATATCCTTTAATAAATCAAAGGATAAAATGCAGTACATAAAATTCAAACAGGGTCATCACACTTCATTTCAGAGGTTGTAGTTGTACCCTCATGGCTCTATTTCTTTCTTTCTTTCTCTTCTTCTTAAGAGTGATAAAGCAATTCAACAAGAGCTGGATCACGCCAAAGCACAGTGTCTTGACGCACAGAGAGTTGAAAAACTGCTCAAGGTTGACTTTCATCAGTTGGAGAAAAGAGTAAGTTGCTAACGTTGATCAAAACCTTAGTTCCTTGCACCAATTTTCATTTCAGATTGAACATGGAAGTTTGGAGAGTTTACAAACACATCAATGGACTCTACTCTTTGTTCTTGAAACACAATTATTGCAATGTTTGAAATGCTACTTGGTCTACTTACAACTTGAAAGATAAATATGTCATGGGTTTTCGATTAGCGTGTTTTAAATAATTTTTTTACTGAACATCTTGACTCACTACTGTTGCCATGTTTCCTCTCGTAGTTTGATCGTTTCCGGCGGAAATTGATAGAGTATACATTTAGCGGTGGGATTCCGAGGACAGTTGATCATGAACTGGACGATGATGAACTACTTGATCACGTTAGACAGTTGACTCAAGAGAAACTTTCCCTGGTGGAAGAGATAAAGCAGTATGCCAGCTCAGAAAGCGAGGTAAACTGAATCCTATTACTTAAGTCAAGACCCAGACAACTTAAACCAGCAATCAAACTGATGAACCGGAAGGAAAAAAAATGAAAAACTTTCCTACTGCCTCGAGCTGAGGCCAAGAAAAATAGTAAAGTCCTGACTGGTTATTTCGTGGCAATTGACCATATAATGTATAATGGACGAACTAATCATTTCTTGATTTAAATGAATTTTTGATAATGGAGACGTTCCTGGTAGAATATTGCTGCTGTAACAATAAAGTTTTTTTACTCTTGTTACGGTTTCAGTATTTTTTACCATTACAGACAATTAGAGGATGCCTTTGCTACATGCACCTAGATTAGTAAAGCTTTACGCTCTAAGACTGAAGTTTTAAAACTGTATTTTTGTTTTATCCGTAACGAAAAACTAAGGTAATTCTCTGTATATTCCAGAAAACCTTCCATACTTAGAGTGCTAAGCTGATCTGTTTATCGCAACAGAGCTTGTCACGGATCATTAGTGCATTTTCAAAGAAATTTGAATCAGTCGTATTACATATATGATGTCTTGTTTTAGAAAGAAGCACAAGATAAGGATTTCAAGGATTCTATCGGAGAAATGCGGAAACATTTAGACGGCATGGCGGTAAGATATTTTGACTTCAGTGTTCATTGACCTCTACGTACCGCGTCAGATATGTTGAATATAGGGGTGGCAACCTGTGAGAAGAAGAGGTTCTGAAATGATTCAAATCACTCCGCACGGGGTGGGGGGGGGGTGGGTTGGTAGAGAGAAATGGACTTAAACCTGTAGCTAGGTGGTTTCTGGTGACGTAAGTAATGTTTTGACGATGTTTTGCATTTCTCATCTTTAGAAACGGTTGTGGAAATCCGGTCGATCATGTAATTCTCTGGAAGAAGAGCTTACCTTAGTCGAGGAACTAACAACGCATGATTCTCTTTCTTGGATTAAGGTGCGATAGGTTATATAACACAACATATCGATTTTACATTTGTTTGAAAGCGTGTTGCCAAAATTGCAACGGAGTGCTCCGAGTTCTCTCAAAGTCTCAATGAAATTCTAACTGTGTTGCTGTTACTGTGGGTAGGATTTCGTTTGTAAAATGCTGTCCGATGAGTGTGCTTGGCAACAGAAGGCGGAAGAAGCTTTGAAGAATGCAGCAGATGATTGTGATTCTGGTGAGTACATTGTACTTTTGCACCAATAATGTTTAGTATTGCTTTGGGGTCCTTGTGCGCCTAAAAACTTAAACCGCTCCGAACCATCGACCAAAGAAACACAGTTATTTTCACGAATTTCAAACGATGATGTATTGGCCAATTTTTTTGTACATGTAGAATATTATGAACATTCGTCTTGACAGTATATAGAGTTGATATTTGTTTCGCATGTAATGTGCCTATCATTTGGGTTTCATTTCTTTTCAGAAACCTCTGTTAGCGTAGAAGATATGTGTCGTCAACTGCGAGATCAGAAGGAAGAATGTCGAAAGCTCAAGGGAAAGTAAGGGCGATCTATCCCTTAATTGATGAGGAAAAATAGATATAAAGCTGAGAGAGTCTTTTTAAGTTTAGTGATAGTATCTGAACTATTAACCGGAACATCTTATGTTCGATTCCCGTGTGGAGCACTGATACTCAGGTTGGTTCATCTGGATATGCCGGTGTCTTCGACAAAAATATTAATCTTTGAACACGTATTGTAAGGGTTAGTCGTGAATGTATGTGAATTAGTTTAATTTTATTTTTGATGTAAAAAGCTTCCACCAATATTGATATTGTATTCCTCATAAAGGGATAAGTTTCTATAGAAACTGTGGTGCTGCGTGGGAGGGAGAGTATAACCGAGTAATTTAGTGTTATCAACTGAGTTGATAACGTAAATTGGCCATCGTAAAGGGTTTAAAAGCTGACGTTTTGAGCGTTAGCCCTACTTCATAACTCGTTCTCATATACTTCATCATGATCTAAAACAAAGAAAGTTAAAATGAAGGTGGTAGTAAGAATTTCAAACTGGGAAAAACCTTGGGCCACAACATATGTACTTTTCCACTCTTGTGATGCTATTTCAGAATTGCTGAAATGGAAGAAACTCACCAAGAAGTGATGATTAAATTACGAGAAGACATGAAGAGAGAGGAAGAAAAACATATATCAAGGGCAGTGGCTGAGGTCAGGTCAGAAGAAGACGAAAAACAACATGAAATGATCCAGGAATACAAACTAAAGGAACGGGAAAGAATACAAGCAGCAGTAGATGCAGAAAGGAGAATCATGGAATCACAGCATGGAAGCGTTACACAGTTACAACAGGTTAGAAAGTTTCCACAGCGCGAGTGTTACGGCACGAAAGTGTGGGAGTTTATGAGCAACATACTGAAAACTGAGGGCGTATTCGTCTGCCTAGTTGGGTGCATTTTACATTTCCGAAAGATGAATTGTAATTTAAGCTAGATAATTGTAATTGTCCTTGCTTTTAGTAATGTCAACAACAACAGTCTTGGCAATTTCTTTCTGTTTACTTCTGAGTTTATGGTGTACGTAGTTTGCTTACAGTGCATACAGTATACTTTCCTGCATGAGGTTAGTAGCACGGCGCCTTTCTTTGTTTAATTGGGCACGGTCTCCTTGCAGCTGCTGAATGATCGTCAGAAAGAGTTGGAAAATCACCGTGTTGCCTTAGCAACAACCAAATCTCAATATGAACAAGCGAAAGATGGATTACAGAGAGCGAAAGAAACAGAGGTGAGTGCCGTCATTCACGACTATGCCATGAAGTTCTCTGATGTGTTCGTAGCACTGAGTGAGATATTTGCCACTTCTCTTCTGTGTAGTATTTCTCAAAAGCAGGTCATGGTAATTTACGGTGTGTAATCTTAGGTAGAAACATAACTTCAGAATCTCCCACTTCACTTACATAAGACGGACGAAAACAGGAGTAGAGTATTAGAGAGTAGATTAGTCCATGCTCTTTCGGAAACTACTTTTTGGATAATTTTTCTCCTCTCGAGAATAATGAAACGTTGAAGCAAATTGTCGAGAGTTAAACATTCACAGCACACACACGCACTCGAAGGTAAGGTTCTGAAAACTGTTCAAAGGAAATAATGGATTTCACTTGCAGAAATCTATGGAACGTGAAGTCGCCTTCTGTTGCAAATTGCCTTCCTGGCTCCTAAGCACGTGTGTGAGCACAAGATTAGGCATCAAGAACCAGTTGAAGAGCATGTGAAAACTCTCTTTGACAAGGATGACTTTTTGATGTGCTTTTCAAATTCCCTTGAAGAGTTAACATGTATATTGAAAAATTGAAATTTGAAAACCGTTTAGATTTAACTACTCAAAACAATGGCGATTTTTCCACCAGAACCATTTGCGATCCCAGCTTCAAGAGCAAACCGCTGCGTACAAAGAACAGCTGGCTCGTGTTGAACGTGAAAAGGAGGAACTAACAAATTACAAAGAAGAAGAAGTTGCTTCTTTCAAGGTAACTTGTGTAATATAGACTTTCCATCAGTCCCAGAACTGATCTGTGTTTGCGGCATCACAGAAGAGCTTTACAATGCAACGTTGTTTGATTTGGGTTTTTCTCATCACTAGTTGGCTTCCGCTTGCAAACTGTCATGTTTTAAATGTCTTTTTATTCCCACGACTTAACTTAAAAAGAGGAGGCCTGTTTAAGTTTGACTCCAACCGAGTGAAATTTACTTTGGCTTGTAGGAGCAAACTCGGCAACACGCTGTCACAATCGTGGCAATGGAAGAAAGACTGTTGCGTCTGACGAGGCAGAATCGACAGCTGGAGCAAGAGGCAATGTATGCCAAACAAATGACTGGTAAGTATTTACCTCTGTCAGTCATGAGAAATTACCAACCAAAGCGCTAAAAATAGCGCTGCTAAATTTAGTTGCAAATAATTTTCCGTACTTTCGATGACTCTGTTTTGTTTGTTTTCGTTGGATGCCAGCTAAAAGCATCATCGTAAGTGTTTGTTCAGATTATAGTCAGCATTCCTTGATTAACCATGCGTTGCATTTTCTGATGTAGTCAAGAAAAAAACGTTTTACTGTGCGCTTTTGTCATCCACCTAGTAGTAATTGCGCTAGAAAGCTGTTTAGACACGAAATCTAGATTAGCTCGGGTGATCCTAAATTGAACTCTTCGAAAAGATGAAAATATCAAATTGGTTTCAATTAATGCCAGGGGTGTGTGAAAAGGCTGTACAAGGTAGTTGTTAATCGAGATTTTCATTAAGGTGCCTTCTTTTCTTATTGGTGAATGTGTTCAATGATCAGTGTTTTCACCCTGATGATTGTTGTTCCTGCTGCTGTTTTATTTTCATTACTGTCAATGCTGTGTTCACGTTTGCAGTCTTGGTACGTGAAATAGCTAGTGTTTGATGTTGTTTGCATGTCAATATCTTGGATTAAAAACGAACACATTACCGACAGAAACAGTATCGAAATGTCAAAAAAAAAATTCTCAAAGGTTGATTGTGCAACGCACTTTATTTTCTCGAACAGCTTTGTTCCGATCATGAGGAGGCTTTAAATGAATTGAGCGAGGAGTGATAGGCAGGGAGGATAGTAGTTTTGTTGCTTTTGTGTTCTGCTCTTTCAGCTGAGAAAAAGTGATTTGAATTTTTTAGAAAAAGAAAAAAAACGGACATTCTTAGGATTGGGAGTATAGTGTGTACTTTGTGTTAGGAGTATATAAAAGTCCCACAAGTTGTTCATATAGTCTGTGTGGCTAGTGTGACTAAAACAATTCATGATTTTGTTTCCCTGTCCTTATTACAGGTAAGAGCCGACCATCTTCTCCACGCAAAGAAGCCTCTCGACCCAGCTCTCCAAAGAAAGAACTAGCTAGTTTCTCCAGACCTCAGTCTCCAAGAAAAGATCCAAAGCCACAGACAAGATCAGTTGAGACGGAGACTGTGCCTCAGACTAGTGTAGAAGCCACACTTCAGTCTGATGTCTATAAATTAGAGCAACTAGTTTTACTTCTTAGGTATCTAGATATCTATACTCTAAAAGTACTAATATGAAGTTTTTGGAGAACTGGGGAAGAAAAACCTTTGGAAGTTTGGGGCTGTCTTAATTTAATAACAGACATCTCTCTTGCTTCAGCTGAATAATGTTCGAGTGTGGAAACAGAAGGAAAACAACTGAAGTCTTGTTGACTGACAGTTGTTTGTTCTGTGCATTGGAATTCTTTGAAATGCCAACGGAGTATAATGGCCCGAACCATTTATATCCTCTTGATAAAACTCTGCAAACAGAGTGATATTCATTGTAACAGGTTCATCTCCTGCTTCTTATATGTCTTCCATCCTTTCGTAAAATGATTCAGATATTGTTTTTGGTTAAGGAAAGTAGATAAAATGTTAATCTCAAACATGCGTGCGCAACACATTTTGACTGTAATGCTTAGGATGTCGGAGGGCTCAATTATGATTTGTTTGGGGGCTAAATCGTTTTGTAATCATTTTCCAGACGTGAAGCAGCACAAACAAAGAAAGAAGCAGAGAGCCAAGGAGATGTCGTACAGGCTCTAAGGCGGGATCTTGCAGGAGCTGCAGCACGCATGTCAGACATGGCTGGTGAACTAAGTGACAAACAAAAACAAAAACTTGAACAATACGAGGAACGAATTAAAGAGCAGGACAACGAGCTGGAGGAACAGAGAAAACAATTAGTCCAGCTGTCTGCATTAGTGGATGAGCAGCAAAAAGAGATCAATTCAAGAGAGGATAAACTCACTGAACAACAAAAGGTTAGTGAGTGTCCGAGGGCTCGCACCTTTGTCCAGCTTTCGCTGATCCATCGACACCGTTCAGATTGAAAGGTGGAATATATTATTTCTCTAGTTACCGGCAATCAGCTATCAATTTGAAAGCACTTGTATCAGCTGTATTGGAAATTTTCTAAAACCCGGTGTCTCCAGGTTTCATCCAGTGAATCCATGTAAATTCCGGAAACCAGTTATCGGGAAATTGCGGCTATGAGTATTTCAATCAGATATTGTACAGTTTTAGTCACTGTTGCTGTGTTTCTCTTGTTTAACTCAGTTATTGTATTCACAGGCGTTATTAAAGCAAAAGCGAGATGCAACCAAGCAAGGAACTGAATTAGTGCAGTACAAGGAAAAACTGGGAACACAGATTGAAGAGCAAGAGAAGAAATTACAAATGATGGAGAAAGAGGTGACAACAAAACTGTCTAACGCTCTCTCTATTTATTGCGTTGCATTTGGTCTTCTTGTGCTGAGTTGCATGGGTTTTTTAATGTGTGTGTGTGAGTGTGTGGTGT
This sequence comes from Pocillopora damicornis, assembly GCF_964200805.1. Classification (NCBI taxonomy): domain Eukaryota; kingdom Metazoa; phylum Cnidaria; class Anthozoa; order Scleractinia; family Pocilloporidae; genus Pocillopora; species Pocillopora damicornis. Next base: position 9,328,277 of record NC_142677.1, on the reverse strand, counting down.
CCTTTTTTTTTTCTCTCCTTGCAGAAGTTTACTTTAAAAAAGCTTGCAAACCGATTTATATTAGCCCCGTTTATTTACTCTATGTCTGTCGTCGCAGGCAATGGTTGACCCAACGTCATGGTTTATATTGTTTATGTCAGCAGATTTCAGTGGATTTAACGTGTCACGCAATTTCATCATTAGATACGTGTAGCGAATCTTTGTTGCTTCTAAGCAAATATTTCATTCATTTCAAGATTTCGCTTTGACTTTCACTTTTCGTAGATGAACTCCGTTGAATTTCTCCGAAATCTAAGACGATTTTTACGTGACGGCCGAAAAAGCATTTCATACATGAAATTTTATTGTTGTGCGGGTGAGGAAGGAGGATAATGTAGTACAGCTCATCGCCGTTGTTATTTAGACTGATCTTAAGTTTGCGTCCTTTGTCGTAGAATTTCAAGATAAGTGATTTACACGCCCAAGGTCTTCGGTGCCGAGGAGAACGACATGATCTGATTATAACTAGACAAAAGGAGGCTCTAGCGGACCTAAGAGATCGAACAAAAACACTGGAACAACTGAAACCACCTCGTAAGTGGCATGAAACACAAAATCATAATTTGTTACACATAATTAGGCTTTTAGGTGTTGTGAAAATAAACTTTTTCAGAACCGAGACAATGACAATCACCTGGATTTGATAAGAGCACGTGCTAAGAGATCAGTTATAAGCTGATCCGCGGTTGAATACCTTCAAAGCCCTTTAATTGATTAGAGAGAAAGACTTTTAATCGAGTTTCAGTATGGTCTATTTGACAATTGGTCTGTGGGTCCACGCAGCTATGTAAAGCACGATGAAAGAAAAATAGATAAACATTCCTCCCTATGTTGAATACAGATTTTCTAACTAATGTTGTTTCTTCGAAGTTCCAAGCCATGAGCAAGCTTTACAGCAGATTGTTGCTCTCAAGAAGGAAGTCAGTGAACTTAGAGCGAAACTGGCTTCTCAAGAGGAAGATTATCACAAGAGTGAGGGTGAAATGCATGCTGAGGTACGTGCTACAGACGCTTAAATTTGCTGCGATATGCTTCATTTTAAAACCAGAACATAGTATAATTTTTAGTTTCTGTTGGAGTTTTGTTTAGCGAAGTTTAATTTTTTTACTGAGATAGACCCACATTGCAAACCCTCTTTGCTGTTCTGGTTTGGAATAATTTTTCGAGTTAGACAGTGGATTATAAGGCCCTCGTTATAACACAACTAACTTGATGGACATATATAAAGGTTAAGACAAAGTCGCTATTACTCCCAGCACACGTCAACGAACAAACTATTGGACATTCGTTAACCATGTTTAGCATGTGTTGAATGCACTTCCTTTATCATTATTGATTTTTCATAAACATCTTTCATTTCTCCACAATAGCTACGTCTTCGTCGTGAGCAAGCTTCAGCCAGCTTGGCTGAGTCAGACGGAGAGAAAGGTGCTCATAGACAAACTAAGGAAGCCTTGGATCTCAGCGAGAAAACGGTTAGTTGATTTATTAGCAGGTGAAAGCTTGTTACTTTACTTATTTTGTACGTAGATGATATAGTAAACTTCCTCAAAAGCCTTGACACTTACTTTGCATATGCAACTATCTTTGCTTATTTATTTAGATATTTGTTTTTTTTTTATATATATATTATTATTATTGTTTTTGTTGCAGTGAATGTGTTTTGAAATTTTGTTGTTATGGTGATATACTTCCAAGTTTATTTCGTTATATCTTACTGTTCTTAATGTCGTACTGCTTGTCCTAGTACCTTAAGCTGGCTCGTTCACTCGGAGCCCTTCTGGAGATTGATCCGGTCCCAGGCTGCCGCTCGATGGCTCATCTACCCGTGGAGGAACGAGAGAGATTGGAACTTGATAGGACAAAGGTATTCCAGAAACTGCAATTGAGTCTTTGCTATCTCGCCCCTGGCCTATGTTCTAAGCCTCGCTGTGTTCACGGGAAAGATATCTGTTGTGCGGTCCTATGTGAGCTAGGGCTAGTTATCAACTTCTCTTGAGGTGCTCTGTTAGCTTCTGACGAAACAACTGAGACTGTGTCTCCTGACTTACGGGCAATTGTTCAAAGACTTATAATTATTCCTAAGTTAATGTTCTGATCTACAGCCAATCCAAATGTATACCAGCCAGGTGAATTAAAGGATAAAAGTTAGGCCCACACGACAGGGCTGATTCATTTTATTTAATCTACCAAAGCCAAATAGAAAGAGGAAGCAAACAATTGTGTCAATTATTAGGCTTTCCCGGGGGTGAAAACACAAAGGTGTTCACACTGAAATACAAGAAAACATAAGAGAGGACGTGACAAGGAGCACGACAGCAGAACTCACAGATTGTATTTTGAGTTTTTACCGATGAGATGAAGTGATTCTTGACTGAAGAACATTTTTTTTTTATTAAGTAACCAGACAGTGTTGTGATTTGTGCTTGATTTTGTGCACCGTACGTTACTTTAATTGCGGTACATACTATCTCTCCCCTCCCCCTTTCAATTGGATCGTACGCATTGTCCTATTCTCACAATACAAACCTAATTAATCTTTTGTAATCCGTATAAGATAAAGAGGTTGGATTGGGTAGGAGTAAAAAAGTTGCAGGCAACTTCATTGAGCAACATCTAACGTCATTCCATTTCTCTTTAGGTCGTGGAGTTGATGGTTTCTAAAATCCAACAAATGTACGAACGAATGGAGCGAAAAATCCAGTTGCTAGGGTCATACGAGGACGACCTTGTCCATCTTAGGTGAGATAAATATTCACTTCGAGGTTTTGAACGATAGCCTTTAAAACTTTTCTAAACTCTGAGTTCATCAACAAAGGTGAAACATACCTTTGCGTGTCTCGCTCTCGAGAAAAAAAAATGGAAACAAACTTTTCGCGCGGTAGGAACTCATTTAATTAAATTTCAAACGGGTAATTTCTCACCAACCTCGTTTAATACTTTTAATATCCTAAACCGTGAATACCCCAGATAAAGAGTTGGTCAGGTCAAATCATCTATGTTGCGGGATCTGTACATCTCAATGTTGTCTTGTTAACGAAGAGATTTCTGCTTTGTAGGGATAGTGAGACTGTTGCTGGACAGAAGACGGCAGAGGCATCAGGCTTGAAGGTAAAACCTCATTCTAAGTTACGTCCTCCCTTGATTACATACAGTTTGTAGCCCTTGTTAAAAAAAAGGACCACAATGCCTATTTCCATATTAAGATTGCAACAACTGATATGCAGAGAGATAATTCTCTCTGAGGTGGTTAGAGATTTACAAAGTTTAGATTTCGGATTACTACGTTGAGCAGTTGACATGTTGTCACTGCCGTGACCGTTATGGTGTACCCAAACAATCGCAAGTTAGCCATATTTTGGTTCTGTCAGTTGAGCTTTGAACTCTTCTCATTCCTTCCTTCCTCCACCTGCCCCCCTCACCCCCTCACCCCCACTCCCCTTCCCCCTCCCCACACTTCCCCTCCCCCTCCCTCTCCCCCTCCCCCCACTCCCCCCTCGAAAAATTGAGTTACTGCAATTACTTTTTATTTCAAATTTTGCAGATGGACGTTCGAAATCGCCAAGAAGAAATTTCTTATTTGAGAGCGTCCATGAGCAGACTAAGGGAAGATTTGGATCAACAGCGGAGGCTAAATGTCTGTTTAAAGGAAAGAAAGGTAAGCTTTAGGTCGCAGAATTGACGGAAAAACAACTGAGCAACCCCTCTTTTAACTATGTTTGCCAAAAAAGGGGGCCCAATGGTCAAGTACATTAGTTATGATACAGTAATAATAAACTATGTTGCCAGACCCTATTCACTTCACCACAGTTTGAATGGTTATTGGACAAAAACATAGGACATGTAAACGAAGCTTAACACAATTTAGTTACTGGACCAACTGACATCATGTATTCTCCTTGCTAACAGAAATTTGCGATGGACATGGATGAAAGAGACACAAGGAAGTCGACGCATAGTTGCTATGTAGACGAGCATATGCGTTATAAGGTAACTTGACTTGCGTAGTGCTTGGAAATGACCTTTTATTTGATAAAGTCAGTGAGGTCTTAACTTTAAGAAAGCTCTTTAAATGTTTTAAAATGCATTAAGCAAGGTTATCCGATTCGAAGAACTCAGTATGTAAACTTTAAGCGCCTTTGACTATTTCGCTTTTAACTTTTAGTATGCTGTTTTCCTATTTGTAGGAAGAACTCAAAAAGAAAAAGGCTGCAGAGAAACTGAAAAGGAAAAATTACGAAATAGAATCGTTGAAAAAGGTAATATGGCAGTTTGTCTGTTTTCTACTTTAGTTTTGTTGTTGTCTTTGTTTCTGTACGCCATTTGCAAGAAACTGATTCGGGGCAAGTTCATACATTTTGTCAAATCCGTGTTTAGAATTATTTTCGCAGTTCCGTTCAAATATACTTGATTATTATATGTAAGGTCAAAGTTAGGAAGCCGCCTTCAATTTCAAATTAGTGCTGATTATGGTGAATTTTCAAGTGCAGAAATTGCTTGATTTTAATGTAATTGTCATAAATGTGAAGTACACCATGTAACACTCCGAACACTGAATACCGAAGGCGAACATCTTTCGTACACACCAAATCACCTTCTGCGAGAATGATTATTAAAGCGTCTAATAAGGACTTCTGTTCCCAGAGAGAAAAAGATTAATACGCCTTTTCCTTTGCGAATGTTGAAGAGCCTCTCTTGTCCTTGCGTCATTATTTTTCTGCTACACTGTATCATTATATTTACTACTGATTTATTACAGGAATTGATGTCCGCTGACCGAGAATTGAACGAGACCGCTGTCAAGTTGCAACTGCTGGAGTCAACTCGGGTAAGTACTGCCGGCTCAGTTGTGCCCCACGGTTCATCTCTGTTCAATTTTTTGTAAAATTGTTCTTACCATGTCACATTGGCGAGAAGTGCGTGTTACAGCTATCTCTGAGAGAAATTAAGATTTTAAGCATAAGAGATTACAAGCGAGGAACAAGAAGGAGGAATTCCACCGCTCATTTCCTCGGCTCCTGTGGTTTATTTCCATCTGTATTGCCACCTCATAGAACGGCACAGTGACCCTCATCCAAAGTGATCCAAAGTGACCCTCAAAGTGTGGGACAGGGTTGTAAATTGTACGAGAAAACTTAATATTGATGGTTTTATGCTGAGGTGTACGTGGTGGCAACAGGTAAATGAATGGTTTGGACTAAAGATTAACAAGAGAGACATCATGGAGAGACCCGAGAGAAATGTGGCATTGTCTTAGCAAGGGAACATCTCTTAAACATCATTTGTGTTCTGTTTCAGAATTTGACAAGTGCTCGAAGCGCTCAGAGTGAGGACAGCGCTATTTTGGACTATGATGAATAACGATCACACTAACTCTGATACGACGTCATGTTGTCCTGGTTCCCGTCGTAAAATGCCTCCTCTAGAACGATTGAGGCAATCCTGAATAAATTACTAATTGCAGGAGACACTACGCGGGGTATTGAATGATATAACATCTCGAAATCTAAGCGCAAGACAAGTAGCTCGAGTGGCCAGTTGGTTTGTTTATGGATGGTGCTATCGCCTGCAGGCGTACAAGCCTTACAGAGAATAGAATAATCCTTAGAGACATCACTCGCTAACGCAGGTCTGCCGCTTATCCTAAGCGGTTCCAAGAGCAGAAATACTCAGCCACCCGGGCTATAAGACAAGTTATTGTGTGACACAGTCATTATTAAGATATCTGACCAAGATTCTGCGAACCGGTAGACTTAGGTAAACAAACTTGAATGTTAACATTTTCGAACAAACAAACAACAAACAAGAAGATAAACAAAATTAACCAAGTTTAATTTACTTCACTGTTTCCCTTTCCAATGCGTCACGATCATGACAAAACCCACCTGACTGGAAATTTTTAGAAACTAACTGGGACTTGCGATGTAAATACTTTCTATATTTACCTATAAATTCATTCATGGAATGTCGTTATTAAAAGCCTGTAAATTTTACAATCAAAATGTTTCAGTTTTTGTCTTTTTCCAAACAAGGTTAAGGATAAGCTTAGGTTACCTATGTATTATTGTTCTCTTATTTATCTATTTATGTCCCAATGGATTTCCTTAAATTTTTTGGCAGTGTATCCCTGAGTTTTTAAGCATAGACAACCAAGAAGTGATTGCTAATAGGAAGCAGGGGCGGCATAAGGTGAAAAGCCTTTCGTTCACGAGTTTGATATGGCCATTGACTTAAGCTTAAGCTTAAGATAACATTCTTCCAAAATAAGATAAGTCATTTGCGCAGCCATTAACAAAATGCTTGAAGTAGGAAACAAATTCCAAAATCTCAAGAATCGCAGATGAAAGAAACGTTCTTTGCGCTTGTAGTGCTTATCTAGCTTATATGTTAAGAATTGAAAAAATTCCTCGTGACTTTTTGTCTTTCTTGTGACATAACGACAATTTGATAATACTACTGGAAGAACTCCATCAATGGGAAATCGACGTAGAAGAAAAAAAAAAGTGCTCCATTTGTCTTTAAAAGGAATTTCGCAGCCGAATTCCATGGCTAACCCGCCCAATCGTTGCACTAGATCTGGCCAGTTTGCACCATAGCAACACAAGGGTCTGGATAACTCAACGAGTTCATGCTCGCGCTAATTATATGCGTCATAATACATCGTTACATATCAAGCCGATCCTCTCTTCGCAACAAACGATCGCTCAATAAAGATAAAATTCCACATGAAGTTTAATTTGAGAATGGAGGCGAGCTACCTTTCCAATGGAGATCCTACCAGATGACATTTGGCTGGAGGTTTTTACGTTTCTCACTCAGAGAGATCTGCTTAGAGTTTCACCCGTTTGTCGAGCGTGGTATCGCTTGTCACGTGATAGTTCGCTTTGGTCGTGTCTTGATCTTGAACCATTCTGTAGATCATTGCAAGGGGAAACAATACTGAGGTTGATTAATACTTTATTTGCACCGAGCGGAAAGCATCTCATTCTCAACAAGAACCTTGTAACTTCCGAGATGTTGCAAAGTTTGTTTGAAAATTGCCGCAGATTAAAAAGTCTCAGTCTCAACGACTGCAGGTTCCATTCCGCTGGACCTTGGTATGAGCTGACGTTTGATCAGGTGGAGACACTAATCTTTTTAGACTTGAGGAACGCCAGCGGATTCGCTGCAGGTGTAGAAGATATCTTAATACAAGCATACAATCTCAAATACTTAGGTAAGCACGTCACCTTTATGCGTTTTGTAAGTCACTCTGTCATTAGAGGTTTTTGATCAAATAGGACCCGTGCTCTTGAGACTAAATGAGGAGAGATTACAGAGAAAAATGGTCACAGGAAAAGGGTTGAGAGAACTCCCCGAGAATTACATACTGATCATGACATAAGCATATATGTGTAGTTTTCCATCTTGTCGAGGAAATGACTTGTCAGGGATACATTCGGTTTGAGAAAATTACAGAGGGTTATAAAGTTGACTTGATCAGACTGTATACTTTCATTTGTTATGTTTGAACCTCTTGTAAACGTTTTAGGCATTCGGTTACTCTCACCGGCCAGATCAACAGTGAACGTTAAGCCGGCTAAGTTGCATTACTGTCCCGAAGCACCTAAGGATATGTGGGTGAAGTCACTAGCAAACAGATTGTTATAAGGCCTTACTGTAACCCACGTAGCTGATTTTTGCGTAGAAATCTAATTTTCATGTTAGCCACGTAAAACCCGGAAATAAACTTGAAATTCTGTTCAGAGGAAGTAAAACATAAAACAAATAAAGGAAGATACCATTCGTCTTGTCACGAGCTTAGGACAAAGGAAAAAATTTGGTTCCACACGAGGAGGTGAAACACTAGACCCCGGGATTCCGCTCTCTGACTGATGCTATACCCCTGAGCTACAGAATACTCTGTAGCGAACCAGAGCCTTACTATGTTCATCAAATTGTTCCATGACATGGGAAAAAGACATCTTCTTGGTTTCTTCTTGATTTCATTACCGAGTGCAAAATTTACCATCTCTCTTACCTTATCTAATATTCAAAAACACGAGGAAGGGCCCCGCGCAATAGAACTATCGTTAGATTTTCAAGTGAGTTTCCGCTACATGATTGAAAAATCAAAGAAAAATGATTGTGGTTGCATTGCCTAGAGAAAATGATCAAATTTGCTGGGTGTTTTCTCCTTCTTAGAGAAGGTGCTTCAATTGCAGATCGATGAAATAACATAATATAACGGCAACGTAGCTCATAGTAACAAACAAGTATTCCTGTTAAGATACCGTAATTTCATTATGTCAAATGAGCCTTAAAGAGAAAATCAATTTGTTTTACGTACTGACTTTGTAATGTTTGCTTCATTGCTTCATGCAGGTCTTCACTGTTGTATCAGTCCTCGACTGCTGATCAGAATGTTTATTACAAAGCACAACCTGCGCATGATTGACTGTACACAGTGTGACTGGGTCACAGACGACAGTATTCAAACTATTGCAGAAAACTCTCTATTTTTGGAGGCAATTTGTGTCGCAAAGTGCCGCAATTTACAAGGAAGAACGCTTAACATATTGGTAGAAAAATGTCCGCGTTTGAAAACGCTTATTTTAGAAGGAACACAGATAGTAGATGAGTATGTCAGACTGGTGGACTGGAGTCAAACAAACATTACCGAGTTGAATGTACTTCGTTGTTACCGCTTGTCATTTTCAGGCCTGTCAGAAATACTCCCTAAATTAAAGCGCTTGCGCTACCTCAAGTGCGCGCTGACCGACGAAGTCCTAAAACTCATTGCGAATGGTTATCCATTGTTGGAAGTTTTATTCCTTCATCGGCGCTACCCAGTGACAGTAAAATGCGTCAGTGATTTACTGTTCCATTGTCCAACTTTAACCTGTCTTGATCTTTCATCCATTCCTTTGGCTTTTGTCTACTTTGAGAGCTTTCTTCCCAGCATGCCTCGGCTTCGAATGGTGAGTTTTGCTGGCAATGAGCTTCTGGGCACTGAAAAAATTATTCGTTCGCTGGCTAGAAACTGCCTAGATTTGGAAGTTGTCTGTGTCAACTATTTCCATTCAACTAACAACTTCGAAATTGAGCGTGCTTTTGTGTATCTGTTACAGAGGTGTGAGAAGCTCAAAGAGCTTATCCTAAATGGTTTATTTGTTAGAAATTTGATCTTATCCATCAGAAGTTTGGCATATTATGTGTGCAACAAGGAAGATATATCAATAGTAGAAAATAAGCCCTTCTTTCTTCCCGGGCCCCAAAATTGCCTAAACAATGTTAAAAATAGGAAGCTTTAGTACTTATATAGCATTTATAAACGATAGCCATGCATGTATTGTTGAAGAGTGCGTGGGAGAAAAATGTAGTTGATTATTTTTGTGGCAATGAATAGTGGTTTCATTGAGTTTCTTCACTCAGAGGGTCGATAAACGGTTTGTAGAGATGCGTGATTGTTCCAGCGATAATCTCAATGGAATCCTTACTTTCCTACATATGTGGCCTTTTCTAGTCTAAGTTTGCAACATAGCTCGAAAGAGACCTATCAATTTAAAACACATGACTGATAAGATAAAAGTAGAGAACACAAAAAGTAATTAGCAAATTAGTATGGTATCTACGTTTTATCAGGACTCAATAAGCGTGGAAATGCAATATGTGTCAACCCTTTCTGTTAGTTGGACTCCGAATCCCAACCAAACGTGGCTGATTAATTCTGTTTTCACCGGCATATCATGACAGACGATCTCAATATGTCACAGAATATATCTGCTGAGTGTGTCTGCACTAAACAACATCATGAAACAGTTCTTCTCATGGCAATATCTAACACACCCACTAATTTACAGGTTCTTTTCATAGATGTTGTTCATGGAAACTGTTTGATGCTTAGGAGAGAGGAGAGTAAATATTTAATGTTTTTGTTCATTCGGCAAACTAACAGTTAGAAAGGTGTTGAGTTTATCCAGGTAAGCGTTCATTCCTATCCGGCAATGTTTTTTACTTTCAAGCTGACTGTCTACCTCTACACTGCCACTCGTTTTAGCAAACGTTGAATATTGTTATTTGAACGAAAATTGGATCTCCTGCACCAATTGGCACGCTGCTTTTATCGAGGAGACAAAAAGTTCAGCCTCTCTCTGAAAAAAAATTTGCTTGCACAACATAAATATCTCCTTTTCCTCAGCAAGTACCTAGTCATCGTTTATAAACTACATGCGAAAGTTTTAATCCACAGTTAAAATCTGCGGGCCTTTTTGTGCGGGGATTGCCATCTTTTGTTAAAATAAACAATATCCAACGCTGTTCATACATGTTGGCAGCACGCAAAACCGTAAGGTGTTCCTGATGACTTTCTTAATTTGATTTTCGTGTTGTGGTAGGACGCAAGAAAACACTCCTAATGAATGAACCCAAGGAAAGCTATAACTTTCAACAAAGCTAAAGATACAGTTATGCACTTTTGGTAAGAATATACCATCTATCTTGGATGAAGAGGTGGTTGTAAGTAGACGATATGAGACTTTGACCCGATCACGAAAGCAGTAGCGAAGGTTACCGCCCAACAATGAAAACACGGGTTCACATATCGTCACTTCAATAGCGTGAACTAGCAGGGCGCTGTGATTGATTGATTGGTATGCTATTTATACTGATTTTTTTCTTTTTTAAATAGATTTAAAGTTCTAAGGCGACACAAACAATTTTTTAAACATACCACTCCAAAAAGTGTGGGAGAATTAATTTCCGATATAACACTCTTGAGGATTAAGCTAAATAATTCAGACTGATCATCATCGTCATGTAAGCTACTTCAAACTTTATCATAATTCTGTATCACAGCCTTTAAAACCTGAGGCTTTATTTCTCAGCTGCTAAGGCAAGAGCTGGATCTCCACAAAAACAGAGACACTCATGAACCATAAATAATTACAAAATACAATTTACCGCATACTTAGTTCCTTTTCGGATTTGCCTCTGCATCCGGCAAAAGGCACGTGTGTCAAAGTCCAGTGATTTCAACTTTCACCCACTTCAGTTACGCGCTGTTAAAAGAAGAATGTAGGGGGGCGTTGTTTGCAAAGTTCAATTGGGTCAGAAGCTCAGCCTCTTCGCTAGATTTCATAATAGATAGAGGTTGTTAGGCGATATGAAAATATTTAGTCTAAAACCATTACTTTTCTTCGAACTAGCTCGGAATCCCCCCCCCCCCCCCCAAAGAAGAGGCCACGAGGAGAAAAAAGTCAAGAGTTCTTGGCCTCTTTGTATTCGAAGAATGATCACATTATTGATTAAAGTAAACATTGTAGGTCAGTGTCGCTTTAACTCCAAATACGGAGAAAAACGTTGCTAAAAATAACTGCAAATATTAAATTTACAAGTAGTTTAAGTATTGGTTTTGCACCTGTTAAAAATGTTAATATTTATATCTGGTGAAGGTGATCAGTTGTCTGTTAAAGAAGCACTCATGCTTTTCATCTTGCCGTTATAAACACTCAATATGAGATCTTTGTATTCAAAAATGATATTGCTTCCTAGTTTTTGAAGTCAGCTTAGTCGATACTGCTGTTTATGCACAGGGGCATAACCCATTTAAACTAATAAACAGCTCGTCTACGGTCCTTAACCCAGAAATCTCGAGTTTGTTGTAGTCGGTAAGTTGACCTCTATTTGATTTCGCACATCATTAAATTAAATTTTGTTGGCGTGCAAAATAGCACTTGCACTCTCATGCTTCATGATAAAAACTTACTCTTGTCTTTTTTATATTTGTGTATGGGCTTCAACCACGCAAATTTACTGACCGGATGTTTTGGTGTAGGCCATCACTCGTATTCAGCTACAAATGTATTCCTGGTATGATAATAATACGGTTGATTCCAGTCAGAATACGAGTAACATATAGGATGTTTCAGTTTTCTTTTGTCGTCAAATTTGGGAAGGGTCACTATGGAGCTGCTGATGGTAAAGGACAGAATAATTAAAAAAGATGGAGTGGACACGATGTCTTGATCTGTGTTACAAACAGCCATAAATAGATTAAGAGTGATGTTGGCATTCCCATTTCTGAGAGTATCGGCTGTGCCCTGTTAAGAGCTTCTGTTGCTAAATATATCATTCGAAAATGAAACAAGATTAGAGCAGCAGACGCAAACGAAACATTGGAGCTGGAATACAGCTGATTGAACTATTGCCTCCAAGGGTAATTTCAAGGTTAGTACTACCGATGGTTAACATAGGCAAGTATTCTTTGAGTAAGATTTTATAAGGGTTCAAGGGATACCGTTTTTTTCTTTTATGGAAGGTTTTTTTGACACAATATTGATTATCTGGAACTTTTAGGATCGCTAAGATTGTCACTTCTCCTTCCATCTTCAAATTCCTAATCCTAGTATGTACGATGGTTCCTGAAAATGTAATTCTGATTTACTTAAACTAAATGAATATTTGAAATACTTTGGAGCGTTAGTTGATGGAGGACTTCCTTTAGCTCATCTGAATTCGAAGAAGGTATAGAATGCACGTGATCTATTGGACACAGAAGTAAGATTGTGAGGCCAGTTGGATGCACGCATTAGACGGGTTCATCAATGATTGTCCTAGGGACAACGAAAAACTAACAAAAACTAAGAGATGCCAAACAAGAGAATAAGCAACACATGATAGTATGTTGGTACCCTATATCTCAGTTCTATTATTGAAAATTTTTCTGATTGCGCGTTGGAACAAAATTTTCTCCTTTTGGAAGGAAACCTTCACGATACGCTCCAAGATAAGGAGATTTCATGGCAATGTTAACCTTAATAAAGAAGAGAGAAAATCAGCGGCAGCAGCAGTCCAATTGGCTGACCTTGCCAAAGGGAACCATTCCAGAAAGTGACAATGCACGGGTGATTATATCTAAGTGTTGAGCTGAGGAATTATCCTTGTGTTGACCCATCTGAAGGAAACACCCGATTTAACTCCCAAAATAATGATGTTTAGCATGAATTACTGAACCTTCTAATATAAAAGCAAATATGAAAGCTACCTAATATTTATCCAAAAATATAACTAGTCTTGGATATTGTTTAATCACAACATAAATTGGAAGTTTGCGACGTCACAGAGGCCTTTTTATGACTAACTAGAGTTGAACGCACTCATTTGGTGTTCTGTCTATAGCCGCCAGCAGTTTCTCTTCACCGCATCAATTAATTTCCCGAAAAACACTGGAAGGTGTTTCGTGAGGGTAAGACGTTTGAATGAAAGAAGGTTTAAAATCGCTCTCAATAGCTTACATAACAGAAAAAAACGTTTTTGACTTTTTTTGCAAATAAAGAGTTGCAGCTTCGTATACATGGTCAAAATGTTGAATTCTTTTTAAGATACGACACAGTGAATCTGAAAATGTTTTAACTCTCTTTGCTTATTGCAGAACCTGGGAGATTGTGCGTTCAGCTATTTACCAGCGAAAACTAAAGAGCCTCCATACATCAAAAGACAAACATAAACCATCGAAATAGAGGAAGTAAAGAGGAAATCAAACAACTTCTGTCAGTTTATGCACGATTCAAAATCTCACCCAGACCTTCTGTAATACTCAGAGAAAAGTAAAAGATAACGTTATTGTCGGACACATTTGATCTGGATATCGTGTCCCCGTGGCTGTTCGACCGACTGTCTGTGTCGAGTTATTTTGAGATAGACACAGTTCCGAGAGAAGATGTATCCTCCGCTACCCCTGGCTATTAAATCAGTGCTTATTGTGGAGGCTTGTCTAATCGTCGCTTTCAACAGTATAATATGGTTCCTTTTCTTAAAGCGTCGTCACTTGCGAAACAAGTCTAACTATTTTATTGCTTCCTTATCTGCTTCGCACCTCCTCATTGGGCTGTTCGCTGTGCCTTGCTATGTATCATCCAGGAGAAAAACTAGATCTTCACTTACATTGTGCACTGAAGTGTTTTACTATTTCCTTTGTTCCTCTATTCTCAATTTGTACCTGGTTACTTATGAACGTTATTTATCGATAATGAAACCACTCTTCTATCATCGACGCATGGGATCCAGTTTTGTGGTTGGAGTGATCATTACTGCCTGGATTTTTCCAATCATTCCTATTACCATTGACACGTTATTCAGAACAAGAATGAAAATACATCGTTTCTCCGTTGGCTACCTTATTTATCACTGGACACAAACGCTTTTATTTCTGACAATATTTATTGTTCTCGCGGCGGTGAATATAGCCATGTTTCGAGTTGCCAAAAGACAACTGCAGGCAATACAGGCTGTACAATCCATGAACTCCACAATTGTTCGGCGACCAAGCGTTCAGTCTAGCAGACAGGAGAAAAGGACAACGTTTTTCTTTGTTTACATTGTTACAATATTTTTGTTATTCTGGCTTCCCAGGATTGGAGGTGAAGTATATGAGCTAGTCCATCACAAAGTTCTGGATCATACCAATCCTGACGTTATAACTTTATGTATTGCTCTTCTTACACCGATATTTGACCCTCTCATCTATCTGTTTTTCAAAGCCGACTTTAAGAGAGCCATGCGAAAAATGCTTCGCAAGAGTAATCGGCTTCAAGCTCGTGTGTCTCCCTACAGAAATACCCCAGCCGAGAGCTAAATGATTTAGGAGTAGTGGAGACAAACGCATTGTGGTCAGCTTGTGAACTTGACGCTCATTAAAAATCCGGCAACAAAGATATTTTTTATTTTCGAAGTATGGGGAAAATATTTCCATTGCATTTCTTTATAATGCAGAGCTCCTTTATTTTCCTCTCCGAAGCAGATCTGGGCAGTGGAGAGTTTTCGTGACAGGAAATGGACCTTATCAGCGCAAGGCTAAACGGCATTTGGACCCAACTTATGTCTAAAATGAACCGACTATTTTTCAGTGGTGCAAGTGTCAAGTGTTCAATCCTTGTGAAGCAAATGAACCATGTCTTGTAAAACCTACAAGACTTAAGGCACACTGAACAGAAATTGTTGACTTAGATTACTTCTGTCTTATCCGAGAGTAATTGCGAATCTAATGGGTAAACGTACCAGTTGAATTGATGTATGCCGGCCAAACGTCGTTTAGGAACAGTTTACTAGTCAGAGGACCAATTTTATGGTGATTCTATCTCCAAGAACCAATATCTGGTCATGGAAATAACTCTACTCATCAATCTTAACTGCGAACATCTTTACGGAGCACGGAAATTCACAGAAGTTGGCCACAACCGACAATGCGCTGCTTTAGTTGTACTGAAAGACCTTAAATACCAACAGGCTACAATAAATCTTGCATAATGGATGTCTATTATCGAGAAATTAGATTCAACTGACTTTTAAAGACAGGGATCAACCATCATTTTATACTGATTGTCGTATATTTTGGCAGATATACATGAACTATTGATCCTAACAGGTCGTAAAATGTTCCTGAATATTATTAAAACTAAGTGATAACCAATTGCAGAGTAATATACAATCATTACCTGTCACAATCTGGTTTTCTTTGCAGACGCTGCAACGCGGCGGCTTATAGCAAAAACTTTATTCTTTCTGTGTGAGCAATACTCAGCGTGTAAGACCAGAGGGTATCACTTGCGCGCAACCTTATTTTTTTTTTCATACTATGTACCCAGTATAAATACTATCAAGACGGCGTGCTGCCTTACGTGTTCGTGACTGCAAAATCATAAATAGATAACAAGTCCTTTAAGTATTGGTTGTTATGTGGCAAGATGAAAGAAAAGTTATTTCACGGAGAAATAGTTCAAATTGACACTGGGAAAAACTGACGAACTGAGCTTTGCTCTGCAGGATGAAAAACCCTTTCACACTATATATCAGTTACGCTTAAATAACCTCTTTCGTCAAGAGTTGGCTGTCTTTCCACTTGACGGTAAAATATGGAATAAATAAAAAACGTATACCAAAGCCACAGCGATTATGTAAGTGGCTATATATTAACGTGTTGGAAAGAACTTTGTCAATTTTACTATCGCGCGGCGAAACGTTTCTCAGGTAGAATTAACATCGATGTGAATGCAATATATGTTATGAGGCATGTATACTGCAGCCAATAGCCTCTCAATCAGAGCAGCACCTCTATAAACTTGGATAGTGTATACGATAGGGAGTCTTTTTTCTTCGAAAGTGAGAGCTCGAACTTTAAAGCTGTTCGTAAGGAGAGAGGTACAGTTGCGTCTAACGTAGTCCTGACGAGTTTTCCTGTCACTCCGTGGTAGGTTACCTCTCTTGTAACGCCTCCATATTTTTTGAAGCAGCTTGTAAGGAACTGGAGCTTTTTCTTCGCGTACTGCATTTGATATCAGTTGCTCACAGTTTCGATCTGAGCTTTAAAAATAAGATACGTGAATAGCATCCTGGGCTGGGTTCAATCAAAGCTAAATCAAGATCAGCAAGGGTTAGTGTGAAATCCGATCTCAGGTATGAAAGCTTTAAAAGAATATTCAGTGTAATTCTTTTTATCTACAATTTGATGCTTGGATACTCTAAAAAGAACAGAGAAAACTATCTGAAAAAAGCTTTTGAAGAAAGTAATAAAGAAACCCAGATTAAATCTTAACCCTGGGTTAGCGCTAATCGGCCTTCGAACTGGGTCCGGGTCAATACTGAAAGTGATACATCATTCTTGACCTTGGATGAAACTTAAACTTTACAGCCGCAAACAGTCTAACAAAACGTGATATAACGCCGGCAGTAGACCGACAGTCTTTTGCCACTTACTACTCATGCTATTCCGGCTCCTCTTCTCTTACCACATCAGGCATAATGCACAAAACCAGTTTAGGAACACAAAAACAAGGTAAAGTGGCAGCTTATCTGTAGGTACGCGTTTTAGGGGATCATTCTCGATCAAGTTGTAGAGTAAGAATGTAAATGAATTGTTTTAATTCTTTTGACTCCGACCGGTAGAGGAAGGACTAAAAGGAGGGGATGTACGCCAGCTGACAAAGAAGGGCGACGGAAAATGAATTTAAAGTGGTGCCCTTACCATCTTAGACTACTAATGCCTATGAAGGAAAATATATCAACCAGAACATCAAAAGCTCAGTCTAAATGCAGTACAAGCAATTGTGATGCATATCATTTCTGCTGACTCCTCGAGACTGAACGTTAACTGACATATCAAACGAAGACCAATTTATTCAAAATATAATTATAAATATCAGAGATTCGACCATATTCGTAAAACTTCTAAGGTTAAGCTCCTTGTTTATTTATTGCGAACTCTGCTTTTGTATCTAATTCCCACAGAGTTAATGATAATTACAGTGTTTTCTTTTAGCCGGAAAACTGTCTTTTATGCACTCAATAGAGAGTAAGTTTCCAGAGCAAGAAAATGAATAATCAACAAACAGCTACTTTTTCCAACCTTGGGAATACACTGATTGTTGCATAGACGAGCTTGGGACCTCAGAGCAATCAAAACAGATCTTTGCGGGTTCGAGAAAATAACCTGAAAAGTTTTGCTCCCTTTTTTGCTGTTGTTGATAATTTCAAATGTTAGGTGTTTGTTAACCTCTCCAGGAACGAAAGTAATTTGTTGATCGCTTGCAGCCTTGAAGTGCTCTGACAGAATGGCCGTTAAACTGGTCGTCGTGAAACTAAAAAGAAAAAGCAAATAATTATGAAAATGAGTGAGCTTTTATGTGCCTTACCATATTTTTTCAGACAATTTTCCCTTTGTAGTTTGTCGTCATGCAGACAATAGAACCGTCTAGCTGATGGGTAATACCAATCAGAAGTTTAGTTTCATAAAGAAACTAACGAATCTGAATTGGTTTGGGTCATTATTGCATGACTCTTACGACAATTAGAACTACCTTGCATGACTCAAGGTTTGACACCAACGTCAGACTTTACCATTGCAAACTTAGCTTATCTAACAACAGACCAATTTTGAACACTTTCGATCAATTTAATTTCATAGAAAATGTTCAGGTAACTAAAATCCAAATTCTTACCATATACGAGATTTTCGGTAATTTTCTCCACTGGATAGAAAATATTCTTCGCAGTGTCATGACTTTAGTTGAGTGCCGATTACTACTTAGTCACATTTGAAGAAAACAAAGAATGGCTCTATACTGCTTAAAATTGTTGCATGCCCTGTTTACAAGGAATATGCCAAAGGCCGAACCTTTGTTCTCCGACCAAGTTTAAATTGTTTTGTTTGTCTTTTTTTTTTTTCTCAACGGTGTGTTGATGTTAAAATGTATTCTATTTTCTTTAATGCTTGAAGCACCTTTCACCTTTTCGGAAACTCAAGTTTCCATTCTTTTGAATTTCCTCGTCACTCAGCTTGGTTTCAAGGACTTTGAAATTGCTTGCATAAAGGCCTTTGGTGTTTTGCACTGAGCCAAGTGTTAATCGCGTGTTCCTGTCCTGTGGGTAGACATTGGAGGATATGAGGACGTTGGCCATTGAACCTTTCTGATAGAGCCTAACTGTTCCAAACATTGAATCTATTTGAAAAGTAAAGGCCAAACTATCCAGGCAGCCTTTGCCAGTAGACTTCCCATATTTATGTGGCTTTTACCGTAAGACACCATCACTTGGACTGATGATCCAACTTCAAGGGACCAATCATACTCATCACTTCTGCCATCTTTCACTCCAGAGTCAAAAATCTTTAAATCATTTAAATCTTTGTGATGGCCACTGGTAGTTTTCAAGAGGAAAGACACAGTTAATTCGTTACACAGAGTTGGATTGCTAATACAGGTACCGTTAAGGTCTCCAAAGTCGATTTTTTACACCTGCAGGCACAAACAACGCGTTGATTCCGTCTTCGAATTCCTTCACAGTTCGGACGCCGTCTGGAATATAACTACTTTTAAAGGACTTGTTGGCTGCCTGATCGTAACCGTACAAAGACCTGCGTGCGACAGGGTACATAAGCCAAGTTTAGTTTACTTAAAAAAATTAGAAGAAAAAGACATTTAAATGCGTTAGTTACTTTGTGGTCAATGTGAGACAACTGAAGCGCGCTTGGCCTCATGCCCCAACCGAGTAAACGTATCACTCGGTGTGACAGTCACAGTTGAATGGTCTGACCGTCGATCGAGGTCTATGGTAGCAATTACCGTAATTCTCTTTAAGTCATAACCCTTTTTGTTAAACTGAGCTCTTTTTTTGTCTCTGATATTGTTAGTACCGTCTGATAATTATATTGGCGGTGATAAGATTGACATTGCCGTGTTCACCTTCCGGTTGTGATCTCTGTCGTGATCTAGTTTTTTAATTTACACAAAAACAGTTTATAAACCATTTGAACGTGAGATTGGACTTCAGATAGTGTCCAGGTATTAGGCCTTAGCCACTTTACATTAGCTTAAGTCTACATATAACATAAATGTTTGAACTGTCGTCCATTCAAAAAGCAGCACAGTGATACTCGTGTTGACAAAGAAGCTAACACGATCTTTGACTAAAATGAACAGTGCCTACATATGCTCCAAATATTACACAAAACAAGATGGTACAAATCTTCATCGCGTCCTTCAGCTTCGTTGATAAATAAAGTTTGAAGATAATCTCATAATTTAAGACTTCCTCCTCCTTTTTTACGGTCAAATGAGGGCAAATGCGAAAGCAGAAGAAGATAAGCTTTGGCGAGAAGGGGGTGCACCCGAGACACACCCTGTTTCGTCCACAGCTCCCATAGAAAGAAAGGTTCTTGTTATTTCTCGAGAGAAAACAGACTTAAAAATCTAACAATTTATAGAAAAAAAAAGCATGCAACAGTGAACTACAGTACATACTAAATCTCCATGTTCTAATTTTGTAACTCTTTTTGGAGTTAATTAAGTATTTGCATCTCTTTCCTTCCAAACCTATGATGATTAGCGATTCTCGCTTAGTGTTTTGTTATAACACTCAGGATGACTGCAATCATAAGAGGGCCTAATTAGAAAACTAGCGCCCTTTCCAAGGACGATTCATTCTTTCGTCAAAAGTAACAAATCAAATTGTATCTTAGAAATAAAAGGGGGAGACGATTCTAGTATTTATAAGAGGTTCTGGGTTAATAAGGGAATGGTGTAAATTTTTACTTGCATTTTTCATACCCTTCCCCTCTCCTTCTCAGCACGCCTTTTGGCCGTTGGCGAGGTGAATAGAATTGTAGTCACACATGCCGGTTATTCGTGCCTTTTCTTCTCTGGGCACCACCCTGTTGGTTTATCCTTTCTTAGTTTTCGTATCAGTTTTAAATCCACGGTCTAAGGGACCGGTCATTATTTATCGCCTGGGGGGGGGGGGGGTCGGAGTATTTAGGGGGGGATCACATGGTTTTTTGAAGACCTTTAGGGGGGATCAGCCGTAATTGACAAGCATAATGGGGAGGATCAGACCAAAAAAAAAAGGAATTTTAGGTCGCGCCGGGACCCCGGGTGATTGCATTTGTAAATACTTTGGTAGGATTTGCCGCTGGGACTCTAAACCCCCAACCATATATTCAAGACCACGTTCAGTTGTATTTTGTATTATATAAACTCTATTCTAGCCCAGACACAAAACCCAAACCCTTTTACAGACCCTCCATTTTGTAAAAAAGAATCACTATCGTAGTCTAACATACACGTTTTTATTCAGGCACGATCTAAATTAGAAAGGTAATCAAGATTTTGAGAATGGAATACTTACAATTGCTCAAAATTGTTTCATAACGTTTCAGTTTGTTTTATAGAGAATCGTAATCTAAAATCATAAACTTTCATTATTTTAATACGCGGCCGAATGAAAACAACAAATAAAAAAGTGTTTATTTTGGTGAGGCTGTATCTTGTTCCGCTTCCGTGTCAGAATCTTCGGCAGCCCTCTCCACTGGCTCTTGCACAGTCTCCTCGTCAGATTCATCTGAATCCTCGCCCGAACTTGACCCTTTTTTAGCACCATTACTGCTATTCTCTTCGTTCATTCTGGCCACTACCACTTTCAAATTGCGTGCCAGCTCTGTTTCAAACACGCGGTGGCTGGGAGAAAAGGGGGGGGGGGGATCATGAAACTTTCCACTACCGATAAGGGGGGATCTCTAAAAAACTAGATACTCTACGGGGGGATCAGGTAAATGCTCCGATGTGACAACAAAAATACTCCGACCCCCCCAGGCGATAAATAATGACCGGTCCCTAAATGAAGATTTGAAGATAGCTCAGCCTTTTCCTTTTCGGAAAATAATTAAGATCTCTAAAAGCGATAGATATGTATAAATTGAACCTGTGCGAATTTATTTGTTGGGTAGTAAAACGAAGCGGAAAGGCAACGTTTTAAATTTCATTTGGTGACTTAAATGAAGCTTTCTAAAATTGAAAACTGTTAAGACACGTTAGAAATTCTAAATTTTTTAGAATCGATATGGTCATTAAGGATTGCAAATATGTACGTACCAGGTGTCCGATAGAATTTAGCAGTAGTTGTTAACTCTGATATACACTTATTAAAAAAGGGAAAAAAATGCTTTTGTTTGACAAAAAGGATCATGGACACACATCATTCTCTTAGAAAACAAATATGAACCAAAGGGAGGGGGCAACCGGGATTGAACCGGTGACCTCTCGATCTGCAGTCGAATGCTCTACCACTGAGCTATGCCCCCTTCACTGTTGAATGGTAGGGCTTCTTTGTTTTATAATTTGGCCAACAGGTATGATGGTTAACTGGTACCAGACATGTACAAAAAAAATGAAGAAGCGAACTAAAGCGGTAATTCAAGGCAAAGTCAAACAAAGCAGGAAAATAACTATGAAGAACACAACTGTTTAACATTCAAAAGCACCATGGTGCGTTGGATTTGATCCGTGTCTTGCATTATCATCTCATATCTATCAAGCGCTGGTTGATAATGGTGATTGAAGTGAGTGTGGTGCAATTCGGTCTATGATGATATACCTGAAAAATTACGCGCGTCTGATTGGCTGAAAACGAGTGCATTTTTCGTGTGACACGAATGCAAAGTTGTAACACGAGTGCAAATCAAATAGCGCGCGCCTGTTGCCAAAATTTAATCTGTCTTGACTTTCTGTAATGCATTTTTTTGAAAAAATTATTTCTCGTGCAATTTGGTGAAAATAAGCACTTGTAAATTTTATAAAGACTTAAAATTACACAAGCCCGTAAGGCAAGTGCAATTTTGCTGTCTCTGAAAAATTTACTCGTACTTATTAGAAATAATGTTGTTACCAAAAACTACAAATCATTTCGTCTCAGCACCTTCCTTCCGTCCATGATTATGCTGACGACACACATATCTATACCTTTCTTTAAAACCTGGCTCTCTTTACTCGGAAACCTACCCCCCCCCCCCCCCCCGATATCTATTGATTCTAATGTTGTCGGTGACGCTGTCGCGAAGAAAGCCACTAGAAAGTATCCGGGACCTTGGGTCCTGGTTTGATGTTCATATGCGGATGGATGTTCACATCGGTAAGATCTGTACCACTGAAGACTTTTCGTGGACTCTACAGCATTAGAAAGGTCAGAAAATCCTCTCTGCGCAATCGTCCAAAACACTAGTACATCGGCTTTTGTATCTTTGCACCTTGACTAATTACTGTAACTCACATCTTTTTGGTCTGACCAATTATCAACTTGATCATTTATAGAAAGTTCAGAACACCGCAGCTAGCTATGGGGTGATTTTCCAGATTACGAAATTTGACCACATCACACTGGCTCTCGTTGACCTACACTAGTTTCCTGAATCATTCAGAATTCAGTTTAAGTTTCTTCGTTTTGTTTTTTAGCCGTTAAATAATCTTAGTCTACTCTACCTTAAAGATCTTTTATCTCTTAAACCTGCCTCTAACTATGCTCTTTTCTTGTCCACACAATCTCTTCTGTTTTTTCCACGGGTCAACTACCCTACACTTAGGAATCGTGCTTTCGCTAATACTGCTCCTAACTTTTGGAACTCGTTGCCGTTACCAATTAGATCCTGTAGCAGCCTTGCTTCTTTTAAGAAACAACTCAAAACATTTCTTTTTGGGAAAGCGTTCAGTACTAGTTCATTATACTTAATGTGATGAAAAGTGCTTTTGAATATGTGCATAGTTTTTAGCGCTGTAAACAGTGAAGATGACCGGAACAGAGACGATGATAGTGACAGTAACAATACAATGAGCAGGACAGATTGACACAAAGAGTGACAACCAACAGTAATAGTGACCGAGACAATGGCAGTTACAGTGATGGACATAAGGACAGAGACAGACTGTGACAGACAAAGATACAGAGAAAGAAAGAGACAAAGACAAAGAACATGTCAATGAAAATGACAGAGACAGTGACAGTGAAGTAACAGTCAGTGAGAAAGACAATAATTTTGGCAGTGACAATGACAGAGAAAGAGAAAAAGATGGTCACAGAGACAGACAGTTACTGCATTACCATCTCTACTTTTCTGTCAAAAACAGTATTATTGTTATTAGGTATTAAAGCTGAAAGATAAGATCCATATATAAAAATGGAAGTTTTAAAGAACAATTGGCAACCATGCATTAAGTAAGTATTTTAGTCTGAAAAGTTAAAATCAGAGACGCAAGTTAATGTTTTATGTTTCATATTTCAGTTAAACGGGAGTTGTTTAGAGGTACTATATTATCTCTTCCTGTGTTTTCTTTCCCAGCGAAAACCGGCTAAAAGAACATGTACATGTAGTCTTAAGGGTGAGCTAATAACAGCCTCTTGAGAGTCACTTGCCTACCTTTCGATACCTTGAGTGAAGCTTTGTTCGTGTAAAGTCGTTACTTCAGCTTACCTATAGCAAATTGAATGACTTGTACGTAACTCACGTATATAAAGTTCGAGGTATTATAGGAAAAAAGATTCACATTCACTGATGAGACAGAACCGCTGTTAATGACAAAACAGGTATTGGAATGTTCATTGGTTCCGTTGATGTAAAGCTCAAGACAGTCTAACTTTGTGTAGACAAGTGCGACAAGATTCCATCTGTCTCTAGAATAAGTTGTGCTCGTTACTTCCGTCTAGTTTTGCCGGCGAGCCACAGTTGCAACACCCATGTAATGAGAAAAATTGTTGCGCACATTGAAGCGGGGAGAGAGTTTTCGTTAGTAACTGGAATCGGATGAATGGCATCTACTCTTTTATTTTCTGCTATCGTTTCGCTGATTTTAAAGAGAAACGAGACAGTAAAATTCTTGCAAACTTCAGCATCGGCCAGACAGTTAGCTGAAAGTTGTCCAAGATTAATCTCTGCTCTTGCTGCTCTCCATAAACCATATAGATTTTCTTCCATGGAAACACTTGGACCTCCAAGGACTACTTCTACTTTGGAAAGAGGTACCATGTGTAACTATCTGCAAGTAAAACTGAAGTGTAGCAAGAGGTACCCATTCAACCTTACAGGGTCAGACACAAGGGCAAAATCAAGGAGCAAAGTAAACGTGAAGTATACTTCAATTTAGGTTTAAGTTTTTGGTTCTTCTTAAACCGCAGATACTCGAATTATATTAAGTTTTATTTCAGGTTCCTCAGGAAACAACCAAACTTTAAGGCGTTTCCTGATCAGTCATTATGGCTAATGCTTTCTTAAAATGACCGCCCTAAAAGATGATGTCTCACTCGAATCACTCAGTTAAATAAATAAAATTTAAATGTTCAAGAAAGCAACGCCATTTCCATATTTTAATGACACAATGAAAAATAAACAATTGACATTGCTAGAATATGAAACAAGACCATTGCAATTTTGTATGACGTCATTTGATCGTTAAAATTCAGCTTGAGTCCAACTGTTTCCTTTACTTTGTTTCACGAATAAAACACTAATAACCCTAAATTAAAGACCAACTGATGAGATGTTTCGCGGATATTGTCACAACACTTGTATATTTACTTGGTAACTTAACGATCGCACAAAAGGTAACACTAAACTAACGAGAAGTCATTTTTCTTGTCAAATTGAATGCTCTATTGACAAGGAATAGTTTTTGTTGTGTTCATCAATAAAATACGAAATCGTGGTTTCTGGCTACAGTAAACTCAATTGTTTCTGCACATTGAACAGTATTTTTGGTCAAGAACTTTCATGATTTAACATGAAACACTAAATGTCACTTTGCAGTCGGTGATTTTTCAAAATTTTGCCTGATACTAAGGCTTCGTCTATTTCAGTCCCCTAAATAAATTAAAAAACAGGCATTTCTATTCTGTCCGGCTTCAAGTTGTACTTCAGACAAAAACAGTTACCATGAAAAGCACAAGTTTTCTAAATAGGTCTGTAAAATTGGAAGGCAATTTTTGCGATGCAGCATGGAAGGCCGATTACAGCGCCTTTCACAAAAGCTCAAGTCACATCGCCATTAATGGCAAATAAATATACATTGCTCAAGTGATTTGCTTATCTGCCACTGGAAAGCCAGGCTAACCAACCGGGCATTGAGGTTCAAATTACTTGCACACGAGATGGACAAGGGAAGAATTTAGACCGAAGCAGTGATCCCTCTCCCCGGGACCCTTCTATGAACACTTTGTCATTATTGAGTAACACTTATATGACAAGCAAATCTAAGCACAGGTAATTTTGTGTTAGCAACTGAGTTGAAAACATAAATTGACCACCGTAAAGAATTTAAAGGCTGACGTTTCGAGCGTTAGCCCTTCGTCAGAGCGATTTAAACCGTCTTTATGGTGGTCAATTTACGTTTTCAACTCAGTTGTTAACACTAAATTACCTGCTATACTCTCCCACCGATGCAGTACCACAGTTTCTTTAGAAACTTACCCCCTTTATTCAAGTCTAAGCACAGTTTGTGCATGTGCCGCATGGTATGCTCACCTTCCAGCACTAATGGGTTCTTTGAAAAGCACAATTTAGAAGTGAGGTTCCTTTTGTATAATATGAGTTCCGGGCAAACCTGAAACACAATGTCGTGAATTTGGGATTGAGATTGGGAGGGCATTTAGGCCAGTAATGATATCTACACAAAGGTACGCCATTCAGAGAGATACGCGAGCAGTATTGAAGATTTTTCCCGTATGTACTGGCTTTATCTAAAGGTACTATTAAAACAGACCTAATTAGAGAAAAATTGAAAACGATTGCAATTGTAACCAAAGCAAACGAGATAGTCCGGTGCTGCCTGATTTATTGAGTAATCATGTATGTCTTCCTGTTTGTTTTTAAACTAGATGGATGAAGACATGAGGGGGAGGGGGAAGGGGAGTTGTGAAGACCGGAAGCCAATCAGGGGGATTTTGTTATATTGTTACTTAGTTCATAAAACAGCTTTGTCTGGAAAATCCAATCAAGCCATTGGACGTTATCAGTCCACTCACGAGTTCCACACATACATCAAATTCTAGTTACCATTGTCAGTGATATTTTGATAGAACTATGAAAAGCCTTCAAATCCAAATAAAGACGAACTGGAGGAGAAAATAATAGAAGGAAGTGAGTATTATTTAGTTAGAGCTAACAAGGCTAAATCTATTTCCTTTCGCTCCCCAATGGGGTTGTATTTTTACTTACATAAGGGAAACTGTAGACCTTCAACGACCGGCAGTCCCAGTAGGCCGACCCACAACGGATCTCCATTTGATTTCAAAGAGTCATAAGAACCTCGTTCCACGGCCTGCTACGGCTTAGTTACAATGAACTTAAAATCGCAACAGTCTCACGTTGAAATTCTTCTTACTGTAGATTAACAGTGACCCTTTCTATTACAGGACATTTGTGGCAGTTGGACTAAGCGTTCACCACGAATATTATGTAGAAAACAGTCAGAGACATTAGAAGACTTATGTCATTATTATTTTTTTTATCTCAACTTAGATGTGGATTGAACGGCAAACCCGGACAATATTATCTACCAAACGTTCATGGAATGTATATAAAACCTCCTGTACGCATGAAGCATGAATAGGACCATGCATGAAAAGGCAAGGTGTTTCGTTCTTTTGGCAAAATTCACAAGTTCTCAATATGACGAGCAGGAAAAGTGTTCTAAACTTTTGCTGTACAAGAAAAAGCTGGAAGGACTTTATCAAAATAATTCAATAGCAAAGAAGAATCAGATAATCATTGAAGATGTGCTGTTTCGTATTCTTCAAATTCAAGAGGTTGGGAGCGTTGAACACTACCAGCTCAATGGCTCACTCATCAAAATACACGTCTTGGAGGATACGGATATTTAGTATCATCAATGGCATTTTTTAAAATGATTGAACAGATAACTTTTAAGCTTTCGTTCTAAACGTAGCTTTTAGAATTATTTAGAACTATTTAAAAAAAAGCAGGAGGTAACGATATCGATATCGTGATACCAGTTCATGATATTCACTACCACAGTACCAATATCTTGAGACTGAATACAGTAAGCTATATCTTTAATGTAACAGAAATGAAAATATTCCCTTGCTATCACAAACCCTTTCTTGGAGAAGGTCCGGTATTCCTACCGCGATAACATCATGAAAGACAGTAGAATCCAACCAAAATGACCGAGTTTAAATGACGCGAACACATCTTTGGGTGTTGAATGTCCTTGCTGTGTAAAATTCTTAATCCGATCATTGGACTACCCCGTAACTACTAAATTAGATTGTTTTGAAATTCTTACTTATGTGTATTATTCCTCTTAAAACCTTTTCCTTCGTTTTGACGACGGGGAAACGTGGAGTACAATAGAACTTTTTCTGCATCTATATTTATATATATTGCTGCATCTATATCTAAAAGTCATCTTTTCATCCTAAAGAAATCATTTTGTTTTTATTTTCTCACGACTAAGTTGAAAAGGTTTCCTAGGACTCCATCGCCTTATTTCGACGATATTTTCGTGGCTCAATGGTGATTTTTATCGACGTTGTTGCGCTCAGAAATAGAAACGTGTATCGATAATCTTTCGCCGATCTACAGTTGTACGGTCGTTTCAACAAAAGTCGACTCGCAACGAGTCAAAAGTGATTTTCTCGGTCACGGATCAAGAGTCGCTTCGCGACAGTCTAAAGTTGTTTCGCTTTAACTTCACAATGAACCTGGAACGATATAAAGCAAATGTTACATTTATCCAGTCCTCCGCATTCAAGATATCCATCTGATGACCGTCTGTTGTGTTTGCTCAGTTTAATTAACTTGAATGACAATGAAATATAGTACTGTTGATAATAACTAAAGCCTTGAAATAATGACTTTACCTGAAGGAACAATATCGCCTCAAAAAAGCAAAATCGACATTAAGTTTCAGCGGTAATAGAATGTTAGGGGAGTAAAATCCCAACCCAAGGCTTTATACCCCTGAGTAAGAGGCATGGGAAAAGTCTGCACTCGAGCCAAGTGGTCCATTCAGCCGGAGCTACTGCCACTGGATGAGATGCCACTCCATCGCGCGTTACATAGACACAAACACAAACGCGGTGCTATAAGGCGGCTGCGTCCCCCACTGAGCCGGGAAGGAAGACGGAGTTATATAGTAAACAATTGGCTATCAATACACAGAACTATAATTAAATCATTATCATGACGATTACGAAAAAAATCACTCGCTCGATGAGCTTATGGTATACTTCTGCCGACTCTGAAAGCAAACCTCACCTGCTCCACGTCAAGTATACTTGGTATTCACCGCCACAACTGAAAAATTTATTTCTCCGATGCTGAAATTTTCAATGGTCCCAATTTCGACACTCTATATTTCATAAGGCCACTAAAAAATTTAAGTACACAAATTTTTATCTCGCTACCCACGTTACGCTAATAAGAGTTTTTTGAAAGGAGACATATTGCGCGTCTTGAGAACAAACTCAGTCTCGTTAATTCAATCAAGGCTACCCTCGGGAGCTCTTTGACGAAACTATGTCTTCTCATCAAAGTAAAAAGATATGTAACCAAAAGACGTAACACCTAGTAATTTTTTGTCTCATGTCCTTTTTATGATAGCCATGAAACACTGACGGCTTACCGGAGACAACGCAAACATTGGGCAAATATTTTCTGATGAATCGATCGCCGCTCATCAAAAGGACGAATCACTCTTAAGACCACCTCACTAGAGCCACACTCCAAGCTTATACTGCTATTAAAAATTTTTTTTCGCGCAGGGGAGGGGTAGGACTCGTTCCTGTTCTC